>NW_020455877.1:912733-1131714 GCF_003342845.1 Nothoprocta perdicaria | reverse complement strand
GGGAGAGCCGCTGGGCTAAACTGGGGAACTACCCCTGAACTGGGGTAGTTGTGACGGGAGAGCTGCCCGCGAGGAGCAGCCCACGTGGGTAACGCTTGACATGAAGCGAAGACTTAAATGCTCGCGTTCAACAGAAAACTCACTCCAAGTGCGAGCGGCCGTAGTGTGAGCAAATGCACCAGGCGCGTGTTTGGCAGCAGTGTCTGCAGCAAGGCGGGTGCCAGGGTCAGTTCGGTTGCGCACTCCTAGGAAAAGCTGCTCAGGGTGTGACATTCACTCGCTGCATGGCTGCTGGTGTGCAGCTGTAGATCAGGTGAGCCCGAAACCACCGTTGCATGGTGCTTCCTTTAGACACTTGTCTGGTGCAGCTTCTCTGATATATATGATATATTCTCTGATATATTTAGGTTTTTTTTCTGAACTGATCTAGAAAGAAGATAACCAGGAGTAAAACAATGTATTTCTGAGAAGCCCTAATAACATGTTAATACAGTGTAGTTTAATAGCTCCCGCTGTTCTTTTCTGCTATGATATTGCAACTTCAGGCTTCTTAAGCAGCCAGTATTACAATTACTGTGTTCTTGATGATGTCTGTAGGGATCTGGTCTGATGTTGTGTGTGTTGCTGTCAAAAGCAGGAGATTAAATGAAATGTTGCCACATCGTTTCTTAGGACATGAAGAAGTATTAGCAAACGCGTGCGGTCTTCAGTGTAAATTAAGTAGTGTGTGTGCAGTGGCCTGTTTTTTTAAGAGTTCAGGTGAAAATTTTCTGCAGTTCTTTGACAGCTACAGTGCTGCAGTAGGCATCAGATTTTTACCAGTGTCCTGCTTTGAATCACCAACTTACCAAATTTAGTGAAAGCAGCTGCTTACTTTTTTGTTTTTAGGGTAGAAAATAGATGAGAAATGGCCCTGGTTTAATGTGCTTGGTATGACTTTAGTGCCCATGTATTTAACTCCCTTTTCCCATTTTTTTCAGGACAAGGATTTGCATTTCGGAGGAAACAGAAGATCCAAAGAGAATACAGAAAGCTGTTAAGAAAGGGAAGGAAGGTTGGGATACAATCGGACGCTCAGTTTGCCGATACTTACCCAGAGCACCTGAAACATCTCTACCTAGCCGAGGAAGAGAAGCTGAAGCAACAGCGCAAGGCAACGAGAGACTCAGTTGTGTTAGAAGAAAAACCTAAAAAAGCAGTAGAGTAAGTCCTTAGGTCTCCAGAAACAAGTAATAGTTTTCATTGCTGAGGAAATACTGAACTATTTTAGGTCTCACATCTTACGTGGACTTGATTATAGTGACTTGCCTTACTGAAAAATGCCATTAGATTTTTTTCAATAGAGAATATAAAGATTTTATAAACAGAATTGGATCTCAGTTTGTTTTAATTTAATTCCACTTTTTAGGAAGAATTTTTGTATTGATTGTCTTTCCTGATTGGTAAGTTCTGTTTTTCATAACTCTTTTTTTGCTAGGGTGAGCAATAGTGTCTGCAGGTATCTTGTTGTGGGATGGTTTGTTTTGGAGGAAGTTTAACTTAAATTTTTGACAAGTGAAGCATAGAGTGTGGAGAACCTTTAAGGCAGTGAAGTGTTCCAGGATCCAAAGTAATCCAAGATAATAGAAATGTTGTGGCATTTTGTCAGTGTAAATGTGGCACATGGGAGGGAACTTCCAGTAATTCATTAAATAGGATGGAAAGGGTTTCTAGTTTGAACCTAGTCCAGTTAAGCTTTTTGGAGGAATCTTATTGAATTTTCTTTTTTGATGAGTAGTCTGAGGATGATCTAGCTAGCAGAGAGAATAGTAAAGAGTTATTTATAAAATTTATTCTTATTTTTGAATAGACAAATGGATGTTTCTTGTTTTTTAAGCTTGTTTATAATGAGGTTTGTTTAAAAATCTACTTACATTTTACTAGATGGAAAAATTAAATGCTTAATCTGAGGCCTGAAATCATCAGATAGCTTAGATGATTCTCCCCTGCTTGCGAGTAAGTCTCCGTGAGAACTTAGGAATGTCAGTAATGTGAAAACCAGTGGTCATTCAGTATCGTGGCAGCATTTTTGAACAGTGTTTGAGTAGGGCTATTGAGATGATGTCTGGTTGCCGCTACTACAAGGAGTGGCTTGAATTTTGGAATTGAAAGGTGTTTCCACTGCTAAATTTTGCTGTGGAAAATGCTTGAGAAGGGGGGGAGAAGGAATCAGATCCGTGGCCTGCATTGGGAGAAAGGTGTTGTCTAAAACTGACATTAATTTGTGAGGTTGTCTGAAACAGGAATGGTGTCGGCCTTTAAGAAAGGGTTTGAGTTTTGCTTTAAATGAAAATCATTGATTTTGATTAAAAAACAAAATAATTCTGAGTAATTATGACTGATAATCTATGAGGTGCAGCAGTACATAGAGATTTTAGGTAGACTTTAGTGGTTTATGCGAACATAACTTTTCACTAAACTAATTCCATTTTTAGCTTCTGTCACTGTTTTTCTCACTTGGCAAGTTGAAGTGCTGTAACCTCGTATTGCCACATGATGGAGTTCAGAATAATCACTTGTTTCTTTTCTTTTTCTCTCCTGAACAACAGAATAGAGTGGTATTTCTAACTGAAAGCATAAGTCAGAGTATTCATTTTTCTCTCTAGTTGTCTGTCTGAGGTGTCCTATGTGATTATGGCTAGCTTTCCAATTTAAATAGTGAATAATTGAGAAATGACAACTTGTTTTTGCAGCAGTTGTTGAAAAAACTAGCAAGGCATATAAATTTTAGTGTGGAATTTGTCAATGTCTTTGCTAACACATTGTTTATGCAATACCTTTAATGTGAATTTGAAAAAAAATAGAGAACTAGGTTAACTGGAAAAAACAACAACATACAGAAGTAGTGGTGACATAGAATCTCAGACAGTCACTTTGTTTTTTTCTTAATTTGGACTTTCTGGTGCAAGAAGTTCCAGGGAATAAGGTATGACAGTCTGAGCAGTCAAGTCTTCAGTATACTTAAAAAAATCTACATTTTTATGCTAGATATTCACTGTGAGTGAATATGGTGTAAAAAGAGTGCACGAAGGCACCTATTCTTAGGCATTAGGTGAGAAGTAAGGCTGACCTAGTCTGTAAATCTTACAAGGTTGCGAGGATTATCCTCTGAATCTGCAGTGGCAAAGGGATAGGTGGTGAAGTGTGCTAAGTGATGTTCTGTGTGCTGAGGATTTGTGCTTTTTAATTATAGGCCAGTTACAACTGAAAGGAAGTTTAAGAAGAAAACATCCAATCAGAAGGCAAAGGAAGAGTATGAGAAAATAAAGGCTGAACGTGCCAGGAAGAAAGAGGTAAATCTCAGAGATCTCTCTCGACTGTAGTCTAGGACTACCTAGGATATATCTAGGATAATATCTAGGATAATACTGTTATTACCTATCTGTTGGTCAGAACAGGGACTGTATGAGGGAAACATGGGCACTCGTATTCTTTCATTCTCTTTCAAATTGACATTAAAATTCAGATATTCAGATATTCAGAGTAATTTTTTCCTCATACTAATTTAATGTGACTTACGCTTATGGTGTGTATCTTAATATTGTCATTACTGGATAAATTGAGTGACTCATTTGAGGCATCCTTATTTATTTAGAATTTTTCTCTCTTCACTGTTGATTGGGCTATGGAATGGCAGACATTGGAACACTGTAAAAGTTGTACAACTTCCACTACTATCAAACTAAATTCCAGTAACTAATGTATAAAAATTGCATTAGTATATGTGGTTTGACAAAACCGAAAATTTCTGTAGCTTAGCTGTACTGAATTCAAGAGTAGGTTTATTAAAGCTAAACTTTTAATCTTTGTTCTAGGGGAAGTTACATATTTTGGAGTTTGATTATAAGTTCAGGTTTTAATACAGCTAATGCTAAAGACAGGTAATGTCCCAGACATGTTCCATGTTTGTCGTTCAGGCCCATGCAGCTTTCTCTAGTCTCCTAGCAAACCTCAAATTGCAAGACACTTATATGGGGGCAGCAGAATAGTGTTCATTCTTTCCATCTTGCACTCAAGTCTAGAAGATGGAAAAATGTTGGTATTTTCTCATTTAAGGAGTAAAAAAGGAGATCATTTTGCAGGAAAAGTCAAGCCTCCTTCAGTGACAAGCTTTATGGTAATATATTTGCTAAAGAAAACACGGCTTTTCTCTTGAGACTTTGTACAAAATATTGTGTGTTTTGATTGTGGTATGCCCTAGAGGAGAGTCAGTTAAGCTTGTAAGAGTGATTGTGTTGCTACTGTTAGTACAATACCTAATTGCCAGTATTTTCCCGGAATTAAGTTGATTATATAGCAATTTGTCAAGTGTAGAAGGTTTTAAATTATTTTGACATAATCATTTCTCTTTTATTTCAGGAAGCTGAAAAAAGAAAACAGCAAAGAGAAGCAGCTCAGCGGTTATATAGGCAAAAGAAAATGGAAGTTTATAAAATGCTGAGTAAGAAGACTAAAAAAGGACAGCCAAATCTAAACTTGCAGATGGAATATCTTCTTCAGAAAATACAACAAAATAGATGAATCTTTGTCAGTGTCTTCTGTTTTCAGTTAGCAATCAGCTAATTGTGTGTTTTGAGTTACATGTGATATTTTAATAAAGGACTTTTTAATAGTTAGTGTCTCTTATGCTTCTATATATCTTTTGTAAGTTAGTGTCACTTGTTGGAAAGACAAAGGAAGCATCCGTGTGAATTTCTGATTGCAGTTCCTTCACTTTGTGTGCATCTATTAGCTGAAGATGTTACAAGAGCATATAGGATAAGAAAATACTTTAGCACGAGTACTCAGAGTTGTCACCTTGTAAGGTTCTCTGTTTACCGTCATTTTAAATTTTATTAGACAGATACCATCATCTGCCATGATGTCAGCTGCCTGTTCGTACATAAAAGGTATCAGAAAGCCTCAAGTCTTACATTGCTAACTGCCCTTTCTGTTTCACAGATACACTATCAATGGGTTTTTTTTAATATTATGTTTATGTCTAAAGACTTTTGAGATGACTGTGCTGCATTTTAAATCTAAAAATTGTTATGTTAAAGAATGCTTATTATAATTTATTCAGGTAAAGGACTTGAGCAGGAAACTATGGAGTGTGACTATAGTCTTACTGTTACTGATTTCAAGGAAAAGCAAGAAAGGAAGTATCTGTCGTATCCTAATCACTTCCTCACTAGCATAACTTTACTGAACTGAGAGAAGGAAGTGGCTGTTATTAAGGCCTGCTCCTCACAGCTCTTTGTGTGACTTCGTTTTCCTTTCCTTCCACATCAGAGGTAATTCTCAATACAGCTGTCCTAAAAAGGAGGAAAACAAATAGTTAACTGTGTATATTTTCACACACTGTGCTGTGCTGATTACCTGAAAGTAGCAGCCTGGGAGAATAATCACTGCAGTTCACTGCATCATCTGCTACTTTAGTCTTCAGTCAAGCTCCTTAATTTTTATTTAGCAGTGGAAGATAAAGATAACAGTGGATCAAGGTCATAGAGGCAGAATAGGGTCTTGAACCTTTGATTTACAGAGCAGCACTAACAGCTGACCCACACATCTCTTTATATAGAGAAACGAATTTAAAAATAAGGGGAGGAAAAGAGTGTTTTAAAGGAAGAGGATGAAGGTGTGTCTTTTATATGTATGGCAAATACATGTTCTAATGGAGGATGCCTGTAAAAGCTGCTGCTTTGAATTATGTCCCTTTAATTTGAGACATAGAAGAATTTAACTGTAAGATAACAAAAGCCTCATACTAGGCACAAACTCTACATAAATTTAAAGTGTGATCCACTGAAATATCAAGAAATGGTCCCCACTTTAGTGTTCAGTTTTGCTGTGCATGTGTAGTGAGGACCTTGAAAGGTGAAAAAGAGCAGTATCAAGTGTCCCATCACAATTGTTTTCTGGTTACACTCAAGTTTTCTCACAGTTTGAAATTTTATTCTTTAAATATGAGTATTCATTGAATGCAAGCAACTGGTGAAGCTATAAATTAGAAAAAGAGTGAAGAGGTCGTCATGTGCAATATGTGTATTTTCTCTCTGGGGTTCTGAGGAACGGAGTGTGAAACTTAATTTCCTCCTTTTAGAAGTAGCTCTTGGGAAGTCATAATAGTAACCTGAATGAGTCATCTCATTAAGCGCATTTTTAAAATACTATGCCTTTCTCCCTCTGAGTGCACCTCTAAAGTAGGGGTTCTGCTCTGGCGCTTAATAGAGAAAAAAAAAAGAAAAGACTTTATTAAGATATGTAAAGATAGACTTTGGAAATACAAGATACACTTCAGTTTTTCTACCTTTACAGGCTAAAAATCATGCATGCAGTCAGAATTAGACAAAGAACATGAAGTTAAAAGGCTGGTTGCAGTCTTGCAGGCAGCTTTTGGCTGTGGAGGCAGCATCTGTGGAGAGAGGGATGCACAAGTGCAGGCTGGTGGCCTGGTGCGGCAAGGCCGCTCAGCTCAGCATCGTGGTCCAGCCAGGCTGAGGCTGAGCCTGTTTTCCTAGGGGGCACCACGTGAGTGTGTGTGTGTCCAGCATACACACATGTAGCTGGCACACACAGCATTGGTGAACACGGAGGGGCCCGATGTGAGGTCTCATCCTGCACCCCTGGGGTTGGCCAGGGAGAAGGGTGGCTGATGAGGCACAGCTGTGTGTGTGGGTGCAGGATCCTGGCTCTGGGCCTGGGTTCTCTGTTCCTGGGGTGTGCAGATCTATGAGCCAGGGGCCAGGGCACCCATGGGTGCCAACAGGTGAGGGGCCCCTTCAGCAGGTGGCCTTGGGCTCTGAGTCCATCCAGGAGCTGGTGCTGGGTCCCTCTCCAGGTCACCCTCTAGAGCTGCGCATACAGATGGGCCTCAGTTGAGTGGGTAACTGCTGCTTCATGTACTATATTAGCGTGGTGGTTGTTTTTATCAATTAGAGGACACCTCTGGATATGAATAGTTGGAGTCAAACCTTGCCATGAAGGTCCCATTCTCATATTTAGTGTGATCATAGCGACTAAAACTTTATTAAAGAACACTAATGTTCTGAGACATTAAAGCAGAAACAAGTAGAAGTTTTAGAAGTCGAATAATCAAGAAATCCCTGAAATGTCATTTTGAGAAACTATTGAAAGAATGCAATTGAAACGTTCTAATCCTGAAGTTCATAATGTTTTGTGTGGTCAATGAGAATACCATCAAGGCACAAACAGGCAAATTCACCTGAAGAGAAATCACAAGTATCATAGACAGACACGCATCTATCCTTGGGGAGCTGGTGTTCACTACCTCCAGCATTCTGACTTCTAGAGCCAGGTGAGGTGATTCCCACCCTGTGTCATCACAAAAATTTTGCAAATGTTGGGAATGACTTTAATTAGAAGTTGATGATTTACAGTACAAATTGAAGTTGTTGAAATCCAGACACAGAATAAAGGATGATTTCTTAGGAACAGAATAGTGAAGCAGTCCTGAAAACATGAAGCACACCAGGCCATGATAGGACATAGAACTGTATTCCTCTGCTTCCTTTAAACGGGCACCTTTCTCTGGTGATTTCATTAATGCTGGTTATTATCTCTCATTTTCACCTCAGACTTTTTTATAGGTGAGCAGTAATGATTCACTGAAAGGATGATGATGGTTTAGTTCCTTATGCACTATAATAAAACAGTGGGACTTAAATTAACTGCCAAGAGCAGACGGACATGTCCTGCAAGTGCTCACAGGCCATCCTTATCTAAAAGTTGAAGCTAAGCTTGTGATATGAGATGGGAAATTATTCTTCTCCTCTTAAACATTAAAAGGATTAAAACCGCTCTGTAATGCACAGTTTGTGTAAGGTCAGCAGCCTGTCCAGTGCCGTTGGGCTCCAAGAGCCCTAAGGTCACCGGTGTGATTGCATCTGCACAGCAACAGAATAGTGCTGGACTAGTAAGGCCTTCAAGTTTTGTCATTCAGTTACTAGTATTTATGATTTATTTTCTTTGTCTTTCAATTAAGTCAGATAAAGTATACGGTGAAATGAATAAATATTCTCTTTTTCTTTTCAGAATAGTATTCTAAGCAGAATATTTATGATGGATTTTTTGTTTATTTTTGGTTTCAAGCACCAAATCTGATTTTATATGCAGGAATATACACCAGAATAGTCTGTTTGGCACAAATGTTCCAAGTATTCTGTGCACCCATTTTATTTTGCAATTAAAACAGTCTCCAGGCTGTTATTTGCACCAGCTACCTACACCTGTTTTTCTTTTGCTCCCTCATACCAAGGCTGCTTTTTTTTCGTTCAAAGTTTTCCAGAGAGGAATAAAAATGCATGCGCTCCATGGCTGGCTGTCTCAGGGGCAGGAAATTCATCAGGTGTCAGGCTTTCCAATTTATTGTGCATGTAAAAACGCTGCATTCAGTGCACGAGCAGTATGTTTAATTTGACCCGGACTTGGATTTATAGCAGGTAAGATTTACAGCTGATCTGCACGGCACATATATAGAACACCTGAAGCCTCAAGAAATTTTACTGCATATTTACTCATACAGTACAAAACTGATTTGATCAGCACCCTGACTTCTGGCAATCCAGCACTCCCGCTGGCATCCACCCTGCAGGTATTCAAAAGAGTTACGTGAAAATATAAGACAACTTCAGACAACCAAACTGGACAGAAAATGCCCACAGACACCATAGCCCTAATCTGTTAGTAAATGAAAACCATGTTTAACTGTACTGCCTTTCACTTCACTGTCCTGTTTCTCAGTTTGCATCTCGTTTTCTGATGATAGCTAGAAAATTGCAACTTTCCGCACTAGATGATGAGGATCATGAAGCAAATATTTGCCAGAGATAGGGCAGCTACTCTCAGATGGCAAGCTGTAACATGCTATATTTTATGTTACACAATAATTATTAACTTTTTTTTTGTCGTCTCAGAGAAGTATGTTTTAAAATAATTTTGCATACAGCACTTACACTCTGCAAGGACAATTCAATAAAAGCTTTTTATGCTGTTTTTTTCTCTCATTAGTGTTTCTTCTGGAAAAAAAATTAAAAAGCATATATTCATGTTGTTTCACAATTTCTACTGTTATTTTTTTCTTTTTATTTCATTCTTTTTCTGTGTTAATTTTTATGATATATATAGTATAAATAAAACTATTCCTTAGGGGGAAAATAGTGTGTGAATTTAATAAGGTTGACAATGTTTTATTTTTAAATTCTCTGCTAGACATTAAAATACATTTACTAGCTGATAAACCAATACACATTCTAATAGCAATTTATTAGGACTATAATTTTAATGACTGTCATATAAATGTCAACAAGCTGAATTGCAATGAAGATATAAAAAAACAATATTTCATATGCACTGCACTCAAGATTAAAGCAAAAGAGGTAATAAATGGCACATCCATATCCATAGGTATCTGTAAGCAGTGCTCAGATTTTCAGAAAGAGCCAAACATCCGATGCTCTTTTTTTTTATTTTAAAGCTGTGTCTTGTTTCCAGGTGGCAGATGTTTCTGTTCTCAGTATTATTTTTAAATATGTTATGTTTTCAAGGTTGTGTTAATTCCTTCTCCAGATCTGGGAGGATATGGGCTGTTGCTCCTTGATCCATTTGTACAGTGTTGCTCTCTGTAGGCAATCTGTTCTTTAATGCATGCAGATGTTGTGCAGGCATATACTGATTAATTGCCCCTGCACTAAGAATAATAAATCATGCCCCAAAGTGCTACCTTTTTGTTTTTAAGACATAATTTATTTGGAAGAACACAGTGAGGAAACAACATAGTCACAACACACATAGGAAGATCTACCTCCTGTCTGTTTAGTAGCTCCGTAGCACAGAAAGTTCTCCACTTTTCAGCTGCAGGAGAAGAGCTCTGCTACTTCATTTTGTTATCTCTGCTCAGAATATCAATGAACTTGAGCTTAAATCAATGAAGCATCTACTTTAAGTTAATCCTATAAAGCAAAGGACGTTTCTGGGAATGTGTTTATAAACGCCTGTAGGTCATTGCTTTTCTTGGTTTCTTGAACTCAAAACTAAAATACATCTATACTGAAGGTAGAATAACCATTCAAGGAGAAAAAAAAAAATGACACTGAAAACCTAAAACTAACCAACCAAACAAACAAACAAACAAACTCATCAACAACTAAAAAACCCTTAATCTATAAACGCAATGATGAGGTAAGAATGTCAGAAATTTTTACTTCTTCAGAATATCTTTTGGCAAGAGTAAAACTGAGGTAACACAGACCATAGACAACTGTAAAAAATCTGTGGAAACAAACCTATCAGTCAAGTTGGAATAGTTCTTTCTCAAAAAGATGTAGTCTCCTAAAAATCATGAACTTGAAAAAAATGTTTGAGATGCTTTGAGATGATGAGAAATGTTTGATGTGCTATTGAAAATGCCAGAATAAATGATTGTTGTATGATTTCCAGGTTTGCAGTCTATGGATCACTCTCCAACACATTTGTTATATTATTCTTATTTCATAAAAATCAAGTTCGGAGCCAAAGTTTACACTTTTTTTACACTCATAACTGTTTCATTATAATTAGGGCGTGAAAAGCTTTTCACTATCTTTTAATTTAATTGACTTTTATTTTTTTTATTTTCAGTGCAATATTAATAAGTAATGAACAATTCCTTGCAGATAGAAATGGGGCTATTGAATGTGAAAGATGAGATTTTTATTAATGTATTTCATTTGCTATTGGACATATGAGTGACAGGAGATTAGAAATGTGTTTTCCACTTCTCTGACCACTGTGAAGGAAGATATTTTGTTCCTCTTCTTGGATTGGGATGGAAATGTTTCACTTTTCTTGCCTGAGGTATTAAGAGTTTGTTTTAATTCCCTTATAAATATCAGCTAGGCAGACCCGAAATAATTCATATTTTTCCCCTACATTTTCATAAGAGAATTTGTATCTTAGGGACTTCTTCATGCTTTTTTGTTTGTTTGTTTTTCAAAATTAAAATTAATTACAAATTAATTACAAATCAGTTGAAATTAATTTCAGCCATTAAAGTTTCAAAATTTTATGTTGTAAAAATACTCTATGTTTTCTTGAGATTGTATTATAAAAATAAAAAAGAGAGAGAAAAATAAGCAAGCTTGGTTGGAATGGTGACAAAGGCTGGATAGGAAAGGGAGATGTGTCAAGCTTGTGCTACGCATTGGACTGTAGCTCATCTGCTGACATTACTGGAAAAGATTTCTAGCTCTAGGAGTACAAATATATTTTTACAGTTGTTCTCCTTTACTTCTTGGAGACCCGAATACAAACGCTGCTTCACTCTCGCTGTCTGTCCACTTAGATTACAGTTGGATACAGTGACTTTTTAAGCTCTTACTGACTCAGGTCATTTTAACATTTTATGAATTTTTTCAGAGAGACAATCTGAAGAGTTCTTTGGGTATTTTAAAATGTGCATTAGTATGCCACATTAATTAGTGCAAAGTCATCTGTTAGAGGCAAGCGCATAGAATACACCACTTCTGCATTGGGCATCTTGTTTTTATTCAGTGGAGCAGATAAATACATCAAAAATATCTTAGAAATAGTAATTTAAAATATATACATTCCTTAAATTACATTTACCTTACTCTGCAGCCTTACCATCACCCTAAGAAGGAAACTGAATAATGGGAGTCCTCTTGGTAATCAAGTGTGTTTCTTGATGTAAACGACTAACCACGGCTTTATTAGATCTGTACATGTATATAAATCTAAAATATTACTGCTTGGTAGTAAGACCAGAGCAAATTCTTTCACATCAAATTAAATAACATAAATTCTGACTAACCTAATGGCTCTTGTTGAAAAATCATTAGATTTTATTTGTTACTTAAGAGCTATAGAGCACAAGCTAAATGTGTATACCTCTTAAAAATTTTATTTCATATCATTAAGACAAATATCTCTCCTGAGATAGCTCTCTGCTCACTAACATCAGTAGTTAAGATGCATGGTAAAGCTTTAAGGATTTCATAGTCACTTTCTTTCTCTAGTATGTTCTCTAGGTACAACTTTAGTCTTGAATCTATTGCTTTTAAAATAATGAAAGAGGTTTACATTTATTGAACTTCTTCTGTCACATGTGTTCCTGCATGTATGACCAGGACATTTCTTTCAATTTTAAACAGGCTTGTTACTGCAGGTAGCTAAATAATCTTAACTTGCAAGAAAAAAAAAAATCTTATTTTTCTTTTTTAAAATCTGTAATTTCTCACCCAAAAAGGTCAATCTTCAACATTGTTTATCATCAACAGCAATTAATTTTCTCATCCTAGAGAGAATCTCCGGGCACATGGCGGAGAAGAAGCTGCTGAGGAGCAGTCAGCATGGATTCACCAAGGGGAAGTCATGTCTGACGAACCTCATAGCCTTCTATGATGGGGTGACAGGCTGGCTGGATGAGGGGAGAGCCGTGGATGTTGTCTACCTTGACTTCAGCAAGGCTTTTCACACTGTCTCCCCTAACATCCTCATACGGAAGCTCCGGGACGGTGGACTAGACGAGTGCACGGTGCGGTGGATCGAGGGCTGGCTGGATGGCAGAGCTCAGAGGGTGGTCATAAATGGGGCCGAGTCCAGTTGGAGGCCTGTGGCCAGTGGTGTCCCCCAGGGGTCAGTACTGGGCCCAGTGCTGTTCAACTTGTTTATCAATGACCTGGACGAGGGCACGGAATGCACCCTGAGCAAGTTTGCGGATGACACCAAGCTGGGTGGAGTGGCCGACACTCCGGAGGGCTGTGCTGCCATCCAGAGGGACCTGGACAGGCTGGAGAGTTGGGCAGAGAGGAACCTCATGAGGTTCAATAAGGACAAGTGCAGGGTCCTGCAGGGTCCTGCAGGGTCCTGCACCTGGGGAGGAATAACCCGCGGCATCAGTACAGATTAGGGCTTGACCTGCTGGAAAGCACCTCCACGGAGAGGGACCTGGGAGTCCTGGTTGACACTAAGTTAACCATGAGTGAGCAGTGTGCCCTCGTGGCCAAGAAGGCCAATGGGATCCTGGCCTGCATCAGGAGGAGCGTTGCCAGCAGGTCAAGGGAGGTGATTCTGCCCCTCTACTCAGCTCTGGTGAGGCCACACCTGGAGTACTGTGTGCAGTTCTGGGCACCCCAGTATAGGAGGGACGTGGAGCTTCTGGAGAGGGTCCAGAGAAGGGCAACCAGGATGATTAAGGGAATGGAACATCTCTCGTATGAAGAGAGGCTGAGCGAGCTGGGCCTGTTTTCTCTGGAGAAGAGACGGCTCAGAGGGGATATGATTAATATGTATAAGTTCAGGAAGGGAGAATGCAGGGAGGAAGGGGACAGGCTGTTCTCACTGGTGGCCAGCGATAGGACGAGGGGTAATGGCCACAAGCTGAAGCACAAGAAGTTCCGTCTCCAGGTGAGGAGCAACTTCTTTACTGTTAGGGTAACAGAGCAGTGGAACAGGCTGCCCAGGGAGGTTGTGGAGTCTCCTACTCTGGAGGTCTTCAAAACCCGCCTGGATGCCACCCTGTGCCACATGCTCTAGGTGTGCCTGCTTGAGCAGGAAGGTTGGACTAGATGATCTGTAGAGGTCCCTTCCAACCTTAAATATTCTGAAATATTCTGAAATTTAGTCTCTTTAAAAAGCGTTGACAGTTGTATGAATCAATAATTTATTGTTTAAAGAAAAATCCAACTACAGTTTTGCCAAAGCTTGGAGATGTTTTGTACTAAACTCCATGAAAAAATAGTCAAAAGACTTTTATGAGGTTTTCTTTATATTTCCTTTTCATCTGCTAAAGTTGTGAATAGGCTGATTATACTATTGTTTTAGTCTTTGGTACATTACCCTGTTTCTAATATTCAATAGACAAATTTTAGTTTGTGTGTGGGAAATATGCAGTGCAAAACAAAAGGTTTCCTCTTATGAAAATATAGTGCTATCCTCTCTTTTTTTGCTTTTATCTCAAAGCCTGAAAAATCCAAAAAGTCCACTGGGTGGAGGCATGGAGCTGAATTCCATCAGGAGATAGCAATTTATGGAATAATAGGGTTAAAAAAAAAAAAAAAAAGGAAAGAAAGAAAAAATGGAATATTAAGATCAAAACTGATAGACCTGTTTAACACAGAGTGGAAGACTTCCCTGAACCGAGCATTACTTGAAACCGGGCTCTCCTTTGTTAAAATCTACTATAGCCTGAAATTAGTTCTGGCATGTAGGATCCATGTGAACCTTTTGTGAAGGGTTCAGATGTTTCCCTTATTCTTGGTTGTGGCTTGCCTCATTACAACTTTTTTTTTTTTTTTTTTTTTTTTAGATGAAAGAACCTTCTACTGTAGTAGCTTCTGTTTACATGTACTCATCCTAGTCTAAGCAGAGGTCCCTTTTTAGCTCTAGACCTCTCTCCATCACCAGGGACGGAGCATGACTTGCTAATGGATCAATAAGCAGAGTCCAGGTAAATATCAGAGCACCTGTGAGAAATGACAGTGCTGGCTGTCAGCCCAAGGAAGCAAATTTCATCATGTTACTAGTTCTCTCCTGCTCCTGTTTTTTAGAGCTCAATGTAAATCACAAAAACACTGAGATTTTCTTGCTGCTGGAAGCCACTCTGGAGAATAAAATGGGAGTTTTCGCCCTAACCAGTGTGCTCTGCATTCAGGTTTGGAGGTCCACCACCTCAAGTGGTGTGGTATCATGTTCTTCCTGTCCCGCAGCAGGATTTTGCGTTTTGTCCAGCCTGAGTTTCATCAGGTTCCCGACTGTCCCCTCCTCCAGCTGGACCAGGTCCATCTAAATGGCAGCCCTGGCACCAAGCACACGGATTCACATCTCTGGTTTGGTGTCACCTCCAAATGTAAAGGAATGTGCTCCATCCCCTTCTCCAGCTCAGAAGGAAAGCTATCAAAGAGGTCAGGTCCCAGGCCGGGCTCCGGGGTGCTCCGCTTTGACCAGTGTCGGCGTGGGCTTCCATGTCCTCTACCCTCTAAGCCCAACAGCTTTTAACCCATCTTCTAACCTGTTTAGAAATACATTTTGGAATGGAAATCAGGCAGTGTTTTTGTCATTTAATTTTTCTCCTTTGGCAGTAAGAAGACACATTTATTAAAAATTTGAGCCTCATGTATATTTCTTTTTATCGTATTCATTGAACTGCATGGATAGTAATCTTTTCATCCTAGATAGACCTTAAATTAGTCTTATTTTCCTTACTGACAGCTATAGACCTTCCTTTTATCTTTTAATTTCCCCTACTGATTTTCTACAATTTCTTGTTGATATTCATTTCTACTAGCCTTCATTTCTTTATCCCTCTTGAACATAAAAAGGAAATCTTTCATTAATCTATACAACTGTGTGATGTATACATGTAATAAAAATGAAAATTCAGAAGTACTAATTTATGTGCATAAATTCAGTGCATTTAACATTGCTGAAAATAATGAGCCTCATAAAATATATACTGATACTCCACGTAAAAAGAGCAATGGCTTTCACAATTGTAACACCTAAAAATACTGAAGTATGCATTTTTAATCTTTTTTTAATCTACTACATTGAGAATTAAGGTGTAATATCAAAGGGAAGTAAAGATAGGTTTGATCTACTGGACCAAGATTATTCTAAAATTTATACACAGCAATTCCATATTCAAAAAGAAATTCATTCAGCTCGGTGGTATTTCACCTTATCCTTCATCCTGACAGATGATGAGTTAGATCACAGAGTTATAAATTTGTGTAGTTTAGTTGAAATGATCCTGACTTCATAGCATTTGTTCTGTAGAAAGTTCATACTAAGGAAGCAGTATGTTTGTAACACTTCAAGAGTTAGAGTGCCCTGCGCTTTCTGTTGAGGAAGCCTGTAATTCTAACAAGATAATACAAAGTTGCAAAAATAAGCAGAAGGATTTTAAAATGGCTAGCTAGTTCATTATGCAGTCTTATCCTCTCATCCAAAATGACCTTCATATATATTGAAGTCTCATGGTAATGAGTCTCATGAAAAAATGGCTGTTTCTCAAGTGAAATCTTTATAGAGAAAATGTTTATATTTTCTGATGTATAAATACCACAATTGCTTCTATATCGTAGGAGAACTGGTAAAATTCTTGGTAAAAACTATACCTGGAGGGATTTTGTTTGTTAGAGCTATATTAGAGCTATGTTAGAGCTGTTATTTTTTTAACAGTACTCGATAGTAATAACGTTCACATAATTTTGCCTTCCTCTAATAAACTGCTGGTTGCACTTTTTTCCCAACCTGAAAACTGGTTTGACTGGCATTTCCTAAGCTGGGATTGTTGTGTTGGTTATGAAGAAAAGTGACATTTAGAACAGAAGATGCTGCTTTTCCACTCTGCCCATGACACAAATAATGAGCCCAAGTCTTTCCTTTGCCTTTTTTGAAAGAAAAATAACTGCCAAACAAAGGCTAACTATTGGAGAACAGAAAAAGAAACCAATAATCTAACTTGATATTTCTAGATACTTAATTTTGGGGAACGAATACATTCCAATAACCAGTATTTCCATGTCAGTATCTTCTTTATGCTTCTTAATTTGGATCTTTGCTGTCCTCCAAGGTAAAGGAGAAGGAGCACCAACTTTTTTACTTAAAAAACTTTTCCCATCATAGCTCCCTTTCCACAGAGCTTCACAGTACTCATTCCCCAGAAGAGCCATAAGGCAAAACATCTTTTCAAGACCAACTAACTGCCTTCTGAGTGGGCTGTTCTCTTGGTCTCTGCATTTTTTTAGCACGGAATAAAGAGAAATCTCTACATAATGGAGTACAAGTCATTTGGAACTGATCACTATTCTGATTCTCACTTCGTGATTTATTGGTGTGTAGCACAATCCTTGCAAAAAAATGACTGAAAACTAGTACTGTGAATTTACCTCCCTGGCTTCAACCACCGCTCTGGGCTCCAACAGCATTTTATCTTTGTAGTCACAGGGATCAAGAGAGAAGTCTATACTGGCTGAGCTCATTGTGAAGTCTATTAAGGGTAAATTACAAACACCATAAAAGTCATATTAGCTAGCAATGATCTGTAGAATTAGGATTTCATTATCTCATTGTATATTAATGTAGAATAACAAACCTGACATCTCCCAGAGAATAAAGTGACAAAAATATTGTCACACCATGTTTAAATTCACTAGCTGTGCTTTAATGACAAAATATCAGATTTTTTTTTACCTTATTTAACTAAAAAAAAAAACTTCTATCATAAGTACTTTGCACTAATAGCAGTAAAATTATCCTTACACATTTGAAAAATAAAAATTATGATTGTGACGAATAGACAGAGTTGAAGTAGTGGCATAAGTGTCATTTTTTTCCCAGTGACCCTAATTTCCCCCACTCTATTCCTTTTGTCAACCTTTTCTGTCCCAATTCCAGTCTTTTGTTTCTTGGTCTGACAGTTCAAAGACCTGTTCAGAAGACCTGATAGACCCTGTGGTGCACAGCGCTTTATTTTATATGTCAATAATTTTTAAGTTTTTATAACCTGAAAGCAAGTTTGCTAGAACCCCAAATGCACATATTGTATTTCTTGCTGCTAGTGTATGAGGACAGTAACACTAATAGAGTGCCTCAGATCTTGCTGTCTCTGTGATAGAGAACACATGGATTTTTATAACCTCAAGGAAAATATGCAGTCAATTCATGTCGAATGGCTGTTTTGTCATTACTTCCCTCTTTTGATACTTAGACATATCTTGCTCTTCTTGGAAATATAAACGTCAGTGTGCAGGAAACATATCTTGTAACATGCTTAAGCTGCCTTTCCTATAGTGTGGAGGAATAAATGCCTTCCCTCAGCTGTCTACATCCAGGGCCATGTCTTTGAAAGGCAAATCTGGCTGGTATGACAGTGGCATACAAAAGCGTTGTGTAGAATTTGCTACTTTCATCCTTTTCATTCATTTCAGGGCATATTGGAATGAAAGCAAAGACCATTAATTCTGCTAGGTTTGAAGCTTTCAGTTCACTTCAGAGGCAGATTAATAAAACCTTCTTGTGTCTGTTATTTGCAGAAATGGTACAGTACAATATTAGCAGAAGTGTTATGATCCTAGATTTCCTTTGCACATCCCAAGCCATGTTTTCTTGAGAGAAAGCAGAAGTGTCTTTTCCAAGCAATATAAGTAACTACTATCTGAATAAAAGTTTGTCTCTCTGCATTAAGCCACTAGATCTATACGACTTGAACAAAACTGAGTTTAGCAAACAAACTGCAATCTGGAACTTCAGAGAAAGTTCAGGCCTGTGTAAAATGAAGCATGTTATAAATCCAACCTAAAATAAGATATATGGGTTATTTATAATCTCTAATGTCACCAGTATTTTCCACAATGCTATCACAACATACATTGTATTAGGTAAACAGGAAGGTTTTGTGCCAAGTTATGAATTTTATATGTTTTCAAATGATTCTGTGGACAAGGTGGTCCACGTCTTTAGGTACAAGTCTTTCCATACAAATCTCTTTGTGAACAGTCTCCACTCGATGCAATGTGCCCTAGCAGGGTAGGCAGGATTTCCTGTTGGTAGCTCATTCCCTCCTTTGCAGCTCCTCTGGTTTTAGTGTAATCTGGGAAATGCAGTCAACAGTGCAAGAAGCACATTTCTGCTAAGGGGTGGTGTTAGGCTTTCAGCATTTGTGAAGTTATAAAATTAAGGCGTCTTCATGGCATGAAGAGGATTGTAATATAGCAAAAAAAGAAGACTGTGAAGACTGTTACAAGTTACAAGTTACAAGTTCAGCTCTTTATAGAGCTATTCAAATCGCTGCTAGTGTGACATGTCAAAAACTATGAAATGAAATTTAGCTGTTTGGAATTTAAACCTGAAATATATGTTGTTGTATTGCATTTGAAGTTGTGATAATAAGAAGAAATGACTCTTCCTATAAGATTTTCTGCATACATTTCATGATTCAAATGTTCACTTGAGTTTCTATTTTCTCTTGTCTTGACTACATTGTGGAAGACATGCCATACTCCTCAGTCCAGTAATACCCTTCCAGAGGGGATATTTTTCCACTGATAGAACCAGGTCATTGACAAGGAAATATTACTCTGCTGCCTGTATTTTAATTTTTCTATTATGTGTATTTCTCAAATGCAGCACAGAAAAAACAGCTCTTAAAACAAAGAATACTTAGCAGAAGTTGGGGCCTTGTTTAACTCTGAAAAGTTGTTTTTCCTTGAGGCTTGTGTGCTCCGTCTCAGCAGCTCACAGATGAATGTATTTGACAGTGCTTTGGGTCACTGCTTCCAGAAGCTCACAGTCCTTCTGGAAGGCTTAGGCCCTTTTAAGGGCCACAGAAGGGTTCTTCTGGTTTAGGCCCAGAGATGTATGGCTTTTTCTTCCTCACCTTACAAATATTTTTTTGTCAAAAAAAAGAGAAAAATCTAAAAAATCTACAGAAAGCATTTTATATTAGTAACATTAGTCAGTGAGTTGGGAGTGGAGGAAGAACCAATATAAAGTTCCGTAAGTGTTCACAAAATGCTCAAAAATGCCCCAAAAGGAGACTTAACTTTAACTATTTTTTGCTCCAGAATTCATTTGCTGAATTATGAATTTCTTAGAAGACACTTAAAGAAAAAAACAAGTGCCTCACTTCTTCAGAGACAACAGTAAACTTTTGCCAATAATGAGCTGCTGAATTTGTGGTATTGCCTTCTTTCTGTTGCCATGGAAACTAAAGTTAGGGAAAACGGAATGAAAGAAGCTGATGATACCTCCCATAGTTTTCTTATAATGCTCAGCATTGTTAATCTTCCTTATCACAGATAATTATTCTTATGTAATTCAGAATAATATTGAGCTTTACTGAGAATAACTGTATGCTTACCTGCATAACTGGACTGTAGCGATGCACCAATATCATAGAGAATTATGTCTTCCAGAATTATGTAAAGATTCGTATCAATAAATATGGAAACCAATAGGAAGTGATACTTTTCTATGTTAAGAGTGTTGTGAACAGGTGTCAGTAATGACTAGTAGCAAAATTTGTCCAATATCTAAAGCACTAATGCCTGTTGGGATGGACAGGTACTCATATCAATAGGGATCAATAAGTACCAGTAAGTATGATATTGATCAAATCCCTCAAGGATCAATGATCCAATGAACCAAACCTAAAGCAATGCTTTCAGAATTTGGTCTACATGATGGTGAATTGTTGTTCTGCAAATCCCTGGATGTTTCCTCTCTTAGGAATTAATCTCTCTCTTAAGATTAACTGATAGTTATTCTAGGACTAAAACATTCTTTAGCTGCTGTTTCCTCAGGGTTAGTGTCCAAAACTCTTTCAAAACAAAGCTATATAATGTCTCTCACAATAGGAATCAAATTAACAAAATCTAATATCTGTTTTGGTTGAAAGAGTTTTTTCCTGGTATCATTCCAGAACCCTGGAATCATTCTAGAAAATTTCATTCCAGAAAACAAACAAACAAACAAACAACAAAAATAAAGAAGCATACAAAAAGGGGTATCCCTTTGTCAATTCCATTGGTCCAGCAAATTGGTCATTATGATCTTCACAATATCTACCAAAATTTTACACTTTAGAATATTCCAGTAGTTCATGATTTTGACTGTTTTATTTTCGTAATCAGCAAGCTTGACCTGTTTTCTAAGAAGGTGTCTTTAAGATCAGGGAAACAGCCAAATCATAGGTATTTTGCACCTGAAACATAGGTGTTTGCTGGAAAATCAACACAAATTAAACTAAATTAGCTAATTAACTAAAATCCTAATTCTACTTTCTTCTTTTTTCCTTTTTACTCTATTTTTTGATTTATTCTATTTATTCTATTTATTATTTATTAATTATTACCTATTTTGTAAGTGGATATTCTATTTAGCCGGTCATAGGAAATTTCGTAGACAAATATATGATTATCGGACATACATGTTTTCTTCAATGAAAAATGAAACAAAACAAAACAAAACACCCAACCCTGATAAGACCTACCAAGACTGCCAGGAACATCTGCAGTTTGTTACAGTTATTATTTTAATAATCTTAAAAGATCTAAGAATTATTATTTTGTTTTTTGCAGTTATTCTTTGAACTATTACTTAAATAGGTATATTTACTGTTCAAAAACAGACAGGAGAAGTGGAGAATGGAAGTCTGTGCGTAAGCACTTTCTCTCTGAAGTCAATGATGACATTTTCTTCAACCATCTGCTTTGATAAATTTAATCTATATTTTCACTACAAAGCAAATCGATAGTTAGTACTACTGAGGATCCAGTGATCGTTGACCCTGCCTTTTATAACATATCAGGCAAATGGTGTCCTTT
This sequence comes from Nothoprocta perdicaria, assembly GCF_003342845.1. Lineage (NCBI taxonomy): Eukaryota > Metazoa > Chordata > Aves > Tinamiformes > Tinamidae > Nothoprocta > Nothoprocta perdicaria. The sequence continues at coordinate 1,110,349 of NW_020455877.1, read as the reverse complement.
TCTATGCAGTAGACTAATGCTTAGAGCACTGGATGCTAGCTAAAATTTTGATAATAATATCACTAATTTTAATACTTTAAAACTGAAATTTGAGTGACTTGGAAATGTTACATTTTTAAGAGATAGAAGGAGAAACTGATTTCTAATAATAATATCTTTATCATGGCCATACCACACAATGCTAAAATATAAACCCCACAAGGCCAACCTTCTATTATCCTTATTTATTTTAATTTGTTCTTGAATGACATTGGCTGTATTAACTGCTTATATTTCTGGCCTAGAGATCACAGTATAATGGATAGTCTATGTCCTTTCAGTGACATAACTTTTCCCCCTATTCTGGAATTAAATTAGGTTAAATTAAATTAAATGCACACTGATACAATTAAAAATAGGTATCATATCTCTGTAAATAGATTAAAGATTGAGAAGCTATTTTTAACCATTTGAATGTTTTATAAAAGTTCGTTCTTCATTATGGTAATGTTCCAGAAAGATCTCTGAAAAAATTACTTCTTATCCTAAGACCCGAAATTTCAGCCTTAGAGCTGGTAAGATCTAAAATCTTTTCCAATAACTGCAATTCTGATTCATCAGTAATTAACATTTAGAATTCTTTTTGTTTTCTTTTTCAAAATAAATGTTCATATTCAAGTATGCTTGAATATGTAAGTATGTAAGAATTATTTAAACCCTGTGAACTGTTATGCAATTCTGTATATTGGAGGGGAATAGTCTCATCTGACTTTGTATTTCTTAATGTTTGGCACCCAGCCTAAACTAACCAGTGCCTCATGAAGAAAATAGGTAGCTCCAGGTAGGTCCTTCTGTTAAAGTCCTCCTGGCTAATGAAGTTCTCATTGCTGCAGTATTTTCAACTCCTGGCTGCAAGCCATATTTCCATTTTATATTCCAGGTCTGGAAGGAGTCAGTCTTGGTTCCTTCTTGGTCTTGGCGTGGCCATTCCTCTATGCCTGTCTCTGCAGGGTAGGAAGTTCTCTGCCTGGAATCTTGCTGCATTTGTGCGGGTTCATGGACAATTCAGCCTCTCAGATGATATTAGGACATCCCTGTGGGAGAACTGCAATTACAGAAAGCCTGAGAGAGAGAACTTAAAGGAAAACTCAATGGAAGTGGAATAAAAAGGACAGATGTAGCAGAAGAAACAAAATCCAGCATTTAAGATTGTGTATGGGTAAAAACAAGACAAATTATGAAGAATCATAGAGGTAGAGGATGTTGGATTAGAGAAGAAGGAGACATAATATAGATTTTTTTTTTTTTTTGCAAGTGATTAGGGTAGTCTATGCATAGTCTAGGTAGTAAATAGTTAAGCTAATTCTCTTGTATAATGTACAGAGTGACTTTTGTTGCCGTAAATTATTCACTGAATACCTACAAATAACAAATTAATTCATCGTAATGGTCTTTCAGAGAAAAAATATGGTGAAATTTCAATCCATTATTCAAACTGCTAGAGTTCAGATATGTTTTTATGTCTCTCAGCCATAAACACACTTGAGGTGTTGTTAGATGGCAACTATGACAAACTGGGCATTTCCTTTGCATGAAACACTATTGATTGCTGAGCTCAGAGAGCCATTGTCTGCTGAAAATGTGGAGTATTTGAGTTTTTGCCAGTTTCTTGTTGCTGAGCAACAGCATTTTTCCCTTCCAGTTTCTTGTGAATATGTGGCTTGTATATGTGGATTAAATATAACATAACATAGAACGACAACTATCTTAACTATTTGATGACCATATAAAATATCTCCCATTTTCAAGAAGGAAGATCTGTCCAATAGTATTTTTTTCTAGCTAGTCTGATATATCTTGGACTATGTAAAGGATGTGATGGTGGTAAATGTGTAACATTTTTAGTAAGAGTTAAGTATTCTGTCTTCTGCATCTGGATTATTTTAAAAGACTGATTTTCCAAACAGGACATTTTACTTTATTTTATTCAGGTAGGTTATTTTTTAAATCCCATTACAACTGAGCATGCAAAAAAAATTTAATATTTATTAGCAGGAGACATTTGGAAAATCTGGACTGTCAGAAGCATTTTTGCTCCTACAGAAGAATGAAGGCATTTTTTTCTTAGATCTGCAGCTAGTTAGCAGTAGGATTCACATGACAATTTTAAAGATTATTTTGACCTTTTCATCAGTCACTTTAAAATGTCAGAACTTTTCAGTTCACTCCACACAACACAATTAGTCCCATTGAACACATTTTCTACCTAGTATTTTAAGCTTTACTAAATATAAATATTTCTATGTTAATTAAAACTACAAAAACTGACTTCTGTAAGATTTTCAAATGCAAATTGGAGCTCAACAGTAAATTCAAAATTGCTTATTTTCAAGTATGGAGTGGTCAGTGAACCCAGTTTCCAACTCTTCCAGAGTCTATGGGGTCTGCACTGTTCAGATAGAGCATTTTTGTGACTCATTAGTAAAAGTCAGTAATACTTAAGTGTCCTGACACTAAATCATGCTGGATGCTCATAGCTGAAAGAATTTTGGTCCAATTCCATGTCATTGTTTTTATTTTATCAGTTCTGACTGGAATCTTGTAGGTGTCAACAGTGTGCCTGTTTTTTGTGTGTACTTTTTTTTTAACCTGAAGAAATAACAAGCAGGAGGAGGATATGTGAAGGCTTTTCCAATATGCATTTGATTTGATAAATGAAGAGAAGCACTAACTGAAACTTAGATCATGAAGTGCCATTAAAGTGTCATTAAAGCTTTTAGTTAAGTTGGCCCAAGAATTGCTGGCCAGTATTGTCTCTATGCAGTCAGTGCTGACTCCATCAAAATCTAACTGGAGGTTGCTGCCTCCTTCAAGAGTAGTGTTATGTGTATATGAAATCTACCTTTACACAAAGATCCAGTAGGAGGACTCTCATACTGCTAAAGAACAAGAAATTAATGCAATGCATCTCTTCCCTCCAGCCCTTGTAGTCATTATTTTGGATCATGCTGTAGATATTTCTTGTTCGATATTTCACTGAAGATATTTCTTGACACTGAAGCTCCTCTAAATACTCAAAAAATCTGCATTAAATGTGTTATTCATTTACTCATGACAACATCATCAAGTGGGCAAGGAAAACTGGAATCCCACCTACCTGACACATCTCATGCTTGGGAGCCAGTCATTTCTATTTGCTTCTACTGCTTCCAAAACTTGTGCTAAGACAGATTATGTAAAATTCAAATCTGTATGTTCAGAAAAGGATACAATTATCACTGTTACAAAACTAATATCCTTATGGCTTTGCAAACTCAGGAGTTGTGTGACATTGGGTGGAAATAGTCATGGGCAGTGAATGAATATCTAATTTTTTAGGTGTAAAGTAGGCAACACTATTTCAAAAACTTACTCTTTTTGATGAGCTTGCCTTTGTGATCACTGTTATTGAAGGAATGGTCTAGAAGGAAATCTCTGCATTGAACTTCAACTTTGGAAATGCTATTGTCATAAAATTATTTTATAAATGGATTAAATGACATCTGAGAATATCCTGCTTTTTAACACCACATGCACCTATAAGGAGACTATTTAGGAATTGTGTTTTGCTGAAAAACCTTCTAAATTCTATCTGAAATTCTTGTATTCATTTCTATGCCAATATTGTCCTTTAGATTAAAAAGCTCTTTTCCCTCTTTCGTGTTTACCTCCAAAGAATTTATAGAGAGCAACTGTATTCCTTCTCAGCTTTTGTTTTGCTAGGCTAAACAAGGCAAGTGCTGTTGACAGATGGTTGGCCACAACCCAGCCAGACAAATCTGACACACCAGCTTCAGGAAGCCAGGAACAATCACTTTTCAGAGGCTACCTCCAGTCTCTAATGCATCTTGTCACAGATTTGAGCGCAAATAAGCATTCTCTTGGGCCATAGCTCTCCCTCTACTTCCCATTCCCCAACTACCCATGGTCAATAGAGCAGTTATTTACTCTTTATAAATTGTCCACCAGAAACTCAAACTGTTTTATGGGAATAGGACACAGTATGGTTACCTTTGTTGAGCAAACCGGTTGATTTATGATCAACTAATCATTTTGTACACCAAAATAAGTAAAGACATGGCTGTTTGAAAAGCAGATAGGAAGAAGCTGCCATGGATCCTGGGTTCCTCTTTCGTAATATGAAGCATAGTAAAGTCCCTGCTGTTGATGTGTTATTGCTCCTATTACCCAAAGTGATTTTTCATGTGTGTGACTGATGTGTTTACATATATGCTGGTAACATCTTCCTGGTACTGAAAAAGGACTCCTTAAATGCTCAGGAAAAACAAAACAAAACAAAACAAAAAACCATAAAAACAAAAACATAGGCAATCACTAGCAAATCCTGGATTCCTTCTGTCCTTACTTGGAAAAAAAAAAAAGAGAGAAACAGGAAACAATTTAAAAATCCCTATTTTCTTTCAAATCAGTTATCATGGCCAAAATACAAACTCAGGTGCATAAGTGCTGCCAAATTAGAAAAGGACTTGTTTGTTTCAGCTTTAAAGATTTACACTCTTTCCCCATCTTAAAGATGTTTTGCAGCCGTAAAGTGGCTTCCTACCAACTGTGTTGGCTGCTTGTCAGCACTGGTGAGGTAATCCCTACACTTAGTGCTCCATCTTAGGAACTGGCAAATCTCCAAACTGTAAAAAATGCATAGTTTGGGCTGTCAAAATAGCCTTTGAAATCTTGTTCCTGTAAATCTTATGAGGGGAAAATCAGGATTGTGCCACTACAGACATTTCTATGACTAAAAACCCTGGACAAATTTGCCCACATACAAGTTCCACTATTATTTAAAGAAGCCAGACCCAAAGGAATCCTATTAACAGGATCAATCCCATATTTAGCTCTTTTCCTCCCTTCCTCCATCCCTGCATTTCCTCCTTCCCTCCTTCCTACCCACTTTTTTTTTTTACTCAGTCTTCCATATTTTATCACACATACCATCTGATTCATTGAAGCACCTTCGCACAGGCTTCATTTGACAGGTCTTATTAATCATGGGATGATTTCTGTGAGGCTGCTCAAATGTTTAGATGTTTGAATGAATCATGGTCATAATTTTCAGTGTGAAAATAAATCCAGTACCCCATTTTCTGGATATATTATGATACAGATCCTCTGATTGCTTTATACTAATCCTTTCTGTATTCAATTCGTTGAACTAGTTATTTCTCAGTATAACATTTCTTTACATTCTACGTCTTCCTATTTCTCTATTTTTTTTCACTAAATCTCTATTTGAAGGAATTTGAGCACATTGAGAATTGACAAAATATATGCCTTTTGGCACCACTGACATTCAGCTTACATACTATGTCATCTTTTGTCTTTCACATGAGTGAGCATGATTGAATCCTTCAGCATGAACTGAAGCTTTCCTGGCTGAGGATTGACTTTTGGCCATGATTGTAGTATGTATAATACAATTATTAATTAGAATTAATAATTGCAACAGGGAACTTTGCTACGGAGAAATGGACCTTTGATCTTGCTTAGGGATACTGTATATTTGCTAAATAGATTCTTCCACCTGTAGGATGGTGCAGCTCGGTAAGTATATCTGCAAGAATAGGACCCAAATACATTTTGTATTCAATTTGTAAATATTCTTAATATTATGAATGAAAATTTTGATGTTTTCATGGACAAGCTTTGTATTCAGTGGTAATCAAATGGTAGATTTAGGCTGAGGATTCTGTACTTGCATGTGTGATGAAGACTTCAATATTTGCAAGTGTAACTTTAAAAACTAAAAAACAGTTTTGTTTTAAGACTGACAGAGCAAGAAAGACTTGGCAAATGTCCAACTATTTCATTTTAAAAGCTGAAGTTCTCTAAAGTCTAACCTACCATTTTCACATTCAGATGACAATCATAAAAGCATCGTTGTTGGAAAGGATATTTCCAAAATATGCTTTTAGGACTGAATACAAGGCTGGTGCTTGAAAGCCAGTTGCTACTGCTGGAGCAGGGAGAGAAGAGACAGAAGAGGAAGATGAAAAATCCCAGCAACTTCCCATTAGCATCTCGAGTGCAGTGATAATGAAGAGCCAGAGCTGGCTGACACAGGAGAACAGGACTTGACACATATGCAAAAAATCCATCAAATTTAAGAGCTATGCTAACCTAGCTTTGTATTGGCATGGATAGCAGGCATTCAAAATGTTTCTTAATGCAGAGGTATTCCCGATGCCAGCAGGCACTTACTATTCCTTCTTTAATGTTTCTCTCTGCCTGACTGGGTTTCCAAATGTTATCCTTTGCCTTACTGCCATATGGTGCAATGAAATATAATAGCTTCTCCATAAAGTTGTATGCAGAGCTGAAGACTCATTTTGCAATCTTCTCAGTGTGAATAGCCTTGTCAACTGCTGGATGATCATCTAATCTGACTGTTATTCTGTATTTTTATTCTGTTTATACGACATACATACATAATTCTACATATTTCTATTCTGTATGTTCTATTCTACATTATATTATATATGTGATTCTCAAAGGGACAGTTTTCCCTGTTTTTTCATTGTTGTTGACTGTTTCTGATGATAAGTCACAAATATTAGGACTTACTCCTTTTGATCGTGATCCTTCACAACCTGCATTATGAAGTCACTATGCAGACAGCATGCTATAATACTTTTTTAGTTTTAGTATGCTCCAGTACTGACATCTCAGAATTTTAGGACAAAATTCTTGATTATTACAGTTTTAATATAAATTTGTTTTTCAAGAAAAGAATGAAATTCCAGGTAAATGAATAACTGATCAAATAGATCAATTCCTCAATTTCATTTTGCAAATTCTCTTTGCTCTAAAACTTGTTCAGGACAACTCTGTACACTTTTACTTCATAATTTATCCTGTATTAAAATTCTACCTACCCCAGATAGGATAGAAGTCCTGATGCCACTGTAAGACATGAAAACTGTGTAGGAACCTGCCTCAAAGGCAAGGGCAATTCCTAGTAATTCCCAAAGAAATAATGTGTGCTGGAGACAGAAATCCTTTCAGGTTCTTCTTGAAGGTGAGTAGCTTCAGAGTAGACTGACTGAGTATTTGTTTCCATTTTTCGTGCAAGGTGATTGGGTCCTGTTCTGGTACTTTAAGAAGGTGATCAGGGACAAGACTGAATCATTGACAGGAAGATCTTGCTTTGATATTACTTGTGTGTTGTTAGTTCAAAACCAATATTTACACACAGAAATCTGCTTCTTCTGTAGCAGCATGGGAAAGAAAATGTGGAGTAAAGATGCTCTGGTCCAGTATGTTCCTATGTAATAGGTAGTCTGAAGTTTGATGCAGCCTTGAAAAATTAGGATTAGGAGAAGTAGTAAAGTTAAAACAGCATGATTTTGGATTTCCTTTTCCTTAACTCTGCCTGGCTGCATCTCAATTTGCCTATAACTGTGGTGCACAATGTAAATATTATCCATTTCTCCTTCAAATGATTCTGGAAAAGGACTGTTTTGTTCCTTCAGAAATTTATATAAAACACACATTTCTACCATTCTATTGCTTAGATTCATAATAATGGATACCAATGAATTTTTTACAACGTATTTTTACATTTGATATTGCCAGATTTTGCCTATGTTCCCCATAGCAAATTAGTTTGCATTACCTACATCTGTATTTGGTCTATATTTAGACTTGAGCTTGTCTCTTTGTTCCAGGTATAAACACTCTTCTGGATCAGGATTAGATGATTAGTTTGATTCTTATGTCTCTCTTTTTGTCGGATCTAGCAGACAGTATGTGAGATATTTGTATTGCAAATATTTGCATTGCTGTCATTGAAAGACTTTCTTGAAAAAGATTTTGTCATGCTTTCTGAAAAAACTTGGACTCTAGGTTTACCTGATTCCATCTGGAAGTTTCTCCCCTACTCAAGTCTCAGAAATAGGACTTGATACTCAGCTTAAATAGAAAGTTCTCTCAGCACTGCTTGCATTCATCTTTATAGTTTCTTTTATGATTTTTATATTACTGAGTATCTTATTATCATTTAAACAATAATGTGTTTTTTCTCTATTCTATCTTTCAGAAAGATTTATTGCATTTATTTTGCTCAAAAAAGTAGCTATCTCAAAGAAAGATCAGATATTAACTCATCATAACCTACTTCTACACAGACTCTGTTAGATGTTGATATATTTTTATTATTATGAAGAAGAACTACGAATTCTTCTTGCTTTCATAATCTGCTCTAATGTCTTTAACACATCTGAAATAAGACTACAAGGTATTAATTCAATGATTGTCATTTCATTTTTATTCCTTGTCTTAAATATCTTCAGCTTTCTGATTAAACTCCAGGCTCCATAGATCTCATGAGACATATTTTTCAGCATTCTATGGTGTAAATTATCACTGAGATCTTTCAATTTTTGATCTTCTTTCATTGGATCCTCTCTCAAGGATATTTCATTAGCTGTTGTCACCTGGACATCATGATCTAAAGTGTTACAGCAGAACACAACTATTTTGCTAATTAACAGACTAAACTTTAGCCTTTAACATAGCTGGTCTTGGATTTTTAATTGTTCCTTAAAACTATGTGTAAGATGATTGTGCCAAGGACAAATAACACTGAGCTTGATGTTGCTTTAAAGATGATTTAAGCTTAAATATGTAAAATAAATAACTATTTTCGGATCTAGTGTACTGAGTGTTAGCAGCTATTTTTCACTTCTTACTTTCTGAGGTATTACAGTGTTAAAATGATAATGCAAAACATATCTCTACATAAGAACATACTAGTTAACAAATTCTATCTTCATTTAATATGCTAGAGAAGGTAGATGGGCTGGAAAAGAATGCATGTGGTCTTTCCTTAGTATACTGTCTCACAGAGTAAGTATCGCAGCCCTCCCATTTCACAGCTAAATTGAATAACTTTGTTAATTCTGCAGGTGATTTAAAGCTCCAAATTGTGAAATGCTTTGCAAAGATTCCTAACCTCATGCTAATGATCATTTACACAACTGCATTGAATTGTATGTACACGGAGAGGTGTTTCTTTGCAGCAGGAAAACAAACCTTCTTGTAGCATGCACCCTGAAATCAGGTTTTTCTTTATTCCCGTAAGAGTATATGTACCACAGAAAGGTATACACCAGCCCTGAGGACACTAGAATTACACAGCTGGTGCACTGGTGAGAAGATCTGAGTTGTGAAGAGTAATCCTATATTAGGCATGCAGGGAACACAATATCAGCTGGGTTTCACGTGAAAATGAAAGGGTTGCCTTTTATAAACATAGCTGTGCTCGGGGCTGCTCAACATGCGAGAACAAGATGAGGAGGCAAATTAGTTTAATTACATTGATTAAAAAAAAAAAAAAAGAGCTAGTTGCTATATTTTTCAAGGTGCTGGCAACTGCAAGGTACTAAATATTTCCTGCCTAGCTGTTAAAATATTGCATTTAGCAGGACTAGAACTGTGAAGAAGTCTACTATAGGTTTGTTTCTGCTAAATTCTGCTTGGAAATAATAGAGAATTTACATTCAGTATCGTCTCCATTTCTATTTACATTAATCAGGATACTATTTAAAATACCATTTTCCTATTTGGCAAGAGGCATTTTCAAACATTTATTGTGAGTATAACAGTCATTGAGAAGACACTGGAGGTATTTCCCAGACCCAGACATATTCAATCCTAGAAAGAAGGGAAAATTATTAAGATACCTACAGCATATTCTTTATTACATATTGTTAAACATTAGACATTATCTCCACTGGAAAGGCCACAGAAATACATGTGTGCACGTACACAGTGCTTTATGAGGGACAAGAAACATTCCTACTGAGCTATAGATACCATCCAAGCTGTATAATCTTTGTGGGGAACTGGTTCTCACAGACAAATATGTAATTGCTTAGAAATGAAAGTTGTCATCATTGATGCCTTAACTAGCATGTATCGTTGCTGAAATCAAAAATCAACCTGTTCTTAGTAGACCAAGTGTTGGTTACGTTGCTGCTAAGTGAACATTCGCAGGAAGCAGTTGGCTGTTCTAATAATTGCATCTGGCATCTGGTTTAAAAACTTTTATGCTTTGTGAATTAGCTAGATCTTACTGTCGACTCTTAAAATAATACTGATGACTTTGAAAAGAAAAGCTGATGAGCCACGTGGGGTATATAGCCCTGATAATATTGAGTAAAGAAACCTAACTTCACAAAACAAATATTTTGTTTTAGTATCAGTTGTGCTACAATATTTTAAAATTAACTTTTTGATATCCCCTAATCTGTCACAGCAATACCTGTCACTGTTTTTGAGATAATGCTCCTTAAATTTAACACTGAAAGGGACAGTAATTAAAAGAACTCTTGCCTAAAACTCTTTTGCAAACAGTTCTAAAAGGAAGGAATAACCTTGAAAAAAGGAGGGTACTAGTTGTCTTATGAGATTGGATTTTTAATTTTGTGGTACAGATATAAAGTACATTTATACATATGTAAGATTAGGGAAATGGAAAGATCTTCCAGTATATTTCCATTACAGAAAGATCTGTAAGCTCAATGAAGCTTACAATTTTGAATACTTGCATTTATAAGAATACAATTTCTTTTAAGGTTGAAGATCAATACTTAGTTTTAGTTCTTTAGATTCTAGACTGAAAACTAAAATGAAAATTGCCTTTTAATAATGAGCTATATACTATGTAATTGATTGGTTTTCTACAGTATATGATTTTTTTTTCCTTTTTTTCCTCTTTATTATAGTTGCAAAATGCTTTTTTTATGAGCCTAATCCACAGCTAATGGGTTTGCCTCCTTCTGTTTTCTGTTTAGGAGCCCAGGTCTCAGTTGATGCCTTGCACTTTAACATCTGATTTACTCTCAGGAAACTCATTTTGGTAGTTCCAGCTCTAATCCACTTGCGATTACTGCAGCAAGTTTCATCTCTCTGAGGAAAATTCAAACTCTTCTGCAAAATGCTAACCAAAACAATGACCATTACACTAGAGCATATTTCTGCAGATTTGCATCCCTTTCCAGTACTCAAGAAAAATGTTTCACAAAAGGGATTTTTACAACTGAAAACCATCAGAATCCGCTTGTTATTTTCATTCTGCTTGGATGTATTCAGTTCCTGGATGTGGTATATTTTAGAGTTCTGTTTACTCTGTGCTGGAAGAGCAATTCCACTGTTCAGACAGTTAATGCTATTAATTAGCAATAATGCAAATAACCATGACCAGTAGAGACAGATAAATGCCTCCTACCATTTTAATTATCTGGAAAGAGACACAAAAGAAAAACAAACCTATTTATTTTACAATCAAAAGAGAAAACATTTGTCTTTGGTCATACATAGCCTTTGTATCTTTGCTAACAAAACCAAATGGCATAGTTAAAAATACACTGTCAAAACTGAATGTGCACAGCAAGAATTTTTAGATTGAAAAATGCAGTAGAAGATTTTTGTTTATTGTGTTTTATTCCATCAGCCACATTTTTTTCTGAAAATGCAGCAAGCTCAATTTATTCTTATGTAGATGGTTTTAGAACATCCCAATTAAAATAAAAAAAAAAAATTGATCATTTTCCCAGGCAAATCTGCCATAGCTAGTCAGAATATAGTATCTGCTCATTATTAAAATACAAGTGCTCAGGCTATAACTACCAAATTGTAGTGCATTTTTTAAAAACTTTTATGATACTTTACCTGTCATGGGAAAACTCAGTACCAATTTAAATAAGGATTTTGCTTAAAATACCTCTGATTCTAGATGACATCTGAGCTCTGCATTTTCTAGGTGGCATTTTAACTACTGCTAGTTAACATAAGCTGTATCTCTACTGTTTTTTGAATTTATGTGTCAGTTTAATTTTAGGCCAAAATTTAACTTGTGTTCCACTACATGAGAGTGGGAAATCATCTGGGGACAAAGACAGAAAATGAAATAGTAGGAAAAGAAAATGAAAGACAGGGAAGAGCTGGGACATGTGCAGCCTTACATACACATCTGCACAGTCTTAACATGGAATTATGAGTGAACTGTTGCTCTCTGTGATTTCTTCTGCCTTTGAGGCACTCTGCTGTTATTGATGCTTGACATATAGATTCGGATATTCAAGAAGGCACCAAACCTAAGAAGTCCCAGGAGCAGTTACATTTTGTTGTAAAAGTGAATTTATGCAGAGTAGATGTCATCCAGCATCTGTTAATTCTAAGAACTGAATAAATATGGATCATATTCCATAGATATGCACAGAAGAATACAGTAAGAAAAGTAGTACACTTAGTATCTCTTCTCTGCTTACTGAAAAAAAGTTGCAGAAATAAAGGCTGTTTTTAAAGCCAAAATTCTTCACAAGGTCAAGAAAAGGTATTTACACATCCTTAATATAAATATATGTATACTTTTTATCTTGTTTTGGCAAGTATTTGCCATATATGTAAATAACATGGCAACTAACATTTTCATAATAAAATAGATGAACAGCTGAAGTAAGGTTTGTTGTCAATCAATCAAACTTGATGCAAGAATTGACTTGTATTATTTAATATTTTGGGTTATATATGAGAAGAAGGCAGAATAAGAAACTGATAGACTGATGTTCTCAGGTCTGAATCTTATCCTATGTATATCAAGTTTCTATTTTCAATGAAATTGCACTGCATCAAATTAGACAAAATACAGACTATTAGGTATGCTAGATAATAATGCTGAACACATTTTATAGATAAAACACATTTATTAACTCTAAAAATTTATCTATTTATGTTTATAAAGCCCTTATTAAAGTGCTATTTGTACCATTAAAACAGATGAAACTATCCCTTATTGTTAATCATTTTTCCTTGCTAATACAACAAATAGGAATTTATCTTTGCTTAATAGGAAAAGTTAAAAAAACTGAATACTATTTGTGTCAATAGTACTTTAGAAAGCAGTGTATTTCACAGGGATAACTCAATTTTGTAAACACTAGAAGTTGGTGATTCTCTTATAAATCAATTGTAGGTTTCAGTGTATAGTAACTGTTGCTATCAACTGTAAAAAGTGCTATAACCTAACAAATTTAATGGAAATATTCTGATATTGTCAGTGTGGGTACTGGCTGTCTAGAGAGAGAAAGATCAGAAAATTCAGCTTCAGTGTAAATTTGAAAGAATCAAAACTGCTTGTTTCAAACAGCTACCAAAATATAGTACAACGAAAATCTTAGATTGGCACGAGACGAAAGAGTCTAAGGAAAAAAAAAAGATATGGATGTGGAGATATAATTAGAATTCTCTGAAGAATACCAAGTCAGACAGTGAGTAAACAATAATGGATCCAAAGTAAAATATATACACAAAAATAAATTCTAGGTTAATTTATTACCAATCAAAGACAGAACATTAGAAGTAGAGAACAGCTAAGATAAGGAGCTGAGTTTCTCCTTCCTTTCACATGATTGCTAGCTAATTTGTTCTGATACCTGTCTTAGCCATGTGCACTGCTACTCCTTACATTCTGATTTCCAAGAAAATGACCTAGTAATCTTCATTTGAAATTTTCCTAGTTGTAGATGCTCTAACTAATGAAACATTTTCAAGGGATAATTTTGTCTTAATGTCTTCCTCAATCCTCATATATTTTTCCTTGCAGGCCTTACTGGAACATGAAAATCAATTCACCTTTTCAACAGTTTTCCAATTAAATGTGGCATTACATGTATGCATGATAGATATTCAATATTAATCTCTTTAAAATAATTCCTATTGTGGTTGTATATTTATAAAAAGAAGGAAGGAAACTACTTTTTGTTTTTGTTACGTAATAAATTCTGTTAATGAATCTTTTCTTTTGTGCTATCAGGAAAAGGTCCAATTTAAAAATCAGACATTGCAGTAATTCCAGTTATTTAATGAAACTGATGCAAGAGTTATCAGAAAATTACTGATAATTACTGTGTCATCCACTTAATCATCTCCCCCCCCTCCCCAAAAAAAAAAAAAAAAGAGATTAGGTACAATGAAAACTTTTTCAAGAATAGAACAGTATAAAATGCAATCTGCAGTTTCAATAAATCAGGTAATGCTGAACCATGAGCAACAAACATGCAGGCCCTTATTGCCTGATTGCTTCTCTTTTGACAGATCAAGCGTCTACATCAAGTCCAGTGGTTCTATAGGTAGAAACAGGAATGCTATTTGATTCAGTGTCGTAGTATTTCTCCATGTATTAAGAATTCCTGATTCCAGAGCCTGTTCTGAACACAACAGACTGACTGCCTGGGTTTCATCTCCGTATACCTCCCTACCTCTTTACATAGACAGCCGTGACTGCGTTGGCTTTGGTAGACTTTGGAAGACTACTGAAGAGTAGGAAGACTACTCTGGAAGAGAGGGGGACATGTAATTGCAGTCATCTTGGTTTCCTGTCCAAGTAGAACACCCCAGAGTCTTTCTGTACTGACAGAGAAATGAACCATCATTTAGGAGCTAGCTGACATATTTTAATAAGCATATATTAAGAGATGGCAAATCTTAAGAATATAATTTGTCTTTTTTTTTTCTTTTTAAATATTAAGTGCTTTTACCAGTAGAGATGAATTTCAACCACAATAAACTCCACCAGTGTGAGAGACATCTCTACTGCTGAGCCAGAAGATTTTTCTATTACTGGAGAAGAAACAAGGCCACTGAAGTTTGTTTAGACATAAGCATAGAAGCAAAAGATATTACTAGGCAAATCTGTGGAGTAAGGAGTTTTCCATAGGCAAGGCAAAGACAGTGAAGCAGTTTAGATCTCTTGGGTGAGCATGTGCAAGTGAGACACTAAGACTTAGATCTTGTTCTCTGCACAGAATAAGGGAGGAGAAACAGCACCACAGACACGAAAGATTTTCAGGATAGTGGTAGACTACCCTGTCTGAAATAGTAATAGATTAAAAAAATCACATAAATATTCACAGAAAATATTCAACAGCTATATATATGTTTTTAATTTTTTTTTCTAGTTTTAATTGTTTCTGTTCTGTAAAAGAATTGCAAGGATGTGGCAAAATATAGGACTAAAGGAAGAGTGTATCAAACTTTGAACTGTAGTTGTTATCCATCATACTGACAGAAAAGAGGAAATAAAAAGAAAGGAAGTCTACATTAATTGAATATCACAAAGACACATCGCTGGCTCCAGCTAATGGAGTTATTTAGGAAACTTTGGGTTCTACTCCCAAAAGTGACTTCTCATAATTTATGTATTATCTTGTACTGCTGCTGCAGCCCATTAAGAAAGAATCCTGTGAAGTGGAAACTTGCATTGTTGGCTTTTGAGTGGTGCCTGCAATGTTAATCTAACCACAAAGGAATTTGTCTGCGAATTATGAGAGATAGGAGCAAGGATAAATACAAGGCAATGTTGTACAAGCAATTTTAATATAAAAGTAGAAAGACAGAATAATGCCTCTGAAAGTCTTCTCTAATTTTTTTTCCCCAAACAGATATCAGTGGGTATATAATACATATTGTAGACAGGTATGGGAGTTTGTATATACATTATATACTGACATATAATAGTAATGTACTGCAGGCCATATGTTATACTGAGTAGTGAAGCTGAAGTAAACCACATGCATTCGAACACCAGCACAAAGTACTTTCCAGGATTATAAAAAATATGTTCATAAAAAAATAATCTTTTTATTCCCTGTGCTCTGGTATATTCTGCAGCTTTAGACAAGACAGAATCTTTCTAGTCAGTGAAATTGACAGAGGAGTGGCTTTAAATTTTTCAGAGTTCAGAAGTCAGAATTTCAAGAATAGCTTCTGGAACTATACAACATTTTAAAGTAATATGTAGGCAAATATACAGATCAAAAGTTCTGAAAGCTGTCCAAATTCATAAACCTCATAAATTCAGAAAACACTTGAAGCACAGGCTTGTGGAAGATTGTGATGCTTATTTTAAAATGACTGTAGAATAGATTTACACAAAGTGAAACACATAATTCACTCCAGTTGGACTAGTTAGCAATAATTAGAGTATCACTATGGACAGAAGTAGCTTCCAAGCTAGCCTGGAATTAACACAGAAAGTATATGAATCCTGAAGAACTAATTCTTAATTTTCTTTAGTAAGGAAAGTGTTTTTTGGGGGAACAAAGATTAACCTATAATATTAGGTCACAATTTTAACTTAGCCATGAAAATGGCTTTTTAATAAGCCGTTACAGTCAGATTATCTGGTTTCCATCTGGAGGTGAACCTGAGTTGGTTGAGGGCCCAACCACACAAACGACTGTAATAGAGTCTCTGAAGAAGCAACATCCTAAAAGGGTCTTGGAAAGAAGAGAGGGGCAGATATGCTTTGGAACTCATGGAAAATAAGGACTTTCGTCCTTGGGCCTTATATATTGCATTGCTTTGCAAAAAGTATCTCAAAGCTCACCAGTTGTTGCTCCAAAAGCTTTCTCTGCACCTGGGACTACAAAAGTGTTTCTACCTGTAAACAGAAGAGAAGAATTCATGAGATATTTTGAGAGGAATTTCTTCTGGAAGAAAGGCAGTTTTGTTCTTTCAATCTGTACTTTTGTTTAATAAACTACCTACCATGATTTCTTCATCAGTGCCATGCTTAATTGCAGCAGGCTTATCTGCATTTTCTAATAAACCACTGAAGCAGACTCTGTTGTTGTTGTTGCTGGAGGAAAAAGCACATAATGCAAAGCATTTTTTCAGTGTATTATTACGTTATTCAGTAAATTATTTGGTATGCTTAGTACAAGTTATGTGTAAGCCTTAAAAGATGTATATTTTTACAAAAATGGAACTGAATGAGACTTAAGAAAAACATTATCAAACCTAAAATATATGCAATAATTTATCATTACAGAAAGATAATCAATGCCTGTTTAACCTATTATCACTGCAGCTAAGTAAAAGTTGTCTTCTTGACATATGAGAGTAGAAATTTTGATTAAAGCTATAGATTTTGGATATAAGAAAGCAATCAATTTTCTGCATACATTCCTGGGAAATTATGGTGATGTCTGAATTGGTTTTGTGTTTAAAATTCCCAGGCTTACTAGCCATTGCTACAATCCTTCTGCCTGGTCAGAGTGGTCTCTTTGTGTGGGGATGTAACTGGTGTGGCTGTTGATCAGGAAACATATGCCTTAAGAGAGAAAAATGACCTCCAACCTGAGGGAATTCAAAAGAAATAATTTCATACAAAACATACTCTGAAAAGAAAATAAAAATTAAAGTATCAGGGCTTGCAAGGGAGGAAAGGAATATTTTTTTCTACCACAGCTAGTACCACATATCTGAACAAGCAGTAGCAGTAACAAGCCATATTCTGGTTACTATTACAACTTTTTATTTTGTTCAGGGAAACTGGTGAGTGCTTAGTATGAAACAGATAAGGAGTCTTTTATATATGGATTTAAGAGTGTAAGCTGACTCTTGCACAAGGTCATTGCGCTGGGTTGCTCTCGTTTAAAATCAATGCAATCCCCTGCAGAGACACTTTTAAGAATTTACATTGCCTAATTCTAAGCACATAACATTGTCCCTTAAATTGAGTAGTCAAAATAAAATAAAATAAAGAAATGTGAATCTTCCCGTTTGGTCTAGGTTGCATTGATTTAAAAAGAACATCACACAAGCATTAACTACATGATTCTTAAAGTGATTTTAATTATATCAGCCTAGCTTTGTGTGCAAAGTTTTGCAAATATTGACTGTTACAGATTCACACTAGTAAATTAAGTGAATTGAGTAAATCAAATTAAGTAAATTAATAGTGGCCACCTGCCAATCTTCTGGCAATGCTTGGGAATGCTTTGGGGCATAGCTCAGGTTACTGGGCAGTACAGAGGAAACTTTTGCTTTGGGAGCAGAACAGAAAACTTTGCCATATTGATAGTTGTTTTGGAGAGCTATGACCTCTTTTAGTTAGTGATATTAAAAATAAACATGTTTGTTTCTCCTCCTTTTACAACAAGACACAAATCTGGAATAATTCCTAAATTTTGCCTGCATCTGAAAGTATGGCTTAAGCTCTGAAACCTTGTATTTTATCAAGGATACAGTTGTATGTTTAATAATATACTTGTATTGATAGAGCCAATGTGCATTAGTATAAAGGTTCAGATAAGGTGAAAAAAACTATGCCAAGACATTTTAATAGTAGTTAAACTGCAGCTATGGTGAAAACAAGGTGGACCATATTTCCTTACATCTATCATTACGCTCATATACAGATAACATTACACATATCATCCCACTGGAAAAAAAAAAAAAAGGGAGGCAGAGCATCAGGCAGTGGAAGAGCTGTGGCATGCTGTAGACATGGCTGTTGGCAATGAAAATCTCCCTCGTCATGCTACCTCCTTCCCACTTCTTGGACAGTAAATAGTGATCTATCTGAATGCATGCTTGTAACTGAAAATCCTACTTTCTTTAATTCAATTTATTTTTCAGCACTGTGCTCAGTGTCCTCGTCTTCAGATTGGAAATAGTCATCCTTCACATTACAGCAGAAAGAACCTTGCAGAATAAATTGCTGGTAAACATTTTGCTCCATAGTCATTTTATTGCACAATCAGTAAAAAACATGCCAATAAAAAACATGCAATTTCACTGAATTTAGATAAATTCAAAGTCTTAATTTTAGGTATTTTGTAAGTAGAATATATATTTTATTGTATAAGTTTTGTGAAACTTAATGCTTATTGAAAACTTAGAAGTTTATGAAAGACTATGGTCTTGTTCTACACGGAAATTTTCTTAGAAAACAAAACCATTGTCATAGAATACTTAAATATCCATATTTTATAGAAATCCCCAAAATATTTCGATGAAAATATTACATATATTTTCTTACTCAGTTTACCTATCAGAATTCCAGGAATTCATTTAAAGAGCAAAATTCCTTTTCTGAGGAAAGCAATACAAACAGAGCCAGGATCTGAAATTCCTTAGAAGGTGGAAGGAACCTATGCTCACCTGGCATAGGTGATAGTGAGAAGAATAGGGTGACAAAAACAAGACTTTTAACATTCTGGTCTGAGTTGTTAATTGTTTTGAAAGACAACATTTCTGTTCCATGACAGACACCTGTCCCCATGGCTAACATGACATATAGCTTAAGGGAACCTCCCTTGGGTGCAACATCATTCAAATGTGCCTCATACACATACATACATACATACATACATACTCTCTCTATATAATATGGGTGTTTATGCAAGCTTGGCATCTAATTCAGGAAAAATGATGATTTACATGTTATGTGGGATTTCAAGTTTAGGAATACAGTAAGAAATAAAATTTGCAAATCCTTGTACTACTGAGGATATATTTGCCCTCCATACATTTTGAATTTAAGACTTTATTTAAACTTTTTATTAACACAAAGTTTATTTTCAAATGAATAGTATATATACATATTAGTACAGACTGCAGAAATAAATGTGTGATATATCTTTCAATGTGCCTCATATATGTGTCTTTGCCAATGAATTATGTCCCTGTCGGCACCCATACTCACAGTCCACTGGTTAATAGACTTGTGATTTTATTTTAAAAAATACCTAAAAGTAGAAATAGCAAATATATGACTTCATAAATGTATTATTTGGACATATCTTACAGTGGGAAATTAACTGGCATAGGTCTTGATATATAATATAACAAAATGTGACATTATTCTCTGTGACCAAAATGATTATTCCAGGGGTGAAAAGAGATATTTACCGAATGATCATAAATACATTTTATTTTACCTCAGCATCTCCTAAACTACAAATACAATAATTTAATTCAGAATAATCACTTAGACATTTCCACAACGAGCTGAGCTTGTTATTGAAGATGTACAAGGGGATATATTTTACACAATAGCCTATAATTTTATTAAAGCAATGTAATAAACATTTTTCATTTGAGTACAGTAAGAGGGCCATATAATTGGACCATTTTGTAAGAGGACTATAAATCTGACCCTGGGGACCAATTATCTTCAACATACCAAGAAGATCTGCTTCAATCAGTAAGTCTTTTCTGTGGGGCAAGGCTGAGGCAGTGAAAAGGTAATTTTACCCGTCAAATCCTTAGGATTCCCACTTTCCACTGGCACTGTGAAACTTCACACTTCCTTTGTTTCTTAGTATGTCTACTACAAACCTATCTAGGGTCTACATGGCAACTCTGAGAAGAGTACTATGTTTCTGCATATTTTGGTAATAATCAAAAAGAAATTTGTTCCTGATCTTCCAGTATATTGAATGATTTCTTCTTCATGGAAGACTTCTTTTCCAGAGTTATATTTCCTTGCATTTACTGGACATGTATAATACAAAATAATTAATGTAATCTCTTAAATTTATAACTCTTAACATACATATTTGCATATTTGAGGTATAATGTAGAACTTTCGTGTACCTGTATAGATAAAAATGAAGAACTATGTTGTTTCAGAAGCGAAATAGTATTAATGAGATTATGCCAGCAATGAGGCTCCATATTACTCTGTCAACTGTGTTATTACTGCTGGCTTATTATCAAAAAAAAAAAAAAAAAAAAAAAAAAAAAGAGATGGGACTGGTTAATTAGAATAAGGTTTTATCTCTTCATAGACTTCTAGATAGCTGTGGTGCCCTTACAGATAATATTCCCCTGACATATTAATAAGGTCCTGACTATTTCAGCAGTGTTAATTAAAACCAAATCTTACCTGAAATTTTCAATGAATATTGAACTTCCATGTAAATTACTTCAGATATTTAAAGAAAGAGCTTTTATAATTTTCATCAGTATTCATACCAGCTGTGTTGGAGTTGTCCCTTCAGATGTTCCTGCAGGCATAGTAAGGCAATTCTGTCATGCAGAGGACTCAAACAGCATTAAAATGAAGTTATAGCTTTCTCAAAAGCACAGTTAAGCTTTTAATTTTTGTCAGATTTTCTGGGATTTTTTAATCATATAGAATTAAAATAAATGGCCATCACTACTGCCATTGTTATTGTAGCATCAGAAAAGTTTGTCAGGGAGTGCATTTCATTTCTTTAGTGTCTTACTATGAGTTAGGATAAAAGTTTTATTTTTTATGTAAACAGATATAACCCAATAAGAATTCTTGGCATCCATTATTTGTAATCTAAGGAGTGCTAGCAAGGCTCACAAAAAAACATGATGACTTATCCTGAAAGATGAATTTGAGGTAAACCCATGTGTGCATAAGCACACATATATCCATCCACATCAATGGAAATATTTCTGTTATATTCTTTAATCCCAGTGGGGAGAGGCGTTGCATTAGAAATATTCATTTAAACTTACTAAAGCCACAACAAGTTAGAAATATTTATATTTATGAAATTTACTCTTACTTTGTAAAAACGTAAATTTTCAGCTGTTGAACATTACCTCAGCTAGTCCATCCCACCGCTGCAGTTCTACTTGCATTATGAACTGTTCCACTTTCACCTATAGCAGGTGCCTGTAAGCAATTATCTTATTGAAATCTCATTTGCTAAAGGTATGGAAGAAGACCTCCTAAACACACTCTCTATTGAATCTTCCTGATGCTGTGATGAAATTTTCATGTTATATGACAACGTGACATACAGCAAAAGGCAAAAATTTCAAGAATATTCTTGCTATAGAAGCAAAAACCTCAAAACGACTGCCTAGGTAGCTCCTTCAAGTCAGTGTAATTTGAAATGTAATTATATTCAGTACAATTGGAAAAAAACCCACAAAAATAAAGCATAATTTTGCCAATATGAGATATTATCTAAATACGTCAAAGGATGGTCATGATTCATTAAGTCCAAAACAACTCCAGATAATCTTTCTTTATATTAAGAAATCAAGTGAAGTGAAATGTAAACATTGAAGTGCAAAAATATGTCCAAAGGGCTATGTAACTTTCTTATCTCAGGATGGAATTAATTCTTCATCAAAAGTGCCTATTCAGTTGTCTGTAGCAGACAAGAAATCTTACTTTCTTTTTGTAAGTCTAACTATTCTTCTAGATGGTTGTCAATAGGGAAGATTAATCCTCTCTTGTCATATTATAAAGGAATTTAAGAGTCCATTAAAACAGGATGGGAACAAATTCCATTGGAAAGTTCAACTACTACTCAAAAATCTGAAATTCAAATATAGTCAGTATTTGTTTTGAATTTCATTCTGCATCTGCCAGGGATTAGAACAGACATAATATTATGAAAGTTTATTTTAAGTGATTGCATATTTTATAGATAGCTCTTTTTTGTTTTTTTGTCATTTTCAATTTGAGACAAAATCAAAAGAATTTGAAAATCCCTAAAACATATTTTTAAATAGTGTAAAAAAAAAAAATCCTTTATAAATATAATTTTCTTATCAATAGGCAAAAGATAAGGGATCTTCAACTTCTCATTGGAAATCCCAGACATAGGTGTTTTCTTCTCCCAGGGACTGCAGGATGTTGGCTTATCTTGGCAGATTTGCTGTCAGGCTACTGAAGAGTCTCGCTGTCTTTTCTTTTCTTGATAAGAAGTTCCGGAGTTTCTTCCTTTCCAATCATGAATTTATTGGTCTCGGTCTTTACATCAGTGTGTTCAGCTAATTTTTGTTAATTTAACATTTCAATGTACCTCGCATGACTGGTAGCTGTAAGGAGGGCTAATTGATTGATTAGTTATTCATTTGAAGTAAAATCTTGTGAATTCAGATGGGAAAGCTGAAACTGAAAGAACAGTTTAACAATGAAATATATATATATAACATGAAAATGTTCGTGTTTGCCTGTAAATATAAATTGGGATGGGGCTACCTCTTGTAATTTTGCCATTAATATAATGAAAAACTACTAAGGAAAGTGAGAAATTCCTTCATGTTTGCATGAGTTCTTTTTTTTTATGATTTGCAAGTACAGCAAAGCTTTGGCTCATTCCTCAGTATGGGCATAGAGTATGGGAATTAAAAACTTCAGTTTCTCACATTAAATAAATATATTACAGGATTACATTGTTGAGTCACTGATATTTAAAAATATTTAACTAATTTTAACTATTAACTAAGAAGTAATAGTACATTCTCTCTTCAAAGGTTTTCTCCACCTAGCTGCCCAACTAGGAGTAATCTGTTTAAAATGAATAATGATGTAAGGTTTGTTAATATAAGGTCAATAGTAATGTGAAATGTATATTAAGATCTAGAGTCAATATATATTTTTTTTTTGCTTCAGGAAGGGATAATGCCATTTGAAAGTTTTGTAAATAAAGCACAGACAATGAACTGCTCCTTTTTAATAGAAAAAAAGATTTTTTTAGCTTAAAGTAATGATATTTCATCTTAAAACATTCTCACCAGAAAACCTGTAATGGAAACAATTTGCTATGAAACATAGCTTAAAAGAGAAGCTGACTGAACTAAAGACAGGTACAGAGAATGCAGACACAGTACAACTAGAAAGAAAATTAAAGACTTGCTTTTCCCTTTGTGCTGCTCTTTGTTTGACAGGTTGTCTGCACTTGGCAAAGCATTTGTGCAAAGCAGACACTGCAGTACGTTCAGATGTACACGGCTTTGACATGAAACATATGTTAAATTAAGCGTTATCTATAAAATAACAGGAAATTGACCTTGACAAAAGCACAAACAGATATTTTTAAGCTCTTGTCAGCACTTGGGTGAAATGAAGAGATCTTCATTTTTAAGTTTTTACAAGGATGCTGACACATGTACGAGAGAAGCTGTTCTAGCTGTTGCAACAAACCTATTTTTCTCTCTGAAAGACTTGAATGACTGTCAAATAAAAGAAAGACACCAAATTCTATGGGGGAAAAATCTTGTAGATAAACGACATGCGTTAGGCTTAATATTGCTTGTATAAATTTTCCCTTTATTGTTATACCATTGTGAGATGTCTGGTGAAGCAGATTTTGCAGTCAAAATGCCTTTCAGCGTTGTAGCCATTTTAAATATCCTATGATGTGAAATTCTGTCAAAAATGGGTCAAGCATGAACTGAAGGTTCAGCAGAAGACAAAGGGTGTTACCATAGAGAAAAGCAAAGATTCCTTTGACATAGCCGTTGTTTCAATGCAATTACAGTTATGCCTGTTTTCTATGTACATTATTTTGCTGTTAAAAGGGTTCTTTATGGTGAAACATAAAAATATGCAGCAGCAGCATCAACTCACTAATCACTCAAATCACTAATTAAGTTCTAGAATGACAGATACATTTTTGCATGAATAATGCATGTTTAATTCACCACAAGTAGAAAAATATATAAGATGGTACACACATATATATGTATATATATATGCACAAGAACAGTCTGTCTGCTTGTATTCATGTTGACATCTATCTGGTATGATTCTTATTCCAATTTGTTGCCTTTTCTTAACTCTTCAAATACTAAATCTTTAAAACAATGATTGTAACATGGGTAGGCTCTATGGGGACATTTTTTTTTTTTTCAGATTATTTATTTAACTGATTGCTTACAATCTTCATAACTGTAGGAAAAAAGAACTACATATGGTATAGCGTAAAAGACAGAAAGTGATAAATAGCCCAAGAGCAACAGACTTATGAAAGGAGTGCGGAGTGGAACTTCCAGAGAGGGTCCAGCGTAGAGCAAGGACGATAATTAAGGAACTGGAGCACCTATCGTATGAGGAAAGAGAAAGCGAGAGGGGTCTGTTTAGCCTGAAAAAGAGAAGGTTGAGAAGAGATCTATCAATATGTAAATACCTGAGGGGAGAATGTAGGGAGGATGGAGCCAAACTCTTCTCAGTGGTGGCCAGTGACAGGACAAGGAATAATGGGTATAAATTAAAACACCAAGAAGCTCCATCTCCATATGAGGAAGAACTTTCCTGTGAGGGTCACAGAGTCCTGGAATAGGCTGCCCAGGAAGGTTGTGGAGTCTCCCTCTCTGGAGCTCTTCCAACCTGCCTGGATGGGACCCTGTGCCATGTGCTCTAGATGCCTCTGCTTGAGCAGGGGAGTTGGACTAGACTAGAGGTCCCTTCCAACCTTGACCATTTTGTGATTCTGTGCTTCTGAGGCCAGTGCACACAGGCACATGCTGAAAGACACCAACTTTGTAGTTCCTCAGTTTAGCATGAGAGGCACACACTCGCTGGATATTAATAAGCATGTAATCTGTGCTTATGTGTATACCTGCATATGCCAATCAGGCTTTAAATACCCCTTTCTTACAAGCATTATTTTTTTTTCACCTTAATAAATTTTATTCTTCAGTTACTGGGCTATGCGTTGTCTTCAATTTCATAACACTATTTAGCACAACAGACTGAGAAGCCTTGATATAAAATGGTCTCTTCTTCTTGACATTGAAACCAGACAACGCCATTATGTACTTTTCCAAAGTTGTTTTTGGTACTGCTGAAAATAGTGATATACAAATCTTAATTGATATATTTATTGAAACATGGCATGAACTTTTTGAATAAATATGTTTAATAGAGGATGATCTTAATGTTTAACTGTAAGTGTAGATTTGTATGAAGGAATAAGTCAAACACTGAGGTCTAGTGTTAGAAATACAAAAAGCTAGAGACATGATATTTTGTTTACATTTTTCTTTCCAAAACCAAGTTGCTGTCGCTCTGTGTCCTACCAAGTCAGGGTATTGCATTTTTTTTCTGACATGCCTGCTAATTCTGAATGACAAACTTCCCATGTCCCACAAGATGTGCCTCTCTCGAGCTCCTGCACAAGAGAGCACAAGTACAGCAACACAGCTGCAGGCACGAAAATATCCTGGAATTAGTGGAGTGGGAGGGAGGAGGGGGATGAGCTGCCTTCGCTTCCCCTTCTTCCCTGCTCATTTGTTCCCTGTGGCACAGGCAAGACAGACAAGGGCTTCATCCAGATGGAGGAAGAGAAGAAATGAGGATGACCCTTAAAACCAGGGATAAGGTTGCCAGTGCCTGGATGGGAGAACCACGTGGGTTGTGCCTTCAGGGCTACCCCTGCATTTTGCATTAAAGAGCTAAAAATCCACCACGAGCACCAGGCACAGCGTGCGTGGCAAAGTTTGTCTATGCTTAATCTAGCTGGCTGAAAGCTTACCACATAAAGCTCATTAGGAAATGGGTATTAAAACTAAACTTGGAAAAGACACAGAGAATTGCTTAGTGATATTTATGCTTACTATTCTATATAGTATTTTTTTAGGCACTATTTTTCTCTTTGGAAGTAGAAATGGATCCCAGAAATGATGCTGAGTCATAGTGTTGTATATGGAAATGAAAACATTCCTCTAGTTGGAGTCTGCACTGTTTTGATGAGAAAGTTTGACCCCTTTCATTTTAATTCACACTTAAGCAGCAAACAACTAAAGGTCAAGACATACAGGTACACATACAAAAGAACATATTTATTTAGCTGTGTCAAATGTGTGTATCTCAAGAAAGCTATCTGTACTGTACAATCAGGAAATATGCTCTGATGTAAAAATAACTGTATTTAATCAATATCACTGATATTGACAGACAAGTCATGAATATTTGAATATTTATTTGATATTTTTGATGTTGTTTTTGTGTTTTTTTTTGCAAGATGTCTGCTGAAAGGTCATACTTTTAATAGTCCCATCCTGTTGGAAAGGTGTGTTCTATGATTTTGAGAAAATTTATCTCCTCCACTTCTACTTATTTTAATGACAAGATTTCTGATATTTCTTACATTCTTCTACACCCTGGAGCAGACTCCTTCCTTCCTGGAATTTTCCTGCCAACCTACTTCATCTGCAGAATTTTTGTTGGATCACAGCTGCGTTATACTTCTGGCTGTAAACAGTACTTCTGGCTGTAAACACTGCTTTATTTAGAATATGTAGGATTTGGACAAGTTGCCTTGTACAAATTCATTCAGTTTCCAATCATTTTGATCTGTTTTTTCTTAGGTGTATGTAAAGTTCAGTTTTGCTCATCATTAGCTCAAGAAGGTAAACATTTTCTATTCATTTGTTTTGATATTTAATTTTTCATTTTAATATTTACTAGCTCTAATATTTATCGTTATTACTAATACTAATATTCACTAAGTGTTCTAACAGTGAATTCATGGAGAATTATTACTTTTTTATCTAGATCCATCTTCAATTTCAATGTGAAATGTTGTTAGTTTTGTTTATCCAGAGGATATCCCACTATAGAAATACATTTCTGAGGGTTTCTCTTTTAGAGAAAAACAAATCATTTGACAAAGGGTTAAGACTACATTTCATTCTCAGCAGAGTCCTTGTAATATCCATGGAGAGTAGAACGATCTTAGAATATCCTTGGGTATCCTTTAATAGTATTATCATGATACAAACTTAATTTTGTTTTCCACAGAAGCTTTCTGCTTAATTTAATAATACAAACATTCTGTGGACTATTCTCTTATGTTATATATTCTTGTATTCTTATATTCTTTGCTCATCATGCACAGTGTATTTTTTCCAATAACTTGATCATGTCAATACATTTGCAATTTACACAGACATAATAAAGAAATATATAACTGCATATGCATGTGTGTGTGTGTATTATAAACACATATGATAGATATAATAATCCATATATATGCATAGTATCTAACTTCTTTTTTATAAATTTAATAATTATATAATTATGGCAATGTTAATCATAATTAAAGTTGTGTTGTTCACTTACACTTCAATATATATTCCAAACCTAGATTTATTTTCAGAGAGAATTAGTTCCTCTGTACGATGGGGATAATTCCCTGAGATATGTGATCCTGTAGTATATGAAAATACACAAAATATCACTATTTACCACTTTCTCCTTATATGTCTTCCCTCTAGATTAAATAGAACAATCTTTTCTACTATTTAACCCCAAATTTCTCCATTACTTTTTAGATAACGTTTTCTCTTTAACCTTTAATTATTCTGATTATTAATTATGAGGAATAATGATCAGAACTGAATTATAAAGAGAGATTGTTGTTATAGAGGTTGTCATATTTTTCTTAAATACAGATATGTTGGAGGAAAATGATGATTATTAGCAGTGCAGATTATTGCTTCTTTTGTTCCTTAATTTAAACTTTCAAATTCAAATTTTTTTTCTGTTTCTTCTTTTTTTTTTTTTTCCTCTCATTAGGCTGTCCAAGTAAATTTGTGGCTCTTTGTGGTTCCTAGCTTTCTATTTTTAATTTATATGTCATACTGTGTTATACATGTGTTATATTGATATACTGTTAATAAAATACTGAGAGACACAACAACTCTGTTGCAGAAAAAAATAAAAAATTAGTGAAAATGTTCTACTACAATATATATAACTCACTGAGCTCTTGGCTTTGAGAACAATCCTAGTAATGTAACCATTAAAATTTATAGATTTTAATGTAAATATGGGAAGACCAAAACTCTTTATCAATGACATTAGCTTATTTACACTTTATTCCTAGGCTTCCATCATGAGTTATTATATCAGTAAAAAAAAAAAAAAAAAAAAAAAAAAAAAACCAGCAAAAAAAAAATCTCAGGATAGAAGGAAAATCATTATGCTCGTACTATAATGCATACAAATCTCCTAACTCTTACACATAATGACATATAAAGTCTTTAATTAATAATTTACATGCAGTGTAGAGAGCTCTGGAGTAGATTAAATGAATTAAAAAATAAAAGAAATTTTCACCATCTTGGTGGTAATGTATGTCAGATTTAGCAACAAATGTGTATTTAAGATTAATCTTACCTTTAAGATTCGGGCGTTTCCAATAGTAGCTTTTTCATAATTACTATATCCAACATATTCTTTAACCTATTATTAACAAATACTTTGAATCTTAATTCAGTTTTAACAAATATTATTGCCCTGTGAGAAGTTGTATAATTTTTTGTTTGAATTTCAAAGACTTTTGAGCTAGAGACACACAAGATGCTCCCAGAGGAGGTACAGACTCCCACAGAGATTTAGGTGTACTGATTTTTATTTTACTTATCTTTTCATAAGCCATGGGGTTGAAAGCTACTAACTTGAAGGGTGAGACAACTGCTTTCTGATAGAAGCAGGAATTACTGATAAATTCTCCTTTCACTTTATTCCAAAGGCTGTACTTACACCTCTGCCTCCATTTCTTCAGCAACGCTACTTTTGTTTTTAGCAGCTCAGTGTAGCAGCACTCTAAGGTAGAATTCAAGAGAGATGCCCAAGCAAATATACAGTCATAAAATCTTTCAGCAGCTGTCAGTGATGATGCCAAGGACCTTTTCATCATATTTTTCAGCAGCCAACAGAGTATCTGCATTGCAGTAGCACCATAAAGGATACCTACACTTACAACTTGAATTGCCGCTGATGAAAAGAATTACTGCATGTGGAACATTATGTTAAAAGATCATTAAAATTACAGACTCAAGCACTTGAAAGTTATGAAATGCCACTTATACATAGCAATGAGTGAAAGTAATACATATTGTTAGCGTAAGTGAAATAACTAGAACAAACAGGTGAGGTTTTATGACCACAGACCTGTGACAGAAACAGCAGTGGAAAATTTTAAGCTAAACACAAATCAGTAACACACTACATCATACAATTAACATATCTACTGAATTTATGATTTTAAATATTGAGCAGAATTATGTGTCTTTTTGTTCTTGACCTTACCTTTTAAAGCAAATTAGTAAATAGAGAATGTAGTTTTTTAATAAGTGTTGTTTTATGGTAACTGTCCTGCCTACACGCCTGCTCCATAACTTAAAAGAAATGGAAAAAAAAATACAGTAAATTCAAAGAATGGATTTATATCAGTCTATTTTCTGTAAAGGAATGTAAAATGGGAAAACTACAGCTCATATGAATACATGGAAGTAAACACCATCAGCATTGGATGGTGATTTACCAGATTAGACATGTGGGGCTCCAAATTAGTGACTTTTTAATACATTCCTTGGTTTCCGGTCCTAAGTCCCTGTATTCCATTCCTTTTTTTGTGTGTTTTTCTTTTTCACTACAATATATGAAAAAGGTTTAGTCTGTTGTACATACTTAATAGAAGTATTACATAGCTGTTCTGAATGTCATTTCAATATTCTTTTTAGAAAATATACTTCTATCTGAGGCTTTCCTTAATATTTCCACTGGAGAAGTAATACTCTTTGTGCTAAATAAATGCCTTACATCACATGGAATTTTGTTTTCCACTTTATTTTGTCTCAGGCCAACGTTTTTCTCAACAGCTTTCAAGAAGGGGGAAATTTCTTTGTGCATAAATATCTCCATTTCATTTATCTGTTTACTGTAGATTTTGGTTACTTTTTCCTTTTCTGTGCTTGGAACAATGACACACAAGCAGCTGTTTGTCCTACAGAGGATTGTTTAGAGCCTGCATCTGTTTCCAATTTTACTGGCTTGACAGATGTCTATGCCTGATATTAAGGTTAAATTAGCTTCCCGAGACCATCTCTACCTCATGGAATCATTCTGTTTTTTTTTTCCACACTCCGTTCTATAAGCCTTTTATTGAAAGAGAACTGCAATTTACCAAATTTTTACAATTTCTGCCATATAGACGTTCATCCACTGGATCCCACTGCCTACAGTTTTAGGCAGATGATGTTAGCAATGCCTCGTATTTCTCAGGGAGCAGGATGGCTCCAGCAAAGCTCTGCTCATGCATGGAGAAGATGAACACCCTGCCTGGGGTGCTGCACATCGTTCCTAAACCACTATCGATATCCAGCTTCATTTCTCTATGTATGTAGATTTTGGTTACTTTTTCTTTTTCTGTGCTTTTCCTTTTCTGTGCTTCTGTGCTTTTATAGTTTCCAAGCCAGGTCAAAATAACCAGTGATGCCTCAGCCTGCTGTGGGATTACAGCAGAGTACTGGCACAGCTCGCTATTTGCTTGTTTGCCTGCAAATATGCACCTCCATTTAAGCTGTGCTGATTCTATTAAAGGGGACTAGTAGAAGTCTGATGTCCCTTCAGCAAGCCTGACTGCACTTGTTTGCACATCTCTGTAATAAAAGCAGGCACTCGAGTAATTTTGCAGAGGACTCAGTTAATCTTATCATTTCTTTTCGCCAGGGATGTGGTACATTTGCCCCGTTACAGTGATGAAGAAACTGGTCTAGGAAATCATTATGACAGTTTATACTACTCCCTCACAAAACTGAAGGGAAAAGAAAAGCATCTCTTTTCCTGGGCAAATCACAGACATGCTAAATCTTAGTTTCTGTTTTACAGAACTT
This sequence comes from Nothoprocta perdicaria, assembly GCF_003342845.1. NCBI lineage: Eukaryota > Metazoa > Chordata > Aves > Tinamiformes > Tinamidae > Nothoprocta > Nothoprocta perdicaria. Next base: position 1,079,122 of record NW_020455877.1, on the reverse strand, counting down.
GATTTCTGTGCTTTTTTTAGACACTGAAACACATCTGAATATTTCTTGAGCTTCAAATACTTGATATATTCTTCAAAGATTTGCCTAACTACAAATAGAGAGACTTCCTATACTCTGAAAACTAGGGAAAAAATACAATTTATTTTAGGACAGATTGAGCAAGTAATACATTTATTTTTTGCATTCAATTCATAACAATATATTTGTACAGATTAACTATTTAAGAGAAAACATATTACAGAAAAAATATTACTTCAATATTAAAAACCAAGACTGACCAGAATATAATTCTTTAAACTGACTCTCCTTCTCCTCTGAATGTGACAACAGGGACTCATTCTAGAAGTTCATTTGGGCGTGCAGCATAATTTTGCTGACTAATGACCCTTTTGCAAATCCCATTTTAGGGGACATGCCACAATTGCTGTACAACTTTATAAACAGGGTAGCCTCTCAGTGCTGTGCTGCAGCTCCTGAGCTCTTGATTTAGGAAGGGATGATTCCAACATCCTAGAAAGTCAGGGGTTAAGAGCATTTTTTAAGAAGTCTCAGTCTGCTTCAACCTTGACATGAGATCTGTGGTGTGCCATACCGACAGCAACAAGAGACTTCCTCTCAGTTCCCCACATGTGTGTGTGCATTTAACCTCACTGTGCCTCCTTCTATCAACCTTTACCAATCTTTAAAAAAGCCCATTTGGGAAAAAAGTGCCACAAGTTTGAGTGACTGACATAACTTGCACAGATTTTTTCTTGATTTCTGTCTAACAAATTATCTCTTTAAAGAATACATATAATTTCAGAACTTGTGATAAGTGGCAGCAAGCTTTATGTTTCCTGCAAGAAACTTATCCCCTGACTATGGTTCTAAGTATTTGTGCTACCATAGAAGCTTGTAAATAATTTATTTTTGAATTCAGAACTTTTCTATAAAAGCATGTTTCCACTAGTATAAACAGTTTTATCTACATCTTATGTATAGTTATGCAGACACACAGACATATATGCATATATATAGGTTAGAGATATTCAGTCAGTCTATATAATGTTGTATCCTGTAACTAGCATCCCATACCTAGAAAAGCTACACAAGATTCTTCAGTGGATTCAAGCTCATAATACATCTGGCTCAGATATGACATGACAGATGTTCAGAATATGCTTATTTGTTCCACATATTAAGGCGATTAGCAGAATTTGCTTTAGATTCTATTACTTGAAATTAGCCATGGAGTTTACAGAGTGCCCCAATTTTAAGTTTTGTGGCTAAGAGCTTCGAAGCAGAAATCAGCACATTTTCAAAATATTAATGACTTGTATATTGATGCTACTTTCCTGGATCCTATTGAGCTAACGCCATATAAACATTAGGCAATTTTCCTGGTTATGTGTTATCACTGCTATTTACATCACGGGTTGATGTGCAGCGTTAGCTGATGGCATTGAGTCACAAAGAAGCATCCCTTGGCCCTTTTCTAGGATCTGTTTGCTGAACACACACAGCTCAGGGACAGCACTGCAGCACCAGTGTCTGCGGGGAGGTAATGTGTACAGACAGTCTGTTTTGGCATTTTTCAGTTGCTGGGTTGCAATGAAATGTGTTCCCCTGTGTTTGCTTCAAGAGTGTGCAAGCTCTTCACAGAGAGAGCTTCCAGACAATATTGTTTCATTATTTGCATGCTTATGCTTTTTGCTAAATGCCCAATCCGGAGTTCAAAAATATATGTGAAATTCATGATATTCATAGAGATTATGCTTTATGTTATTACAGAGGATACTTATAAATAACTAATAAGTAGTTAATCAATTATTAATGCTTAGTATAAGTGCATAACGTGGGCTACATGGCAGAGCTGTTAAGGAATCCTGCTTGATATCAGAGAACTCAGCCTGAACCATTTTCTGGACATGTGTTACAGACCAAGCCTAACTATTTAAGCTGGTCAATTCATGGTCATTTTGCCTAGTGTCTCAAAAGATAGCACTTTTTTTTTACTATCATGTCAACTTATAATGAGTTGTAACTGCAAGAAATAATTCCCTAAATTTGTTTATAATCTTAACTCAATATGACCACCAAAGCTCAAGTGGATCTCCAATTTTTGAAAAACATGTTACAAATGTAGTCATTTGCATTGAATTACTCTAAGCATGCCACAGAATCAGAAAATATTTGTGGCTGAGAGGATTCATTTAGTTCTGTACGGCCCTGGGACCTTCACTTGTTAGCTTGGTCCTTTCCTCCCTCACACGGTTGCTGGTAAGCAGAATGAGTCAAAGATCTTAACAGGTTGATACAGCGATATTTAAATATCTATCTATCTATCTAAAGATAGAAACCAAGACCAGGGGGCAGAAAATGAGTCAGTATTGAACTCTGTTTTGCCTGCAACATATGCACTTCAGCCAGATTCAGTCTTTCCTTCCCGTTTCCAGTTTTAGCCTATTGGATACATAGCCTACTTGTATCCAAGCTTCTACACTTCCTCTTCTTCTTTGGTTTCCAGTCCCTTTCTTCTCTTTCCTTGATTTCTTTCCCAGTCTTCTTTATCTCTCTTACACTGCTTGTTCCCCTCATTTCTTCCCCATACCCATGCCTTGATCCATAAGGTCTTACAGTCTTTCTGTTCTAGTTGGTTACTTTTCTCTTGTATGCTGCTGGTGTGTCTTGCTTATACCAAGAAAGGTATAAGTGGATCAAATAAGACTGAGAACAGGAAGACTTTCCATAAAGGGCTGCATCTCCACTGCTAAATAAAAGAGATTTAGAGAGCAAATTTGAGCCCTGGACCTCAGGTTGTCTACGAAACTTGATGATTTCTTCACTTCTTTTCTGTGTTTGGACTGTTCAAGGCAGTATCAGGTATGGTTCAGGGGCACAGTCTCCCAAAGTCTACTCTCAAATGTGGGTATTGCTTAGATCATATGAATTTTGACTCTGTCATCCGAAGAGTACTTTGCTTTAAATGCCTTGATGCTTTCATGCAACATCTTAAAGCATGCAACAAATTTCAGTGTCATGGTACAACAACACCGTGTGAACTGCACAAATATTCTCTCAAAATAATATTGAAACCTTGTAAGAAAGTGAGAGCAGTAAAATGCAGAGACATTGCCTAAGTCCTGCAGAAGACTCAAGGAAGTTGTGGGTGCAGTTGGCTTCATCTAGAAGGGCTACCCCAATACAGTGTGCCCACGACCTGGCCTGTGTCACTTGACCCCGGGCTGGGGATCATTCAGTGTTAGATTTTTAGCTGGAAAGGAATAGAAACAAAGACTGAAAGAACAACAACAACAAAAAAAAGTAACCTGTCCAGTGCACGGCATGTACGAGAGTCCTGGTGAAGCCTTCAAGGTTGCCTCTGGCATGAAGAGCTGCCCTGGGGGGATATTATGAATTCATTTGAATTAGATGTACAAGAGCAGGCTCAGGAAAGTGTATTTGTAAATATAAAATACTTACTCAGTAGATACAAAATTATTTTTTTCCATGACAAAATTTGTCAAAATGTGGATTGATTTTTCAGACATGTCCCTGTCTTAAAGCCCTTCCCTCTCATCACATTACTTTTTCATTATTACTGTCATAGAACGGAGACACTACTTTCCCAGAAAAATACTAAAAGGCAAAAAAAAATCCGTCTCTCAAAAAAACCCCTTCCCTTTCCCATAGGAAAGCTCTTTGACTAATATACTAACAGCATTCAACCTAAAGAAGGCAACAGCAAAAATAGTCAGTTCAAATTATTACATTGCGATGGTTTTCTGTTATGTTTTTTTATAAATACTGTACAGAAAAATTAACATTCTCTAAACAAATATTCTAAAATCCAGGGGAATCTGACCGTTGTTTTCTCTATTGTAAATATTATTGTAAATACATACATTTTGATACAACCATGGAACAAAAACAACAAAAGATTAATAGATTTCTTCATTTCTTCATTTTCAGATATACATGTCTTCATGCCACTATTATAATTCCTTCTTTCTTGAAGGAATATACTATAATATATGCATCATCAAAGGCAGAAACTAAAACTAATTCAGGAGTTATTTATATTAGGAAAATTAGTTTTTATTGTGAAGTGGTGGCAAAAGAAATTAATGAGACCTTTTTCTCTCAGATTATTAGAAAAGTCTTCATGTCCTCTACATATATTTTCATAGTGCAAAAACATCTAAGTAAATAAATAAGTAAATAATAGTAGTCACTTTAATCTGGCAGGTAAAAGTATCACAAGAACCAGAGGCTGACAGCTGAATTAAGTTTTAACCACAGGAAAAATTAATTAGCTAACAATTGAAACAAACCACTGAGAGAGTCACAAACTCTTTACCTCTTTTTTGTCCTCAAAACCTATCAGATGTTATGGTCAAACATCAGTTTTTGCCTCAATGCAGAGTAAATCAGTGAAATGTTCTAGTTTCCATTACAGAGGAGCTCAGAATACGCTATTCTTACTATTTAGCCATAATACTGCAAGCCTTAAGCAAGACTAGATTTACACAAAGCACCTAATAGTCCCTTCCAGCCTTAGTGAATTCTTGTAGAGTTTAAACCATAGAATTACACTCAGATTTCTCCATGTCTCTCTTGATAGCTCTTCAGTGGTAGAAAGAGTTACCAGTCAAATACAGCCTTTTGCTTGCAGCAGAATTGTCAACCAAAGCAGATGTCACTATTCCAGTTGCTCCAGCTTGCAAAGATCAGATCCAGATGTCTCTAGGAGAGCTGATGACAGCTCTGGAATAACAGGAGAGGAAATAAGGGGAGAATAATTATGAGATGGAACCTGAATGATACAACTACTATCCTGTTGCTAATGATTCAATGAAACGTTGCTAATGATAAGGAAATGAATAAAAGGGAAAAACAATGAATAAAAGGGGGTGGAGGGGAAGAAAAAAAAAAGTCAACTAAAGAAATGAAAACTCAAAAATTGAAAGATTGATGTCAGTTATAGGGAATGGAGGAAAGAGAACAAAATTTTGCCAGTTATTGCTGATCAGGGAGAAGAGTCATGAGACACCTTGCTAGAGGTAAGCAAGAGATAGATCACCTTGTGCTAAGAACAGAGTTGCCTTTGCCCCAAGAAGGAGGAGAAATGAAAGAAGTATAAACAAGGTTAAGAAGGAATGGAAAATAAGGTATAAAAAGCCATTTGTTTCTGAAATAACTAATTTCTCTATTTGCACTCATAGTTAACTGTATTTGACACACAAGCTTTTACAGAAATATGGATTTGGATTAAGATACACAACTTGACAAGACAATAATAAGAAAAGTGCAGATGTTATAGTGGAAACAGCTGTTAAAGGGACCATTTTGGTATCAACATATATTTCAGGTTCAGAGGCTATATTGAAGTCAGTGATAAATTAAACAGCCTAGGGGGGTTCCCAGTCACTAGAGCATGGAAGAACACAGGTCTGCACTGATGAGTGACTTGCGGACTGCCTGCTAGGGATGATCTCTAGGCTGTCCCATCTGGGCTCTGATGAGAAATTGCTCGGGAGAGTGCTAGGTGATTTTGGCCAAATTCAGGCAAGGCATGGTCCAGTTTACTAGCATTTATAGTCCTGGTCTAGTAGGACAGCATGCTTCCAGGCTTCCTTGGTTTTCTTTGCATAGATGTAGCCAGTGAGACCAAAAGGATATCAGGAGAACATGAAAAACAGAGTTGTACTCTAACCACAGGAGTAAATTTGGTGACTGCAGAGAGAGGAAGGGCTGTGCTCTGAGGATACTGTAAATAAATGACCATCTCTTGATACAACAATCTCCTTTTCACTAGCATGCTTTTCAGTGTTAAAACCCTCCCATGCCATCATCACAAATAAAGGAGAATGTGAGTTGGTTCTAGTCAGCAGTGATACCAACTTGGGGCTTTATTTAATATTCTGTGGGCATATTCTTAAAACGTCACTGCATATTTCAGCCACTTCGCTGCACTTCTGTGCGTCACTTCATGTTTTTAGTTTCAGTTCTGCAGCACAAATATATGAGACACCACTGAAAAAACCCTTCAATTGCCATTGTGCTGCCGCTGCTGTTCCCTTTGATTCATCATAATAGCTCATCATGGGAACAACTTCTCTGTACAGTTACGCACATACTGCTCCATCAAGGTTGTTTAGCAAGATGCATATATTCCCACAAGAGAGAGAAATACTTTTCATTTTTTGTCCCCACAAAAGCAGGTGTAAACAAGTCTGTATTGGAGAAATAATCCACTGTGTTGACAGCCTCTTCCTCCAGAGTTATTACTCTGAAGCTGTGAAGTTGTTTAGCCTTCATGCACCTATGTTAGAATTTTTCATATATCGAATCTGAATAAATATTAGATATTCCATTACATTTATTCTCCATATAGAATTCTTAAAAGTAAACAGAAATGCTTTTGAGAAACAAGAGAATAATAGCACTTTAAAATGTTAATTCCTTGAAATGCAAGTATAGTGTTAAGACAACTATATTTTAGATAAGTTTTGGACATCTAAAACCAAGAGTGCTATAATTTTTATATGAAGATTGAAAGCACTATAAAAATGCTACCCCCTGCTCTGCTGTGACAGACATAAGGTTCTTCAGGAAAAAAATTGAACCTTGAGCTAAGATCCTGTAGGTGACTGTTGTTTTTTTTCTTTCACAAAAACATACTTCCTTGACCTCCAAGAAACACTGATAGGAACAGCACCTTCAGGCATGTCAGTAGGGAGGCAAGTTGGAGCACAAGAAGACACTTCTTGTGGCATATATCTTTTCCATTCTCCTGTAAAACGCTGTAATTTCTTCTGTAATAATTTTACATTTTTTATATATGTTTTACATACATTTATAACCAGTTACATATGAAATGAAATGTTCATGTTTCAGATTTTCAATAAGCATCTCGCTACATTAATGGAAAATCTCTGCCTAATTTTATTTCCTTCCTTTTTTGATATGCTTAAATAAATATTTAACTTGTGAATTACACATATATGCCACTTGGGCATGCAATTAATTTATTTTACTTGTATATGAACATATTCAATGCAACATTAGAGCCTCTGTTGAATATTTAGCCTTTCATTTTTGTGAAGATTGACAATTCTTAAGCTATGTGTGGGTGGTAGCACGGTTTAGCAGATCAGGACCTAGACCACAAGCAAGATTTCTGGGTGCTATTTCTGGTTCAGCCAGTGACTTACTATATGACTATAGGCATTTTCTTTTGGCCTCAGTTTCCTTACAGATAAAGCAGAAGTGACAACACTTGATTTCCTCTGCACACTGCCTTGAAAGATAGAAATGAAAAGCTAAGTAAAGAGATAATGAAAGACTCTTTGTTAAAAATCAGCAAAAAAATATAATTGCAGATGTAATTATACAGATATCCACATGTCACATTTGTGTCTGTAGAAGACTGTCATTATTTTGCAGAAGATTTTGTCAAGATTTTGCAGAAAGGTATTAAGAGTTGGCAGTGTAAAAATACTCCTGTAGCCTGAAATCTCAAAGAAATCCTGAAAATCAGATAAAACCTGAAATACTCTATTGCATCCAGAAAAAAATTTAAATGCAGGTCTGACCACTCTCACTTCCAGAGTGTAGGATGCATAGGCTGCCTCCTTTACCATGCAATGCTCTACCTTGATCTTATGAATTTGAAGCCCAACACCCATCTCTTGCTACTTCCCCTAATCCTAGATATTGTTGTTTGACCAAACCTGTGATCTACTACCTGGCTGCACTGTCACAGCACAAGAGAGCAGCACAGAAGCTGCATCACTGCTCTGAAATGGAGGGATGTTCTCACATTCCCATTGGGGAAAAAAAAAAAAAAGAGTCAGAGATCTATTAAATATAATATGGTCAGAATTGTGGTTTTAAAGGCAGATGATTTTTTCTTCAGCGGTACTTGATAGGAGCAAAATCACCAGGAATGCATATAAACCTAAGGAAAGGCTTGGCCTCATTTTTAAGCAACTAAATACAGGATTCAGCTATAGCTATGCAGATGTAGTACACTGCATAAAACAGAATAAAGGAGCTCAAAAATGTCAAATATTTCCTAAATAAAACAGAAGAGTGACTGTGCACGACATTACTGGAAATGGATAATATCTCCAAATAATGTTTTCCAATGTGTGTCAGTGAATATATTATTTAATTAAGAGAAAATTAAGACCTAAATATGAAAAAGCATTAGTGATATATGATGAAAGTCTTTCTGGAATACATTAATACAGATAAAGCAAACAGAGATGATACACAATGGATTACACTGCAAAACTTTCTGTAAGTTTGAATCAATTTTTTTTCAGGTTCTAAGGGGTGTAAACTCCTACATACAGATACAATCAGGCAATTGATATAATGGCCTGCTTGAAGACTGTGGTAACTGCATATTACAAAGCTTGCTTACACATATATGTACATACATATATATATATATAAATGTTTTCTACATAATACAAATATCCTGCAGAAAGCATTTCTCTGCTTCTTCATCTCTCTCCCTGTCTCATTGATTCAATTTTCAAATTTCATCTGAAAAATATCCTCTCTGCCAGCCTCCTCATTCAACTAAATTCTTTGCTCTCTCTATGCTTGTATTTTGGTGGGGAGGGAGAGGATCCTGTTATTTATTTCTAGAGAGCATTTAGAGATAAGTATTGCATAAAAGATGTTATATGAAATTAAACATTATTCAGTAAAGCTCATCCAGCAAGACAAGAAATGAATGCCTGAGCGTGCAGTGCTTTAGAACTGCTTTCACAGATGTTTGGATCAGCATCACAAACTGACATTGAAGTCTTTTTTTGATGCCTCTTCAGAGCCCTCTCAGTGTTTTCTCCTCTCTCCTTTTCTCCACCTTTTGCAGCAGACGGAAGAAGGACAGCAGCAATCTTCCTGCCTGAGAGCTGAAATAAAGAGCTAGAAGTGAAGCACGGGCTTCTCTTCGTAAAACAGAACTTTATGATGAAAATCCTTTCCTGGAACAATCACTTTTGGCCTTTAGACATTTTGCTTCTAGAGTTTACCATCTCTGTCCTTTTAGAAAATAAACCTTCACTGGACATACAAAATCAGAGGGGTGTTTTTTTACTCTTACTTACCTTCTTCTTTTTTTTTTTTTTTTAATCAGGTTAAGTATTTTCTCCCACACTCTACCACAGAGAATATTTTTTAAAGTCCTGAAGTGCACATATATCCAAAATTAGGGGACTATTTTTGGACATGACCCTTCTTCAGCAAAGTTCATTTCTTTCTAATTATGACTGAGTATCTCTAAATTCTCACACATTCCAATTCAACTAGTGTTAGGGTTTTTTTCAGTGGGAAAATTGGTAGGAGTTGAAAGAGCCTCTGCAGGGTAAATTCAATTCCCATTGACATCAGTGGTAGGGATCTTCCATGCCTTTGATGAGTGCAACAACTCTCAGAGTTGTTACATTAACATATTAATTTGGGAATAAACTGTTGCAGTAGCACTAAGTCAAACAGAAACTATAAATTTTTAAGACTTTATCAGATATTTTAAAATAATATTTAGTATTCTCATGAGAGGAAGGAAATATTAAAAGAAAGGGAACTGAAAAAAAATTGTGAAATCAGTAGATTTTCCTAGGTCCTTGAAATAAACTCTTCGTAGAATTAGATTTGATATTAAATCTCAGGGAATTGCACAGAGTTATTAATCATGAAAATTAAGGTACAAGACCTACTTACCACTGTCTTTGCCTGAAGCAGTATAAATTGACAATGTTTTACTTACAACAACAGTGGAAGCAACCTAACCATGAATGGGAAGCATAATATTTCTAATAATATATTTCTTAAAAAAAATCTCAAAATATTGTTTTTTATACGGATATGAGCCTATAAAAGGAGAAATAAGGATTCCACAGCTTTTATTCTCTCCATATCTAAATTCTGTGAAAGTTATACATTATTTTAACATTCTGATTTTGCATTTTGAAAATTCTTTTGTGATTGACTGACATTAGAGATTATAAAGTACCCTGCTGACTGGAGAAAGTTCTTTGTACTAGTATTTTGCAAGAATACTGTTCATATGCTACTTTTGAATTGCTGTGTACTGTATCATGTATTTCCATCTGGAAAGGATGTAGCTCCAAAAAAAAAAGAAACAAAAAAAGACTTTGTCAAGAGTGAGGAAAGCAAAGGAGACCCTATTCTGTGATCTTTCTCGCAAAGGCCTTCAAAATTTACAACAGTTTTACCATTTTTCAGTCCTCATATACCAAGCAGTTTTTCAGTTAGGATTACACATTGCTTCTGCTTTAGGCATTAAGCTATTAGTAACTTAATTTTCCTTGAGTGCTCTTGTAACTTTGGGGTGAATTTTATTTTTACTGTTTTTTTTTCTTTCTTAATATTCAGTAATTTTTTTCATGGCCTTATCAAGAGCCACTTAAATTGCAGACAGATCCTTTACAGAGCCCCTCCACTCTAGGGGTTGTGACACAGAAATCTTCCCAGTTTCTTCCACAGTGAAGGCTGTTCAGTACTTCTTCATTTTGTTTCTCTCACATGGCTTTGTTCTTCATGCACTTTCCTTTTATGGATCCTGGTCACCAGTTTGCCTGACGGATTTTCAGGAAGGTTTTATTCTCCTACTGGATTTGAAGAAGGATTTAATACTAATTTTGATGCCTTTGCTAGTCACTTGTACCTCACTTTTTGTCTCTGCATTTTTATGTTTAATTTCCCAGAATTTACAAACCATTGTGTTTTCCTCATTTGTATATACCACCACTTCCAAAGGATGTCTTCTTGCTTCTAACATACTTCCTCACCTTGCCTTGAGCCATGACAGTTTCCTTCCACTTTATTTGGTGTTTTCTTGACAGGAATATGTGCTGCTGCTATGCTTACAGTAAGGTATTTTCTTCTTACAGCTTGTAAGGATTTAGTTGTTTGAACTGCTCCTTTGGCAGCTTTATTTATTTATTTATTTTTTAAACAAGTGTTCTCATTTTTCTTTGTTTCCATTTTTTTTTTTTTCTGAAACTGAACACTCCAGTCCATTTTTGGCCTTTATTACAGCTGTAAGGATGATGAATCTAAATCTTACAGGCCCCTGTTGCAGAGCAGCGCTTTGGGACATTTGAAATAGCACCCATGAATTACTAACAATTGAGCTCAGGGTTACGTCTCCTACTGCACGCTCCCTAATCAGCTATTCTCTAATTCCTGCAACAGTCACTGATAGTATCTAAAAATTCTCTGCTTCACATCCGGATATGACATTTGTCTAGTCTATCTGAGAGTAATTAAAGTCTCTCGTTACAGTTGTATTTCCTGCTTCTCTGATCTCTTTCCGTGTATTTCAGCCATAGTTGCAATTCCAGCTGGGAAGTGGACAGTAGAGACCCGAAGCTCACTTGAAGTGAAACGTAGAGTTCACGTACAACCTTCCCTCCCTGGGTCACTTTCCTGGGATCACTTTTACATCACACAGAGTGGAGAGAATCTGCAAGCAGGATACATGCAACTTGGAGCAATTTTATATGAGCTATTAAACACTTAAGATAACTAGGACTATTGAGCTAAGCATCAATGTGCTTTATATCTAAAACAGTATAAATCACTGAAATAGCGGTGGAATCTTTCCTGGCCAAATTATTCCCAGTTGGGTGCAAAGGCCTGTCCCCGGTAGCTCTTTGGTCATTGGGCTCAAACCACACGCATTTTAACTGCTATCTTCTGATTTTTTGTTTTATTCTTCTTCAGTTCTTGAGCTGTTAATGCTTGCCATTTCCATAACCTCTGTGTTTTAATTTTTTTTTTTTTTTTTTTGTCTTGTGTGGCTTAGCTCGCATACTTTCCACACCTTCACAACAGGTTTCCCACTAGAGCTGCTCTACACCAGGCCAGGCAGCTGAGCCCCAGGCTGCGTGTTATTCATACAGGCTCTGTGTTACTTAATGAGTTGTTTGGGTTCATTAACTTCAATTAAGGTCTATTTAATAAATGATCCTACTCTATAACCAAAGTAGTTTATTCTACCTTTTCATCAGGTACTATTACAATGTCCCTCCAAGTGCCTTAAACAGCTAGCAAATCAATGTCTTAAACTGGGGTAGATTTCATTCTAGTTGCTCCAAAGTAATCCTTAGATTGCAAGTATTTGTGTAGAAGCAGAAGTATTACTGCTTTGATTGCCTTTTACAAGTTCTAGGTTGAAGAACACTGTTTGATTTCGGCTACCTATGGGGATACTATGCTAAGTAAGCATGTTTTCAGGACAAAAGTTTTGGTATTTCTTCAACCAAGGTGAAACTGAACATGAAACAAAGCTCTGCTATGAAGTTTATATTTCATTTCCTATAGAGTCCTTCATGACTTTGCATATGAAAGTGCTGTATTTTTGCATCCTTTTCACAATGGTTTCTCAACAGATCCGGAATAAGTAAACATGTGTGCAGCAGGTGCATGAGTGCCTTGTCTGGAGTCAGCCTTGGGGATGGTACAGTGGGGACCATACTGCTGGGCAGAGCTGGAGAGGTCCTGCTGGGAACCCGGGGGCCCGCATGGCCCTGTGGTCACCTCGTCTCCTGCCCCTTTGCTGCCCCTGCACCCTGGCTCTGAGTACAGGCAGCAACCAGAAATGTTGAGTGTGCTCTAGACTCCAGCATCTGAGGTTGTGCTAAGATTTGATTTAATTTAATTCTTTTTCTCCCTATCTTTTCTGTTGATGTTGCATTTTTGGATGCATTCAGCCTTAAATCATAAGGTGTTAACCTCTAGCTGACTTTTTCCAGGGCTTTTCTTGATTTGTCTTCTGTCACCCCAACTACCTCACCTGTACATCATGTTTATTGATATTGCTGTGTGGAAAGACATTCATCTTCTGTTTCCTACATATTTACCAATAGCTCATTTGTCTTATTTTGGCTTGTAAGATCAGTGTGCTCTGTTCTTTCTTCCTTTCTGCTCCCTTTCTATTCTCCCAGCTCTATCCCTCAAAATATACAACCTATTTTTCTTCTCCTTGTCTTTACCACTAATCTAGGGACTGTATGCTATTGCTTTTTGACTAGGAGATCCATCTTTTTGAATTCCTCCTCTGGATTACCTGTCTCACCTAAGATCTCTAAGACCAACATTCTTTCTCTTCCAGCACTTCCTCGCAAACCCTATCTCATATAACAAATTCAAGATTTTCATCTTTCTCATCCATCTCAACCTAGTCAGCAAATCTGCTTTTTTTTTTTTTTTTCTATTCATCTCTTTTTACAGATGAATTTTCTCCTCTTCATTATTTTTCACTGTATCTCTCCCTCATTTTTGGACTACACTCCTAACCACACACCCTATCTTCTTAAGTTTTGCAGTTCAAGATCAAATGCAAAATAAAGGGAGCCAGAAAAACACTTCAGTCACAGATACATGCAAATGCTATATTTATGTGTATATATTATACATGTGTACTATGTATTAAGAATGATAAAAAGCTACCTTTGTGATGTAGCCACCCTTTATTTAGGAAGGCCTTACAAAGGGAAGAAGAGGATAACAAAAGTAGAAGCTGCCATTTCAAGGTTACTCAGCTAGTGAGCTGTTACAGTAGTCAAGTGGAAAGCACTGTGGCTACAGAAAAACAAGGCCTTGTATTTTACTTTCAGTGATTTGTCGTACTTATATATGCTTTTTCTTTTTCATTTTTGTGACTGTGGAAGCGCTATCAAACCATTTACTATCCATGTGCTAGCAATCATCCTGAGGTTCTTGTCAAATTTTGTGATGAATTCTTCTCAGTGCAGTGTTTTTTTTTGTGTAATGGGAAACCTGCCAAATTCTGACATTTGATTTAAAGCTTTCAGCTAATTGTACTTCTTTTCTATAGTTTTATTTAGCAAATTTGAAGCTGCAATTTACAACCTTGTTCTTCCTTCTGGAGCAGAATGAATCGTCACAAAAATTGGACAATAGGAAAGTGGCTATGACACCAGCAAAGCTCACACTCCTCAAAATATTAAATCAGGATCGTTTTCTAGTAAAACAATGATGTCTGTTTATTAAAAATAAACAAATGCATATAAATAACTGAGACTCTATCGAATTTCACATGGCTTTTGGCACGATAGTTCTTTGGAATTTTTTAAAGTTCTGAGAAAGAGTGAAAATCAGTTTATACAACACACACAAAAAAGGTATTTCTTTGCTATCAGACTTTTTATATCAATAATCTTTTGGGTTTTTTTTTTTGAATAATCCATGTTAACCAATTATGTACTTCAAAATAATGATTCACAGTGCAAGGAGCAACCTCAAAGGCATTGACCTCAAAGTGGAATGTATGAGTAGAAGCCAAAGTAAGGATTTAAATATTTGGGAAGTCCTGGGATCATGGGAGAAATATTTCACAACATGCAACGGACTCTACATTGTCTGTACAGCAAGCTGGATGTTACCATGACTGTGACCCAGATTCTTTTTTGTACTTGAGGAAACTTCATTATAGAATTTGGATTCAGGATGCTAGTAGCGTGGGCTAAACTAGTTCTTATGGCTAATAATTTAAGACAGCTTTGAGATACTTCTCTTGGTGGGTAGATTTTTGTTGCTGCAATACTATTTTGTACACTTCCTGCATAATACTGCCATCAGATTAGCTTCAGCATTTGTCAGGTCTGATGACATTCTAAATTTAGGTGACCTTTGTTGATTTTCTGCTGAACATATCTTTAAATACCTCCTTAATCATTTGTATTCAATACCACACTTAGATAACTTTAAAAAAAAAGAAAAAACAAACAAAATGCAAACAAAATTTATTAGTGTGCTTGAGAAATGTTTACAAGAAAAGGTAGCTAAGTAAATGTTAATTAAGCCATTAGTACTTGACAGACTATACACTAGCTCATTTTTCTTTCGGTGAAAGAAAATAATAAATGTTTCTTAACAGAATCGTACAATTAAAAATAAAGAGAAGATAATCATCCAGTGGAATTTCACTTATTTCATGGTTGGAATTGATGAAAGGTCACCTGCATAGAGTTCCTTCTCCAATGCATTTCACAGATAAGAAGGAAAAAAAAAAGGAAGAAGAGCAATGCAATTTCAAACAAAGATGTTAAATGATGGGTTGAATCCCAAAGCTTTTATGGCTTTTTTAGGGTTGCCTAATACCTCTTGCTGGAGTGCATAAAAAGGCCAGGCTTTTTAACACACAACAAACTTGTGCCAAGCTTTCCATTGCTTATTCCAATTGACAGCATGTTTTCACATATTCAGCTTTTAACGTTTGTCCTGAAATAGGACCATTGATTTTGACACATGCCTTTATGCTTTCCACTTATGTGAATTCAAATGAGCAGGATGTGACTTCCATGTGAAAGGCTTGCTGCTCAAGCTGTCATTCATGCCATAGGATTCAAGCACTTCTCTTTCAGGTTTGGGACAGGCCGGCATTTGCCAGGCATCCCCATCAGAGACAGGCAAAATGCACAGTAGAGATGCTCAGGACAGTAAAGAAGAGCTTATCATATAGAAATATCTTCTTATGAATATAAATAATTTACAATAAAAAGAAGAATTTGGGAGAAAAAATGAGTATTTTGGATATGAATGAGTGGAGAGTAACAGAACACTGGACCTGGACATCATCATTTGCTTTTTTTCTCCTAGCAAAAATTTAGTCTCATAGTCTTGTCCACTAACACCTAATACATGGGTAAAATCCCCCAAACCGCATGACTGAACAAATCCTAGGCTTGTTGCTAGAAAGTAAGACTCAATAAACAGCTAACCAGCTTCTGGCCACTTCTTTGAGCATAATCAGGTTAGGAAAACAGAAGACCATTCACATAAAGGCAGAAAACAGAAGATTAAAAGTCATTCAGATACAGCAATTTTTGCTGGTACCTACTTTGGCATCATTTTAAGTGCACATAAGCATGTCTGACTTCAGGTTTTCACATTCCATTATATACTTCTATTAACAGCATCTCCCTACTTCTGTCAAGTAAAACAATTGTATTAAGACATCTTGGCAGCTATAAAATGGAAACAATTTGGAGAATCAGAATATCAGAATTGAATGCACAATTATTATGACATATTCCACATAGGAATAGTCAGTCTCAGAATTAAGGAAAAAAAATGGATTTATCTCTATTTCACTGTTTTGTTCAAGACTCAGCTTTGGGATAACTTTGCAAATGATTTAATTGGTATTAAACAGGAATGTGTTACAAGTAAAACCAGGAATGTGTTACAGACAATTATCCATTCATATGCTTATATAATGCCTGATTTATTGCCTTGACAGATCCACTGGTGAGTGGCATTTCTAATGAGCACTAAAGGGGAAGGTGAGAGACTTTCCAGGCTTGAAAGTTTACACTACAACCTCCATTGCCAACCAAGATGAGAAGCAAGTACCAAAGCTGAAATCCTGACTATTCTCATCAGGAAGGAAATGGAAAACTAGATGAATCTATGGAAAAAAATGATCTTTTTATTTTGATGTAGCACTAGTTTAAATATATTATGCATTAATGATGGGAGGAGGGATCTGTGTGTGTGTGTGTGTGTCTGCCTTCACCTATGCCTTTTAAATACATCTGAGATTAGTTAGTATGTCTTGAATGTTGTAAATTCATGTTGTAAATGTAAATGTTGCAAATGTAAAAAAAAAAAAAGTTATATTTTCATTTTATTAGCTTTGCTTGACTTATGCAGTCTTAAGTAACCAGAAAACCTGATGTTTTTAAATGTATCATCTCATTTAATCATATTGTTCAGAAACAAAAGCTTTTAAGAAATGAGAACATCAGTCTCTTCATTTTGGGAGGGACTTGCATAGAACCACTTTCACACTTGCTCTGATATTGAACTGCTGCTCACACACCTGCTGAGGTATGATTATTTTTCCTCATATTTGCTTTATTTAGAATCTGGCACTGAAATGATCATACATATTCACTGCTGGTGGGTAATCCACACCAGAACTGAAAGCTCAAAGTTTTAGGCTTTGAAGCAGATGTGCCCTCAGTACAAGGAGACAGTTTTCTACTTTTGCAGAATTTGCCTCTCAGTAAAGAGCTAGAAGGGCTTTTTATTGCTGTTGGCACTCTGCTTAATTTGGGATACGTGAATTTCAAAATAGTATGATCTGGGTGTCTACTTGTGCTTGTATCCTTGAATTTTGAAAATGAATCAGTGGAATCATCCTCATAATAAAATATCAGCTGAATAGATTAGAGCAGCCAAAAGGACTTGCCATTCAAGCACTCTAACAAAAGAACACTCTCACCTTCATTTTCTCCTTCAAAATAGATCTTAGAATCATTAGTTATCATTAGGCTAATGGAACAGAAATGCAGACTGCTGAAAGCAACAGGTAGAAAGGGGGTAAGAGTGTGGAACTTCCTTGTTCCCATTGCAATACTCATTTCGATATGGTGCAGGTCTACTCTCCTGCACCATAGTAGTGTAAGCAAGAGCAAGACACTGTATCTTGCACAGATTAACAAAATTTACCTTGCAGCACTAGCAATTTTTTCAAAATAATTAGGTTCAGATCTCTCAGGATGATGACATTTTCAAAATACTTGAATGCATGGCATTCCCTGTAAAGAATATCTTTGGAAATTATTTACATTTAAATACTTAAGCTTTTATAGCTATTCAGAGCTGACTGAAGATGGACAAAGCAAACTGATGACAAATCTTTTTTTTTTTCTTCACTGAAAATATTTATGTGTATTCATTTTTTACACTTATAAATTATCCTGGGAAAGCTTATTGGCTTTACTGTGCTCAGACAGTCTGTTACCTGAAGAAAATCACATTTTTGTTGGTACCCTTAGGGAGGAAAATTGTCTTGTGAGTCTTCAATGGTCATGGCTTCATCAGACCAATATCACCGAAGATATTTTGCTCAGTTCTTTTCATCTCTTCATGATTTTGGTTACTTCAGCCGTTACCTTGGCAACTGTTTGGACATTTACATTGCAAACACTATTTGTAAGCTACAAAGAGCTTTGGGGGGAGTAAAAGGGAAGATTACAGTGCAATAAAAAATCCTGTTTCCTTTAGCCTTTCTAGCTCTGCTGCCCCTCATTACTCCATGAAACTCTTCCTTGGGGATCCTATCAGAGCTTGAATTCCTGGTAGAGGAATTCAAAAAGAAAGAGGTCAGAGGAAAGAACAACAATAACAATGTGTACACAAAGCTATTTCTGATATGGTCAGAAATCCGTGAAAGAAAAATATTGAAGACATGCAACTTCGAAAGCCTGGGAATAAAAGAACTTGCTTTCGCAGAAGATGCCCCAAAACCAGTTCAAAATAAACACATTTTACCTATGACGGAGAAAAGGCATCAGAACTACTAAAGAAGAAAATTTCCATAATGGGAGGAAAGGCTAACTTATTGCATGTTGTGGTCTGATGAAGAAATATCACTCTGTTTCAGAATCCATACTTTTACACTGACAATTTTACTTTGTGTTTAGCAAGCTGAAAGAACTTGAGCTGATCGCTCTATTGCTATAGCTAGAAAATTCCACCATCTTGCATCATTTAAAGCAAACTGGAGTCTCTCAACACAATATTGCTATCTACAGTGTAGACCACCATAAACTAGGACTCACACAGCACCCAATAACTACAAACAAGATTTCCAATACTGTACAACAAAAGACAATAAATACTGCAAACTGACAGACTACTAATACTAAACTCCTAATAACTTATGAACTATAGATAGCAGTATTTATGAATTTGATATATACATCCTAATGAGTAATTTCAGTTGTCTTTGTTTTCCCAGCAAAATCACATACAGAATCACAGAATGATTGAGGTTGGAAGGAACCTCTAGAGATCATTTAGTCCAAACCCCTGCTCCAGCAGGGACACCCAGAGCACGGGGCACAGGGCGACATCCAGGCAGGTTTGGAAGATCTCCAGAGAAGGAGACTCCACAGGGCAGCCTCTTCCAAGGCTCTGTCATCCTCACAGGAAAGAAGTTTTTCCTCATGTGGAGATAATAAACTTCTGTTTTTTTATCAGGACACAACTGTCAGAATAGTATTCCAACATAAAGATATCTGTAGAACTATTTGGAAACTCCCCAAAATTATTTTAAAATAATAGGTCTATTTATGATCAACTATGAAGGACATACACATTCATTCATTCACTCATTAGGGCACATGAGAATCAAAATCTGAGGTAGCCTAAACTATATGTTACTAGACTGAAGATTATAACTAAAAGCCAATATATAAGATCTTATAGTAACAATTCTAAGTCTAATTGAACAATATATATAACTTGATTACAATGGAATAAATGATTATTAAGCTGGCACAACCTTTTCAGCATAGCAGAATCACATGTGCTGCAATAACAATAATCAGACAAACTGCCCTGTGTAAGTGAAGAAATACAGAATTACATGAAAAGAAGTAAACAATGAAGGAAAAAAGTTCAGAAAGGAAATGAATGGGAAATGTTGGCAAAGAGGTGATGAAAGAAATGACTGTGAAGTACGCTATCAGTTTACACCAAGTTTACACCAAGTTTAAGTTTGCACCAAGAACAGGGCCTATACTAATGAACTAACGTTCGAACTAACGAAGAAAAAAAACTGCCAATAACAATACTAGAAAGAGATGAGACTGCAATAAAATATTTCAAGAGCTGTTTGCAGGGTTGCATCAAAGAAGCTATTAAGTTGTAATGTAAAATAAATATTCGTGATTACACTGTGCAGTTTCTCAGACCACAGAGAAATGACATACATAACAAGAAATTGTGGTTCGGGAAATCTGTAAGTAAATCTAAGTGTGAAATTTGTGGTGATGAACCCATCAATTACATATCTAAGCTTTTTGCTGATGTATGCAAAAAATATAAGTTCTAAGTTATGTAGTGAGATATTTTATTTTTATGATAACTAATGTTTCCAACAGCATCACTTCAAGCAGGGTAAAGAGGGCAACTGAATAAGAAAAATAGGTGAGATTTTGACTTCAAAGACCATGCATTCACCATAAGTATCAAAAAGGATAATAGATTGTAAGAAGAAACAAAATATATATAGGTTTTAGATTTTAATTCTTTGTCATTCCATACTACAATTCATTCTGGAACATCTTGAAATTTAAGGTCTACTAACAGAAATAATTATCTTTGAAAAGGTTTTACATTAAGATTAAGGTCAAATTACTCAAATCTATAGTAAGAGAAAAATGGTGTCAGTATGAATTTGTTCTTTTACATGTGTCTGCACTGTCCTTGAGTTCAGCCTGATAAAAAGCAGCCTCAACAACACAGACAATGTTGAGGCTGAGGCAATGTTGAGACAATTTAATAACAGTTTTCTACATTCATCTTTTACTAACTGACATATTAAGAGCTGAAATTTTAAACAATCTTTAAGATGAAATCTATAAGAAGAATTTACATGTAGCTGTTCTTTTAGGAAGTAACAGGAAAAGCAACAAACTGTAAAGAAGCAAAGGATTTATAACTTCTTGCCCAATATTTTTTTTATTCATGAAAGGCACTAATTCTGCAAGCCTTTAAAGAAAATTCTTGCATTTAAGCATGTATTTAGTTCTGTTAAGTCAATGCTTCAAAGTGATCTTTAAATGTAGCTCATGCCCTAAGGGGTACTGTTGAATCAGAGCTAAAATCCCATGAGAAATTCATTTCTTGAACACAGACTTTGTTCTATTGTGTTTCAAGACTGAACCAGGCCAATATATGTCTAAACTGCATAATGTGCTGATGGTCTAACATGCACCCAGGTAACTTAAACATGACAGAGGCTCACATGTGCTGGGATGGTGCTCAGCCTCTCAAGTTAGGTAACTTTCTTCCTTTCTATTCAGTAAATCCAAACAGAGTAAATGGAGAAGAAATAAAAACGCTCATGGGTTTGAAAAAGGGTAAGAAAGAACGATTTTCTGCCATTAAGGTAAAGCACTCTGTATTTTAAAGTGGATACTTGCTCAAGTCATTTAATTCCTCCTTGAAGCTTGAGGAGCTCCTTTTTGAGGCTTTGGTAAAAGTAATAGAATTCATCGCCTGGTTCACACTTTTAAAGGGCAAGTTAGGGAGCCAAGGCTACCTCTGATGGGGGCAAATCAGAGTTCTACACCTTGTTTTAATATTGACAATAAAGATTAAATTGTATGTACCCTTTTGATGTCAGTGACATTATGAATTTCTCTCCACACTTTTTTTTTTTCACTCATTAAACTTTCACAGATGTATGAGTAATGAAAACTGATTTGCAAAAATACAATTTTCCTAGTGGAGTTACAGTGCTGATTGCTGCTAGCACCAGAGCTGTGCAAACTTGCCATAATAAGGAGATAATAAAATAAAACTAGATAGGTTGAAACAGCTTGTGAGAGCTAGGTTTGCAAAATTCAGTGTATATTTCAGCTGGCTTATGAGAGTATGCATCATATGAAAATCCATATGCTTCCCTAGGCTGACAGACAAAAAAGAACTGTTTCAGTTCACTGGAATTTAGGAATTCTGTTTTTAATTCTTAGGGAACCCAAACATGAAACCATGTCCCTAAGAAATCTCCTCGGTTTGGAAGAAGCAAGAAATAAGTCCAGAAAAAAAAAGGCTGTGCATAGCTATAAAACAAAATTATCTGGTCAAAGGGAAAAACTAATTTTAACATAAGAGCCTTTTCACCAGACTTTTTGGTCTGTCAAAGGCTGAGACAACAACAACATTGGTATGACTATTGCTATACCAACTACTCAGAGTCTAATTCATTCAGATATGCCCATTCTGTCTATTCTGCATAGTGCTGGATTGCAGAGCAGAACAGAGCATCTTCTCTCCTTGTGCTTTTAATTTCTCCCTTACATATATTGCAGACAGACTTTGGCTAACCAATCTGTTGACTCCATTCAGATTGGGGAGAAGCTCAGATTTGTTTGGCGTCTCATGGCTTTTGAACAAGAACATGAGAAGCAGGGGATAGCCTCCTAATCACCTAGTGAATTTAATGCTATTCCTGCCTTGCTTCAAAGCAATGCTGGAATTGGGAATGAGTGCATCTGTATGCTCACAGCATGCAACCTCTTCACGCTTGCTCACAGCTCAGCCAGCAGCCACCCATTGCATTATCATGTCATCTCAGCAAAAACAACATCCAGAAAGCAGAATTGTGTAGGCCAGCATCCTTCATCTGCAGCTGAAATATCAGCAATTCATAACTGACAGAAATGACTGTGACACCTTGCCTAGGAGGATTTTGTCTACATGCTGCTGGAATACCTGTTCTGCCTGCTCTGTTCTCTGCTGTTTTTCTCCAAATCCTGTCCCAATGTCTGCCTATTTTAACTTCATTTTCTTCACACTCCCCTTCCTTGTGCTTTGGTTCAAATTAGCTGTCAGATGCTCCCCAGGCTTTTACACTTTTTGTATATTAGTACCTCTTGCTTTTTGTCTTTTCTCTTCCACAGTAGCACCTTTGCTGTTATTTCCTTGGCTTTGAACCAGTTTCCATCTCCAGTCAAGTGCCATAGATCCTGCAAAGTGCTTGTTCTGCAGTTGTAATTTTGCTGCTTCATATAAAAGAGCAGAGCTTGCTCAGGAGCCGTTGCTATAAATAGAATGGAATTTTTCTTAGGTCTCCTAGTGATTTGCCAGATTGATTGTATCTCAGCTAATCATCCTGAATAATACACTGATATTCTGCTTTTCTTTTAAAATCATATTGTATACTTTTTTATATAACTGAAAAAATATTTATATAGGAAAATATTTTTATTATGTCAGATCTTTTTACGAACACATTTATGATGAAAGCTCGTTAATGCAGTGAATCAAACTACTTATACACACATAATCTAGCTATTTGAAGGTTAAGTTTGATAAGGTGACCTTAAATAAGTTTTTTCTGCCTTTTTTTTTTTTTTTTTTAATAGAGTGCCTGCAGATATCTTCAGAGCATGTAAATGAAAACAGAAAGCTGTTCTAAGCCACATATTTAAATACAAAAACTTCATCTCTTCCCCTCTTATATCCCTATAAATGTCTTGAAAATAGTGGCTTCCATTACAGAATAATCTCCTGAACAAATTTAACAAAAAATAAATCCATCTTAGATATCTCAGCATGGGAAGGGAGAGAAATACAATATAATTTTTAAAATCATGTCATTAAGAATCCAAATCACCAAGAGACTAAAAAAAAATGGTCATCCATATAATAATTTCACTTCTACGAGAAGATAAAATCTATAGGCTTATTAAAAAGTGATTGAAATAGAACTTTGAATGTTTGCATATTTTGCAGTACATTTAAAATCTATATATAATACAATTTCTTTGGGAAGGAAATACTTGCACCAGTAAAGACTGCAATAGAAAAAATGAAATATGACTGCAGTTTTCACCTACATCTACAATCCCATCCAGTTCCAAAGGAAGTAACTATAACTGTAATGAGCTATTTGAGAATTCAGATCCAATATATCAAAAGTATACCTTCAGCTAATTGCCCAAGAGAGTACAATAATTACAAAAATAATCCAGGAATAGCACACCTATTTCCCATTCCTGGCTATAGAATCCTAATGTTGTGCATTTAATATGGTTTTTCAACTTCTCATGCACGTTAAGAAACCTGTAACAGTCTCTGTTAGCTCTTGTGCTGGTGGCTTAGGACAACCTGAAATACACCATAGCAGTTGTCTAGATCTGGCAAAATTGTCAATAGGATAAAAAAAAAAAAAAAAAAAAAGGACACAAGCTTTCACAATTTATACGCTCTTTTGCTCTTTACAGGAGTATTTCCTCTATTTTGCTATGACTTTCAGATCCTCAGTAATTATCAGAATATTCTGTAGATAGCAAGACAAGAATACCGGTAGGAAAAGGCATTTCATATGCTTTCCCCAAATGAGAGTGACCTTAACCTTCACACTCAAATATACTCTGTACCTACTCATTAGTGTGCATTGACAATATATAAAACTAAAGAACAGTTCAGCATAAACATTTCCCGTGTGAATAAACCTTTAATGTTAGATCTTGCCATTAAGTAAGGAAAAAATCTTAATTTAAAATATATCTCCCTGAAGTTTAAGGGTGCCAATATAAACCAAGGTTTCAGAAACCATCCCATGAAGTTTAACTCAGAAACACGCAAAAAGGATAAATTTTTAAATAAAAAACTCTTTAAATAAAACTTGGTAAGTAAATAATCTTTATGTAAATACAAGAGGATATACCTAATGAAAAATATAGTGTTTAATTATATTTATCAAGAGACTTGTACTTTTATCCTTATTTAAGGCATCACACTGTACAAATGATTATTCCCACCATAAGCAGACATAATAAAGTTATTTTAGAGGTTATGGAAACAAAAGTACTGTTGCCTAATGTTGGAGATGATCATGCTTAGGAGGGTGAAGTTATAGAGCTAGACATTATTATAACTATTATACTACCAAACATCCAGGTTCAAGACTGACACATGCAGTGTTTAGTCTATTTTGGTAAAAGAAAATGATTCATTAGAACTGGGAGAGTACACCTAGCATTGATGTCTCTACTACTAGTAGTGTAGTGATATTCTTAAAGTAGGATTCTTGATAAATATATGCTATTTGGTTTCTCCAAAAAAGACCTTTGAGATGCCAGAAGATGTAAGGCAAACGTAAGAGAAGCAGAACAAGAAACGTGAACAGACTTGAATATGGATGTCTCATGTCTCATTTTTCTGGTCATATCTTGCCTAAGACACATGGCTTGAATGATGTGTTGCATCATGATTTCATGAAAGATTAGTTAATGGTCCCAGGACAGGTTTTAATTTGCTTTCTATCCGCACCTTGACATTTTTATGCTAGAGGCTCATTCAAGACAAAGGGTCAACTTACTCATGAAAGCCAAGGAATGAGACCTGGTTCTGAGATCAGAATATATCCATATGGGTTTACATTAACTGTTTTACATCAAAGCCTACAGTAGAAAGACACTGGCAAAAAATATTCTATGTTAGGGAGCAGATTTTTCCAGCAAGGAGACTAGGCTTCTGAGGCAGAAAAGGTAAAAAAAAAGGAGGGCACTGATATCTGATATCTACAAAATTAATAGAAACTTGATTTTGCCACACAGACAGTAGGCATCTTAAACACTATGGTGCTCAGATACTGGGTATACACGACAGTGATCTTTAGCATACTCAGTGTAGTTTCTGTGGAGCTTTGGAAGCATTTCAAAATGGTTAAGCAGTGACTGTAGGAGTCACAATTAAATGTGACCAGGATATCTGGTCCCTAGAGACAAGAGAAGAAAACTGGAGAGAGCAAAACTTGCTCTGGGTAGAGGAAGATTGGGTTAGAGAACTTAGGGAGACTTGGTAGCAACAAACACCTGGGGCCTGATGGGATGCACCCTAGAGTGCTACGTGAGCTGGTGAATGTTATAGCTGAGCCACTCTCCATCATCTTTGAAACATCCTGGAGAACAGAGGAGGTGCCTGAGGACTGGAAGAAAGCCAGTGTCATTCTAGTCTTCAAAAAGGGCAAGAAGGAGGACTTATATGCCTACAGGACAGTCAGCCTCACCTCCATCTCTGGAAAACTGATGTAACAACTCATCCTGGTAGTTGTCTCTGAGCATGTGGAGGACAAGTAGGAGTAGTCAGCTCAGGAGTAGTCAGCATGGATTAACCAAAGGGAAATCATGTTTAACCAACCTGATAGCTTTTATGATGGAATGACTAGATGGATAGATGAGGGGAGAAGAGTGGATGTCATTTCTCTCAATTTCAGCAAGGCTTTTGACATTATGCCTCACAACACCCTCTTGGTCAAGCTCCGAAAGTGTACCTTAGATGAGTGGATGGGCAGGTGGTTTGAGAACTGGCTGGATGGCAGAGCTCAGAGGAGAGGAGATAGTCCTTGGTCCAGTCCTGTTCAATTTATTCATCAATGACCTGGGTGATGAGACAGAGTGCCCCCTCAGCAAGTTTGTTGATGACATGAAACTGGGAGGAGTAGAAGATGCCCCAGATGGCTGCGCTGCCACCCAGAGGGACTTGACAGACTGGGCAACTGGGTGGTGAGAAACCTCATGAAGTTCAACAAGGGCAAGTGCAAGGTCCTGCACCTAGGAAGGAATAACCCCAGACACCAGTACACGTTGGAGACTGACCTTCTGGAGAGCAGCTCTGCAGAGAGGGACCTTAGCATCATGGTGGACAACAAGTTGACCTTGAGGCAGCATGGCCAAGAAGGTCAATTGGATCCTAGCCTTCATGTGTCTCCTCCCCTGCTGGTTGAGGGAGTTGATCGTCCCCATCTACTGAGCCCTGGTGAGGTCATATCTGGAGCAGTTCTGGGCTCCCCAGAACAAGAAGGATGTGGAGCTGCTGGAGAGAGTCCATTGTAGAGCTAAAAGGATGATCAGTTGCCTGGAATATCTGCCCTGTGAGGAAAGGCAGATAGAGCTGGGCCTGTGCAGCCTGAGGAAGAGAAGGCTGGGGGAGAATCTGATAAGATTCTATAAATACCTCACGGGAGGGAGTGAAGAGGATGGGGCTGACCTCTTTTCTGTGGTGGCCACTGATAGAACTAGAAGAAATGTCCAGAAACTGAAGAACCAAAATTTCCACAGGAACTTTAGGAAACACTTCTTGACTGTGAGGGTGACAAAGCCCTGGAACAGGCTGCCCAGGGAGGTTGTGGAGTCTCCTTCTCTGGAGATGCTCAAAACCCACTTGGATGCAATCCTGTGAACATGCTCTAGGTGACCCTGCATGTGTAGAGGGCTGGGACTAGATGATCTCTAAAGGTCCCTTCCAATCTTAGTGATTCTACAATTCTGTGGTTCTGTCTACAATTTTTCTCCTGACTGGTCTCCCATGGCTTAAGAAGAGTTTCATCTTCTGCTTCAGCAATCTGCAATTCTTTTTTTTTTTAAGTATTTCACTTGGCATTAAGATAATAGTCAGGTGTTAGTGCACTGATCTTTTAGTCAATGTCAATTAGAACATTCGTTAGTCTTCTATGTATGGTCATATATTTAATAAAACTGACTTTCTCACAGATATAATTGGTTGATCTCTCAGGTTAAAGATAGCAATATTTCATCTAAAACAAACAAAAAGGCCATTTCAGGCACATGTGAATAAATCAAGCACATTGATTAAAAGCTGGGCATGTGATAATCTTCTTAACTGTTACTATAAAGAAATTGAGACAAGATTTCGTTACAGGACAACCCACAGTAACATATCTCTGGGTAAGCTCACAATTCAGTCCCTGCTTCATCTTGCATATAAGATGTTAAAGGGTGTTTTTTAAGACATTAAAGAGTGCTTTTTAAGAGATTTGAGCTGTGAAAGTTTGTTGTCATGATACTGCAAGCTTCTCTTATGTTTCTGCAGGAGTAAGTGAAAGGATTTTCACTTCAAAGCTGGGAGATCACAGGTATTTAAGATAAAACTAATGTTTGAATAGATCCTTGTCAACAAAAACACAGGCTCTTACTATATATTTTTTCAGCTGAGGATACATAACAGATAGAGATATATATGTATGTCTGTAGCAGCTGAAGATATACCTTTATTTCTCCACATCATAACAAAGCACTACTGAGCTTAACACTTTTTCTAAGCTAGTTAGCAACCAAATCTTTTTAAAATGTTCTCTGACTTTTATCTTTTCTAGATATATCTCAAAGAAGACAACCTACAAACCTCTCCATTTATCTAATGATTTCAGACCTGAAACTTAAGAGAAGCAACAAGCTCGTCTGCTGACATAGTGCTTTTTCAGTTACCTAAAACAGGAGGAGAACAGATCAACAGGCTATGACTTTCTGATCTGTTTCTGATCTGTTTCTGATCTGGATATTTTTCCAGTTAGCTTTTAAGAATGGGGAAAGATAAATTATTCTTTTGATTTTCTTTAGAAAGAGTGTATTGCCTTTTTTTCAAGAACACTTTATCTCATATCACTTTCTCCTCAAAGAAAATGCCTATAAGCAGTTTTTCCTTCAGTCTCTTATTATCTTAATCTGTGCTAAATTACCCTGCTAATCAGATTCATCTAGAACACAAATGCTGTGAGCTAGAGGAGCTGAATCAGCTTTGGGGAATGGATCAGCCCTAGTATGTGTCCTAAAAATTTATCTGATAGGAAGCGCCTGGTTTTAGTGTTGGAGCAAGGAGACTACAGATATGGTCACAGAGTGTCCTTTTGGTCCATAGTTTCATGTTTTCACCTTATCACAATTACCTATTTTCTACATGTCTGGGTTTCTAAGGTGACCCTACCGGCTCTGTTGTAAGTTAAATGGAGATATAGGGAGATGTTTTTTGTTTTGTGCTAATTGTGCTTCTTCCCATTTTGAATTATAGCAATCGCCACCACATATGGATCTTAGGTTTCCTGAAAGGAACTTACTTTGCTTTGAACTAATGTGATCCCTTGGTAAATTCAGCTCCTGTTCAGTGTTCAATTTGCATTATATTCTTCTTTTCTCCCAAGAATTCTCAGTTGTGGAGAAAAGGATTATAGGCAAAAGTTCTTATTGGGCCCATCCTGCAGAATTAGTAGCATTCAGGAGTGGAAGATGCAGAGCCGAAAAAGCAAATATGAAGAGAAAGATTTTCTACATCTTTGGATCTAGTCATAAATAGAATTAACAGTAGTTTCAGCAAGATTGCAAACAGAAGTAGTTCTGCCAGTTATTATATCACTACATGTTTTTTTTCTGAACAGAATTTGTATTATGTGGTACTGCTACAAGAGTACAAAGGTTTTCCTAGGATCTCCTTTGGAAGGATCTGGATGAAGTTGTTGGGCAAATTACTTTATTAGGTAGTTGTAGAAAAATAAATTAAACTTTTAATTGACCTAGCTTGATAAAACCTTAGAGGTATGCAAAAGACAACGTAGTTTCTAGATACATGCAGAGTTCTTTTTCTAGCTCTTATATCTTCTATTTTCTATTATCTATCTTCAATTTTTTATATTTTGTGCCAAAAGAACAAAGATTGGCACAAATGTGAAATCACAGACACAAACATGTGAGATCACATCACTTATGTTGTCCTTCCCTGTTGCTTGTGTTCGACTAAGAACTTTACTGAGTTGATATTTTTCTTAATATCTTAAATCCAAGAATCAAGAGAATGTGGCAACAACTTAGTTTCATATTTTAAAAGTTCATCTGGTTTTCTCACCTTCATCTTTCATCTTTCATCCTAAACAAAAAGAAGTTCGCTTTTGTACTTTCCAAATCTACCTATCAAATAAAGTCTATATGTTAAATTGTGTAGTCGTCACTTTCAAATTTTTCTTCCAATTTTGAGCGCTGACATAACAAGAGTCTTTGACATCTCCAAGTATAAAGAGAAATATAACTTCTTCCTCTTTCTGACAAAATTCCTCATAGAGGAAGTAGTATTGAGCAATCTTTAAAATAATTCACTTCCAATTTTTCTCTTCACATTAGCCTTCAGTGTCCCATATTTTGAGTTATACCTCCAGAAGTCCAACCTTTGCTCACCTCTCATGCATAGGGAATGCTGGTAGGGAGCAATTGCACAAAGAATAACCAACTGAAATGCCAAGTGCTTTATAAGCTCTTTATCTTTCCCTGAGCAGAACAAAATACAGTCATATACAAAAAACCTATATAAATCATAGGGGTGCCTGAGGCCATTTTTTTTCTTTCCCGTCCTTTTTTTTTTCCTGATTTATCTTACTTTGCAATGAGTACATGCTTCAAGGGATACCTCAGCACAAAGAGCACAATTTTTCCCCATTATTCTTTTCATCTAGGCTGCACTATCTCTCCTGCTCAGTTTCACTCTTCAGTGGGTAAAATGGATGAAGTCTAAGTTTCTAAGGGAAGCCGATTAATTGGAAAGATAGTTGGTCTCCATAGTGATCTTGTATCCTGGTAATTAGAGATGCAAAATCACAGGTAAATAACGTAGAAAATTCAAAAGCTTGGACCCTTGTCAATAATGCTTAATTCCTCTCCACCATCTGTTCTTATGTTCCCTTTTGAAAGAAAATTTTGTATTGTTTAAACAATTAAATAGTAATAAAAAATATATGAGAGAAGCTTAGAATATAATTGATGGGTTGGTTAAGCATTGATAAAATATAGCCCTGTAGTCACATAAATTAATTTTTCAAAGTAGACATTCCCTGGCAGAACAGTATGCTTAAGAGGAAAACGTGAGGTTAATATACATTACCTTGGGAAAAGAAAGAAGACAGCAGAAAATCCCTCCCTCTATTCTTTTTGGTATCTAGTCATTCACATACATCTCCCTCTCTTACTCGAGTTGTCTTTTATTTTAACAAAATATGAGTTTGAATGTAGCTTTTCATCCCAAAGACAAAGTTTCTGGAAGAATGAGCAGAATAAAAGGGAGAAAATTCAAGTATTCATTCACATTCACATTTATTGAAGATATGCTTTTGTCCATTGCAAGGAAAAAGAAAATTCACACAAAGGGAAGGCGTGTTTTGCTTCAATATCAGCGTTCCTTCCAACTAACCGTGACAGTCACATGCCTTTTCTTAACATACCATGCACGTAAGAATACATAATTTTGGTGGGAAGAAATGAAATAATTCTGCAATTTATCATGAAAACACACTTTATAACTCATCCCCCGAGGATTCCTTAGAGGTCTTTGTTTGGCTTAGTCATGGGACAAAGACAAAACAGAAATATGCCAGACTACGTAGACGTGGACCTGGCTTTGAATTCCTTGCTAACAGATTTTAGAAATTAAAATCCCAGCAGGTCATGCAGCTTCTAAAATCACTTTCAGCACACATAGATTTCTGGAAGCCACATAGTCTATTTATCATTAGACTCTGTTTTAATCCCAACTTGAATGAAGAAATAAAAAAAAGACAAAAGAAAAATGACAGCATGACACACCAATAATTTAAGGGTTCTGCAATCTCTGCAATTAATCTGCAATAATTTAAGGGTTCTTCAAGGGATTGCAGATTAATGGAGATGCCTTTGGATTGGAGATTAATGTTGATGCCTTTTTATACTTCCAACTCACAAAATATCAATGTTTTTCTGTTTTTTTTTTTTNTTTTTTTTTGTGCTTTTGATTTTGCTTCTCTGTAGCTCTTCGTTACAGGCTGATGACTGTACTGGAGTAAGAAACATTAGGAAAGTTACCACTCATTAAACAGCTGCATGTTGTGAGGAAAACAGAACTATTAAAGCAACTTATCATAAAATGAATTATTTTGAAGCAAGAAGGTTAGAACTAGCTTGTTTTAAAAACAACAACAACAAAATTGCTTTTCCTTGCAGTTTTAAGGTAACTGGGAGGTGGCATTTTGCTACACCTTTCTCCCATCTCTGGGATATCAGTTTCTGATATAATGGATTATTTCTTGTCTTTTTCTCTCATTTTATGCCATTCTAAGCTGTTGGTTTTATTCTTCTTCAGCTTAAAGACTGACATGCACTATACATTTCACCATAGGAACAAACTGCCTCCTCTCTCAGTAGTCTAAGATCATTTTTTATCTAGAAATGTTTGATGAATTTGGCTTGTAAAGAAAAAGAGATAGCTAGATAGATACTGGCTTGTAAAGAAAAAGAGAAAAAGAGATACCACCCAGCTTGATATCATCTGCAAACTTGCACAGGGTGCACTGTGTGCCCTCGTCCAAGTCATTAATGAATAAGTTGGGACCAGTACTGACCGCTGCGTGACACCACTGCCCACAGACCTCCAACTGGATATCGGCCCCATTTATCACCACCCTCTGAGCTTGCCAGTTCTCAATCCACCTCTCAGTCCAGCTGTCCAGTTCACACTTGTAAGCTTTCCTATGAAGATATTATGGAAGACAACGTTGAAAGCCCTGCTTAAGTCAAAGTAGACAACATCCACGGCCCTTCCCTCATCCACTGGCCAGTCATCCCATCATAGAAGGCTATGAGGTTCGTCAAACATGACTTCCCCTTGGTGAATCCGTGTTGACTACTCCTGATCACCTCCTTCTCCTTGACGCACCTAGAGATGCTCTCTAGGTTGAACTGCTCCATCACCTTTCCATGGATGGAGGTGAGGCTGACTGGACTGTGGCTCCTCCCTCTTGCCCTTTTTGAAGACTGAAGTGATGTTGGCTCTCTTCCAGTCCTCCGGCATCTCTCCTACTCTCCATGACCTCTTGAAGATGATATACAGTGACTGAGTAATAATGCCCGCCAGTTCCTTCAGCACTCTTGGGTGTATCCCATCTGGGCCCGTAGATTTATGGGTGGCCACTTTGCCTAAGTAATCCCTAACCTGATTTTTTCTCTCTCCTTTATCTCTCTTTTACCTGACTCTCTATTTCATGGGAACTTGCCTTAGCAGTAAAGACAGAAGCAAAGAAGACATTTAGTATCTCTGCCTTCTCTATATCCTCCATCAGCAAGGCACCCTCCCCATTCAGCAGTGGGCTAACATTTCCTCTAATCTTCCTCTTGCTGCTGATGTATTTATAGAAGCTAAATTGTAGCAGCATGACTGTTTACATACAAAGACAAAATGACTAAAGAATTGCCACCTGCTTGTCTTTTCTCCTCAATATTTTTACTATAAAAGTATCCATAAAGTCTAGTTATCATCTTCAATCTCAAGGCACGTACATACTTACATATTCTCCTGGTGAAAAAAAAAAAAGATTTACAGACAAAATAGTATTTTGAAGTCATAAAGTCAGATAGAAAACACGAATTTATCATGATATAAATATGTGTATAGAAGTCATAAAAATACTTGTGGAGTGAGATGAAAAGATTGTCATAAAATCCAGTTGGGAAAATTGCTATTTTTTTCATAAATAGGACCATTAAAGTTAGCATCTTAAATTCAAAGGTAAGGTCTATTTTTGAGACAGATAAGCACTCAGATCTACTGTAATTGGAGAATATAATTATAATTTTGCCAGTATCTCCAATTACAAATAATCCAAGTTATTTTACAGATTTATGAGATATTAAATTCAAAAAGAGTTATCAAGATCTTCACATTGACTTTCTGAGTTATGCAGAATTAAGTGTATATGTACTAGGATGTTATGGTCCATGAAACATGCTGTACTGAAGTCAAGGAAATTCTATTCTGTGAATGAAGTATTTCTAGTGAATATAAATCCCTGCTTTCACTTAACTCTTTAACTTAACTGTTTCATTCATTCAACTGGCTATTGAAAATATTTATGATGAAAAATCAAAATTATAAAATTGGAAATGATTATTGTATCTATAGTTCATTCCAGATGCTAGAATTGATTTTTTTTCTCTCTCTCCTGGTTTTATAAGTTATTGTTCTGGCTTTTGGTATGTTGCTTCTATTTTTAACCCACAAAGGAAAGAGAAAAATCTACCTCAGGTCATCTTGGACTACTGGTAGTTCATCAGTAGTTCACTGATATTTTCTGAGAGTTCACTGCTGGAACATCTTACAGAGAATAAAGACGGAAACAAAAAAAACTTTAAAGAAAATCAGATCAATGCTGTGATCTGGACTTATTCTTTAATAATTATTATTAATTATTTAATAATAGTAATAATTAGTAATAATAACAATTTAGTGCACAATTTTAAGGCAGGACATTTGCCAGTTTTAGGCACACTGCGGGGTCACTCTTGACAACCTGGGAATCTTATTTTTTGTTGAAAAAAAAGAGGCTTTTCTTGTTGTTCTTATAATTGCCATTGTATTGTATTGATAATTTATTCATGTTGATTTTCTTCTTGATAATTCTTGGCTTTCACCTACTTGGATGTAGAACTTGCCCAAACCACATGATTAATAAATGTAACAATTTTATATTAATCAGCAATGGCAAGATAATAAACATTTTAGACAGCACAAAGTGTTGTTTATGTGCTTTGATAGCAGTATTTAGTAACTCTAAATTTATGATGCTAGGTAAGCTCAGGTCGTTCATCTGCCTACCCCAGATGATTGGATTGATGAATAATTAACAACACATGCAGGAATTAATAATATTTGTCAGGAATAGTGGTATTTTCATTCCCTCCACTTTGGGAATGGTGAAACTTTCTGTTAAACATTATACCCCATTTTTTCAGTAATATTTTTCCACTCACAAAAATAACTGGAAGTGCTTAAATTCAACATTCTAGGTAAAATAGCTTTCCGTAGAGCTCCATGTTGGAACAGGTCTGTGAAGAAAGGCAGCCAAAGAAAAGACAAAGACGGGTTGGATCATGGACCTGAGATGCAGAGGAAGTCAGATGCCAAGCTACACAGGTAGCAGGCAAAAACCAAAGGCACATAAGAGCTGACACTACTAAATACAGCTGAACATTTCTTCATCCTGTCATCAAACAGCTTCACCAAGCAGTAGCATACGGCAGTAGTCCAAGCCATATGGGGTGTCTGCAGGAACTCCAGTGAAGGTACTAGGAAAGGCAGCATATTCCTGGCAGCTAGTGAGCACATCCAGGGCAAGGGGCTCAGGCCTTGCGAGAGCAGACTCCGAGGAAGCCTCCTTCACTCAGCAACTCCCAGTTAGCAGCCTCTGGCCTCACCAAGTCACAAAGTCATGCTTTAAAGTCTGAAAGAGAACCCGTTATTAAAGTAAGAGAGAGGGCAATCTGCACTGAACTTTTATACAGGAAGGCATACAAGTCCCAGGAGTGAATGGTTCACAGAAGGCACAAAAAAAAGTCAATCTGTGCATATCGACAGCAGGAATTCTGTCAAAAATTGCAGGCTGTCTATTACTAATTCTCCTGAGAGGAGAAAAAAAAGACTTTTACATGCACTTTTTTTTTTTTTTTTTTTTTTTTTCCATTTATTTGTAAACTATAACAATGCTTTGAGAAGCTTTTAGAAACTCCTTTGCCATATGGGGCTTAAGAGGAGGATGGCAGCCCAAATCCCAGCACAGATGGGTAGCTCTGCTTGACATACCAGACCCTCTGTATCTGAACCCATTCTACCTACTACTCACACACTTGGTATATAGGAAGCAAGCAAATGAAATTTTGGGCAGCCATGTAGAGTCTCTGTGGGGATTAAACTGTGTCTGTATGACAGCTAGGCTCGTGCGTGCAAGCTCCAGGCCAACAGCTCATTCAGGCAGCTCTGCAGAAGCTGTCATTTAGGAGATGTATCTGTGTGAGGTGACACCACCGTGTAAGCCCAAGCTATTTTGCTTGTGTTGTGCCTTATTCCAAGCTATATTCAACACATGCAGCTTTATGCCTTACATGAAGAAATGCTTCATCTAAGCTTTGCATGGAAATAAAATGGAAAATATGTCAAAATAAATTTTAAGATTAATTGCTTAACAAGCTTATATACTGTTTTATGTGAGCTTGCAATTTGTTAAGAAGCTCTTCCCCAGTACTGTTGGTGATAAAAAAAATACATTTTTTCCCTCTATTGCTTTACAATTGACTGTTACTTTTTTCTTGCAACAAAACCTGCAAGATTTTTCAGAAGACTGGATTACTCAGAAACCCTGTTGCATTTGGTTATAATTAGAGGGTCACAGCCTATGAAAACCATGTCAGAACTGTGGAATCATTTTCATATTTAGTGGATATCAAAAAGACTTTAAAGCTGATAATTAATTAAAAAGCTGTGTACTTTCATATAACTTAGCAATAAATACCAGTCCCACTTGCTTTCAGCTCTTTTTCCATGTAATATTTTGAAAGATTTTAAACCTTTATGTAGGTTTTAAACATACAAAATGACTTTACCTTTCTTTTCATTAACTGCTTTTAGCTCCTCTAAATTACTTTTTATTTTAATGGAATGGTCAAATTCTTGTTTGATCATGTTCACAGACCTTTCTATTAGTCTGTTTGGATTTATTGCGTAATTTTATGGAGTTGACAGTCTTTGTACATGAAGCACTGTCTGTTCTTCTAGAGGAAAATCTAAATCTAAATTTCTTATTACATTTTGAAAACAAGCTATGTGTCCCTGTGAGTAATTCCACTTTGAAATAGCGACTTGTATGTGTTCATCTTGTTAGGCGAATAAGAATAATAGTGAAAAATAGTGCCACACGTTTCCAACAAAATGATAATAGGAGCTTTATGTATAAAATATAACATACACTTATTGTCTTCGTGAATATAAATATAATTCTCCTTTGAAATGCAGAAATTAGCACTACATATTTGCATGTACTTTTTTATATATATCAGTGTTTCTAGGAAGAAAGACCAACTCTTACCACTAATTTCTATGACTCACCAACCACATAGGGAAGATCCATACCTGTCCTATTCTATACCTGCCTTTTCCAAGGCAATAACATTGTGACTGGCCACTGGTCTCATGCTCATGCATAGCTGCTTACCATTTACTTGAAGATAAAATATTTGCAGATAAAATATTTGCATATAGATGATAATCAGCCCCCATGAAATATAGAGCCCAGATACAAGAGAAAGAACCAGAAGAGGGGAAGACATTCCACTGGTCAAGGAGGATTGGATTAGGGATTATTTATATACATCCACTTTGCCACTTAGACAAAGTGGATGCATATAAATCTGTGGTCCAGATGGGATGCACCCAAGAGTGCAGAGGGAACTGGCGGGGGTTATTGCTCAGGCACTCTCCATTATCTTCAAGAGGTCATGGAGAGTGGGGGAGGTATTGGAGGACTGGAAGAAATCAAACAGATGGTCCAAAGACCACCTCTAGGCATGTCAAGGAAAAGGTGACCAGGAGTAGTCGGCATGGATTCACCAAAGGGAAGTAATCTTTGATAAATCTGGTAACCTTCTATGATGGGATGACTGGCCAGCTGGATGAAGGAAGAGCCATGGATGTTGTCTACTTTGACTTCAGCAAGGCTTTCAACACCGTCTCCCATAATATCCTCACAGGAAAACTCCACAAGTGTGGACTGGACAGATGGACAGTGAAGTGGATTGAGAACTGGCAGGATGGCGAGCTCCGAAGGTCATGATAAATGGGGACAACTCTAGTTGGAGACCTGTGGCCAGTGGCCCTCAGGGATCACTGCTGGTCCCAGTGCTGTTCAACTTGTTCGTTAATGACTTGAACGAGGGCACTGAGGGCACCCTGAGTAAGTTTGCATGTGATATCAAGCTGGGTGGAGCAGCCAACACTCTGAAGGTCGGTGCTGCCATTCAGAGAGACCTGGACAGGCTGGAATGTAGAGCAGAGAGGAATCTCCTGAAGTTCAAAAAAGACAAGTGCAAAGGACCTGCAGAGGAATAACCCCAGGCATCAGTACAGATTAGGGGTTAACCTGCTGGAGAGCAGCTCCACAGAGAGGGACCTGGGAGTCCTGGCTGACATCAAGTTAACCATGAGTCAGCAGTGTGACCTCGTAGCCAAGAAGGCCAATGGGATCCTGGCTGCATCAGGAGGAGTGTTACCAGCAGGGTGAGGGAGAGGATCTTGCCCCTCTCCTCAGCTCTGGTGAGGCAGCACCTGGAATACTGTGTTCTGGGCTCCCCAGTATAAGAGGGATGTGGAGCCTCTAGAGAGGATCCAATGAAGAGTGACAAAGACGATTAAGGTTCTGCAGTATCTATCTATGAGGAAAGACTATGTGAGCTGGGCCTGTTTAGCCTGGAGAAGAGAAGGCTGAGAGAAGATCTGATCAATATGTATAAGTACCTGGGGAGAGAATGTAGGGAGGAGAGGGCTAAACTCGTCTTTGTGGAGACTAGTGATAAGACAGGGAATAACAGGTATAAGTTGAAACTCAGGACGTTCCATGTCTGTGTGAGGAATAACTTCTTTACTGTGAGGGTGACAGAACCCTGGAACAGGCTGCCCAGGGAGGTTGTGGAGTCTTTTCTCTCTGGAGATCTTCCAAACCCGCCTGGATGCTGTCCTGTGCCCCGTGCTCTGGGTGTCCCTGTTGGACTAGATGGTCTCTAGAGGTCCCTTCCAAACTTAACTACTCTGTGTGATAATTGCATTCTGCATCTCTGTCTTATCTCAGAGCACAGGGACTCTTTTTCCATCACACTTGTGGGTGTCTGCAGTTGTGCTAATTGAGTCATAATGTGGCCCATTCTGCTGGCCACTCTAAGCAGCTATAAGAAGCAACTATTTAAGGGGGCTCCAATCCCATATGCATGTGGGTGACAAGAGAAGACAGCCCAGTTCTGGTTATGCAGGTGCTCCCTCAGTCTATTTCCCTGAGTTAATGTTAATATGACTGAGTTTATCCCTGAGTTTATGTTAATAAAGACATTTTACAGAGTACTGGAATGGGCACAGCTGTTTGGGACATGAACTCGACTTTCCTCATGTGGACATTCAAAGGTGATATGACTCTGACTACTAGCTCTGTTTAGACTTTTAACATCTGCTCAAGGATCAGGAGTCTCTCTTCAAATGTCACTTCTAACTGTGAAGAGCAAACTGCTCAGAATAAACAGTCTATCATAACAATATTTACACAATGGATCAAAAGGATATACCTTTGTTGCATCAGAAGGGTACACAGCACTAGGCTATGACTTTTCAGGATGCCAGTTCCTAAGAGTGCACGTTTGTTATCATGGGTTGGTAGCTCTGCCAGCTAGAAAAGAAAATATTTGCACATTATTCTTAAGCCTGCACAAGTAATTTGTTAGAGATTGCATTACGTTTGCATAAAGTGTGGTTCAGTAACCCACCCTGCAGCTTTATGCTGCATATAAACTAACTGCTGCCTCACTGGAAATTAGCAATAGCTTTTGTTTGATAGATGACAGATTTTCATGGGATGGACTATAGGAAAAGTCTCAAACATCTGAGGAAAAAAGACACAAATTCCTCAGCTTAGCATTACTCTTTCATATATGAGAAAACATACTAGCTGATCATACAAGACACCGCATGACTAATATATTAGCTTGCATTGTTCTTTCTGTATAGACATTTCTGTATAAGAAAAAGCAACTTAGCAAGATAACTGTAAAAGCGTAAAAATATGTTCTTCTAGCATGATGAGGTAGGTAAGGAGTCCTGTTCTTGGCTAAGTAAAGCCTGTTTGGAGTATAGGATGGAGTAAGAAGGCCTAATTGTTAATAGTAAATCAAAATATTCTAACAAACCTGTAGAAACTTTCAAATTTTTATAAGTTGATGTGACATTCAGATGACATCAATACAACTTTGCACCGCATTTCTTATAGCTGACCGTTAGGTTAGACACACTCTGCAAGCATCGTACTTTGTTCTCAGTGTGCAAATTTACGCTTTCTTGGATCTGTCAGCAGTTTGTAAGAAAGTGTGTAGATATCCTTGCCTTCCTTATTTCCAGTTTTTACTGATTACTGTTTTCTGGAACTATTGGATGATTTTTCCCACCGCTTTTGGGTCATGTGATAATATTTATTTCTATCATATGAATAAAATCTCTGACAATTCTTCTGACTGTTATGGTAAGAGAAAGGCAGTATAGGGAAGCAGGGAGTGCAATGCCAAGAGCATTATAAGTTTAGAGAACTAGATCTATGCTTGCAATTTGTACCAGTACAAACCAGTTTGAGGACTCTCCTCAAACAAAACAGTATTATTTTGTAATAGTATGATTATCTAGTAACTAGTATTATTATGTAAGAAAAACAGTATTTTTTCATGTCTTGTGCCTGAGGCATGTAGCATTCAGTTAATCCACTCATCTTCATTCACTTATTTCCTTGATGATATTGTCATCATAATTGCCTGTATCAATAAAGGTTTGAGATAACTTCTACAACTGCTTTTCAATCGGCACAGGCATGTGTGAATCTGATTTGTGACCATTAGCAATGTTGACACTGCACATTGCAAAGCACCAATAGGAGCAAATATTCTCAGCAGCTCTTGAGACCAAAACTCAGGCACCTCCAGAGTTCTTGAAAGCAGCCTGAATTCATGTCGCTTAGATGTTGGTCTGTTCTTGCTGCGGATGTCATTAGGGCCTCAGGGCTCCTGCAGGGAAAACTTTGAGTTCTCTCTTCTGCCTGATATCATCAGGGGAAAAGATAGATTTAGTACCTAGAGGCTGCACAGGGTTCAGGTGTGCTCATGCAGCAGATATACATGCCTCAGAGTACTGTAGGCATTGTAGGCACCCAGTATTTTTCTTCCCAGAATATTAGTGTGGTCTGGATTAAGCCCCAAGGGCAGTCCTATAGATTCACACAAGGGCAGCTTGTTCAGCCTCAAGCCTGCCTTCTGATGCTAACCTCTTAACAAAGAGTGCGTTAGCACATGATAGAAATTCCAAATTTAGCAACAATTTCTGAACACAGTCCAGGACATAAAGGAATAACAATTCTACACCTCAATTTATTTGCTATTTTGTTATTGTTATAAATGTGCGCAGTTGAAGTTCAGGGCTTCTGTGCACTGAGCACAAAACAAAGTAACATGGAAAATGTTTCACAAACTACATGTCTTGGAGAGAGATGCAAGACAAAACTAGCCTAAGTGTCAATGGGATGATGAAGAGAGTTTAACAGACCCAAAATTTCTGCCACTTTCTCTCAATAATATTAAAAATATGACTTAAAATGTGCTGGTATTAGCTGAATTCAATGTGTTTGTGAGTTGAGGGGATTAAGCTTGTGGGGCAAAGATACATGGTGTTGTGCTACTGTTTAAGCTCATCAGACCGTACATCTAGAGGGAAATAAAAAAATTCACAATCCTAAATTACTTGCTTAAACAAACCTTTTAAAGAGATAGTGTAGTATAGGAAACCCTGAAGGATTTGGAAAGCTTATCAGTCACTATGCAGACTTGCTTTTTTTTCTGCTCCATGTCTCAGACTTCATTCAAAGGGTTGAATTCATTTTCTTCTTCTGCACTGTGTTTTAGCCATAGACTGTCAAAGCTGGTAGGTCTAACATATGCTCCCAATTTTGAAAATGCATATTCTGTGTCTTTTTACAGAAACAACTTTAAAAGTTTTTTTCTCAATAACCATGTATTAACTCTGATAGGCTCAAAAAGAGTTTTGAAATGTTAGCTCCTTGGTGAGGAGGCAACCATCCAGTAAATCCAGAAGATGAGTTCACTATAAACAACTAAAAAATCCTCACCTCAACATATATACATCTTTTAATGACAAGTGTCTTTATGCACACAAATACCATACCCTTTGGGCACTTCAAGAAACAGGAAGTTTGTCAGTTTAATTCAATATTGTTTCACTAAACTCCATTGAGCCAGGGAGCACAAGGAGGACTGGGCATGGATAGTCATTATCTTAAAAGCCACATGCAGGACTGAGCATGTCTGACCTTACAAAACCTTACAAAACTGAAGAGTTACAGGCTGTCCAGGGACTATTATAGAAAAGTTAATGGGGAAGAAAATTACAGGAGATTTTAAAACTATTTCAGAATCTTTGGGATTATACTGTGGTTCACTCTATAAGCCAATGCAATCACAAAAAGAAAAGATATCCACTATGACTCTTTATAAGCATCTTATTGTATAAGCACAGTGTTGCACAGCCACTCATTTTTAAGCAAAATATGTAGGAAAGGAAGAATGAGAAATGGATGGTACCAACCTTCTATGTCTCCAATGTGCTGAATGACATGGATGACCTGGGGAATCCATTGCAATTAATGACAGTATATTTTGTGAGCCTGAAGCAAAAGAGAAACAACGTGAGATTGTAGTGTGGGAGCGTGGAACTATTTCTTTGGCACCATATTTTGCTTGGGGCTGTGCTAAAGGACATATCAAACCTTTGATGAACAGTAGCAGTAGTTCCAGGGGTGAAACAGAGGTCATGCCTATGCAGAATACTAATACAAATTGTGAGGAGATAAAAACATGAGAGGGAAAACTGAATTCTAATCAAGAATTTATTGTACTGCAGGAATAATAACTAGCACCCTAATGTCTAAGAGGCTTTTTCTTCTATTATCTGCATCTTACACCTTTTTAGTTTGGAGAGACATTAGGTATTTCGATCCCTCTGTTTTTCCTAAAGGAATTAAAAATGTTAGTTTTCCATATATGTTCACTTAAATTTAGTAGAATGTTTTCTTGAGCTATCGGTCACACTTTATTACACATGGAAGATCCAGTTTCTGTGTCTTGTTTTAGGGTTTGGCGTACCTTGACCAGATTTTGTCATATATTCTATACTCTATACTATCTATCGATTGCTGTGGTACATAAGGGTGCTCCTGTTCAGTAGAAGCATCCAACCTACAATCCCAGTATGGTTCAAATATCGGAATTAAGGTAGATTTCAGTTTGATCCACCA
Source organism: Nothoprocta perdicaria (assembly GCF_003342845.1). Classification (NCBI taxonomy): domain Eukaryota; kingdom Metazoa; phylum Chordata; class Aves; order Tinamiformes; family Tinamidae; genus Nothoprocta; species Nothoprocta perdicaria. Next base: position 1,036,863 of record NW_020455877.1, on the reverse strand, counting down.
AATAAGAGAGAAAATCCTCCAAGTGAGAAGTGGTTGAACATGATTGTGTTTTTGCAATCATTTAAAAAAAAAATAGTATAAATTGTTTTAAAAATTCTCAAACTGTTCCGTAAAAAGATTAACTATGATAAAATATGAGAAAGCATTTCTTTTTCTGATGTTATGAAATATAGAAGGTGTAAGTTTCAACAGACTTTGCAAGAAATATCAACCACTTTATCACATTCTCCTTTTACAAAATTTTCAGCAGAGATTTTCAATTAAAATATCCTTGAAAAACATCCAAAGGGATATTGATGGAGGACAGAAGAATTTCTTCAATCTCATTGTCTCTAATCTATTTTCTCTTAGAAATTTACCTTACTCTTAACTATAATATCAGAAGGAATAGGAAAATGGAATTGCTGTTGAAAGAACTATTTATAGTTTCTTATACATTTTTACTACAGAAGCAATACCTATCCTCTAAAAACACAGAAATAATAGACTGTTTTATAAACTGTTTATGGAAGCTTATGTTGATGTTTGTTAAAAACAAGCACTGCTGATATATTATTATTGAGACATTTAATTTAGAGTAACCAGAGCAGAAGAAAATTTAAATTCTCTTCTTTCTTTTTCTTTAGATTATGTTTAAATATCTCTGACTGCTAGGTGCAGGTGTGATTTCTTCCATGGGAGCTAATAGGCAGAGTAACATCAAAGGCTAATAAGCAGAGTAACATCAAAGGTTAATTAAAGAGACAAAAGGATTGGAGAATTTGAAATTCCTTCGTTATATTAGGTTATTTCTTGTCAAGTCCTGTATTTGCTTTGTACATTTAATGGCATTATTTTCCCTGCTTTCTGGAACAGAGAGGGCACCGAGATGGGACCAAAGTGGCACCATTTCAACATCAGTGTGAAATGACTGCAACTGTAGTGTGGTCACTCTGAACCACAGGATAACTGCAAGGCAGATTTTCACTTGCCTTTTACCAATAACTTTCAGCCACAAAAGTCAATCACCATTATGTCAATTTGTTAAACTACAACCTATTTCCTTCTTAATGTCTGACAAAGTGCAATGAATGTTTTTGTAGGGTTTTTTTAAGTGTCTATTTCCCAAAGCCTAACTTAAATTGATGTTGAATCCATTAGGAATGTATTTCCTGCTTTAATGGCAACTTAGAGGCTTTTTCTAACACTCCTCTTCTGTAATTTCACTTTCCTTAGAACACTGTAATTAGTTACCGCTTCTAATTATTACTTCTCTGACATATGAAAATCTTTTTCTTTTTTTTTTTCTATTTTATTTGATAGGAAATTCAAGTATTCTTGAGATCAACATTCATGACTCCAGCCTGTGAATCCTGACTATTTTTGCAGCTGAAAACGGCAAAAATTTCTGTCAAGCCCTGGTGCTACATTAACCCATATAATGTGACAGATTGCAGAGACAGTAGGTGCTTTATAGGTTAGTGAAAAATCAATGGCAGAACTCCCTTTGCCTCTGACATGACTGAAATATCACACATATAGGGCAGTCTTGGAAATATATTTTATCTGGAAGTAGAAAGACTGGTTGTGAAATTTCTCATTCTTTTAAGAAGGCTAAATACGAGAAGGCTAAATATAAAGGTCTTAGAAATGAAAGAAAGGTAATTTTCTCTATGAACATGATTTTCAATATATGAACAAGACTGATATTAGACGTTTTCATACTGTTTGTGTGGAATAACATAATACACTGACAAAAATCTTCCCAAAGTACTTCTCTCCCCTCTCCTGAGATCTTCCAAACCTGCCTGGATGGAACCCTGCACCCCGTGCTCTGGATTTCCCTGCTTGGTAAGAGAGGTTGGACTAGATGATCTCTAGAGGTCCCTTCAAACCTCAAACATTCTGTGATTCTATGAAAAGCATTTCCAAAACTGTACAAGAGTTTTTCTACAGATAATAACTTTGCAATAACATGTACAACATAATGTTATGTTAAAGCAAATCAGATTACAGAAAGAAGCAATAACACAAACCTCAGTCACCAAATAAAACCATTTGCAATCTCAACTTGGTATTACCAAAGCAAAATAACAATAAATTTAAATAATCAGGGAAGAAATCTGTGAGAAAAACTGAAACCAAGTTCATAGGTAAGGACCACTTTCAGAGTTATTATTTAGCTATCTTGTTTTCTAAAATAGGCTTTATATAAATATTGCATATTTTACTACTGAAGCTATACTTTTATGTTATCACTTGATATATAAAATGTTTTGATCGCAAATAAACAATCACTTGACTTTTAACTTTGAAGCCCTTGCAAATAAAGTATGGAAAGAGTCAATTTAATGTCATGCTACTTTCATTAATGTAGTTATTAGTCCATTTAAGAGCAGTAATTGTAATAACTTTGAGTGCCATGGCAAAGTGAAATGATAATTCCTATTATTAGATTTGAATCATAGGCCTTTGTGGTTTCTTTTCATTATGATTTATTGTGTTTGCATGGCTTTCTCCTTTATAGCTTGTGTGGGATCCATTTCATTAATGGAGGTAAGGAAATGAGAATTGAGAAATCTTTATTAAATGAATTACCAATGAACAATCTTGTAGAATTTTATGAAAACTATATTCATTTATTTTTGAAGCCCTTCTCTCAGAACAGGGTTTCATCTTAAAGTTTTAGCTTCAGGACAAATTGCAGAGGGAAAATGTTATTTTACATATTTATACCATTTGTGGTCATTTGTGCAGATATTGCTAATTCACTCGGCTTATAGAAATTGTTGAAAAAATGTTGATAGAAAGAAAGATGGTGAGAATTCTTCCACAACTTTTAGTACTGTCCTCACAAATATTGGTTCTTTGAAACAAATAAGTAATCTCACATTATTGAAATTTACTGGTACATTAAAATCTTCATATACACAAACATGAACATATGTTGTCCTTGGCAATTAACTATAAAGTCTTTTTGGTCGTGTTTCGGCAGGCATAGTCTTCTGAGCAAATGGATAAGTAAAGCAGACATAAATTTCTTCCACACCACCTTTCTAGCAATGAGAAAAATTTAGAAGCTGTTCGCACAACAGAGATACAGTTTGGAGAGGCAGTTCTTTACTGCATACTGTCTTTCAGGGACAATATAGGCAATTTCTCTTCACCGCTCAGTTCATTGCTTAAATTCAAACCAAGCAGTAAAAATGCTCATTTCTTCATGCGAAACAATGCGCAAACCACTGAACTGAAGAAAAGTTGAGTGAGCGAAGCAGAAAAGATAGAATTTGTCCTAGAGAGGAGGGCTAAGATCAATAGCTTAAAATATATGCAGCTGCAAGCATATGGCAATTTTATGTTGAATCACCCCTGTGCATTTCAAGTCTGGGGACGACTGTATCACTTTCCCAGAAAGAATTTCAGAGTGCTAGAGGTCTTGTGGATTAGCAGGGAAGCAGTAGATCAAAAAAATGTAAGTACCATAAACCCCTGCAATGTGATGTGAGACTGGGACAGGAGGAGCAGTGATGGGGGGTGCAATCCTCTTTTTTGTAGCTCTGCTGACATTAGAGAATGTGTCTGCAGAGGAGTAGAAAATAGCCATAGTAAAGGTCCAAATTGAGGCCACAAAAATCTCCTTATCCTCGGTCTCACATTAGGTTTAATGGTGTGACTTTCCTTACCGTGGAGCTACACTTGGAGAGCAAAAAGAGGTAATGACAGCATTTGATAAGAAAAGTTATCCTGAAACTATTTTAAAGTATTAAAAGGAAATAAGGACACAAGAAATTTCTATTGCTGGGAAAAGAGTGAATTCAAGCATTTGTCTTTCACTGAAGCAATAGCTTTACTGCAGGAACATGCTATACAAGGGATAAGTTTTCGGTGCTTAATATGCAAGAGCCATCAGCCAGAGCACTTCTAACATGGCCTGGCTTAATTGACTGCAGGGTGACTATAAGGCATATTTTTTTCTGTGTGACAAATATTCTTCTATGAGTCTAGTACTGCCCAAGCATACTGTTTCTAAAAAGAGGATTTTTTTTTTTTTTTCAATATCTTTCTCTCTCTGCTGAGTCAATAGATCATGCATTTCCTTTGGGATACTCTTTCCTCTAAATTATCTCTCTCCAGGAGACAAACTGTGTGTGTCTTCCTGAAAGGATATCCACAATCTTCTTTCTAATTTCATCCTGGTTTTTAATGATTGATTTGAAAAACAAACAAAATATATAAGTTACTGATAAGGTTTTCCTATTACTAGGACCTCCAAAAATGTGATGAAAGGGCCCGAGTCAGAATTCAGTAGCTTGACTGCATTTTCTACATTAATCATTTTTATTTGTGTTACTATTTGAAAGCATTGTATAGATAAATTTGAAGGAAATACAATGCTTTGTTCAAAGGAAACATAAGGCTTTTCTTTACACTTGTCAACACTATTACCTATAGCTATCTGAGACTCTTTCAAAATATTTAAAACATATTAATTGAATTAGTTTCATGATCCATTTATCTTTACAAAGCCAAGCAGGTGTAAAATGTATGTCCACTAGCTGCAGGAGTGGCTGGCAATTTTTATCTGTGTATGTAGCGCTGCTTCATCTGAGCAAGCAGGACAGCTACGTGGTTTTCGTTCTGGTGTCGGTGTCTTTGCCAGGTGCCACGTTACTCCCTGGGGATGGGGCAGCTCAGGGTGATGAGTCTTTACTTCACTCTGTGTTATGATGGAGATGCACACAAGGCAGTGAACAGCCCATTGGCTTTGCCAAGGCTCCGCACTAATTGGAGCAGTGACTGGAACCTAGCCTCCTTTGCTGCCCAGGGAGGGACTTTCTCTCCAAATACATATTTTGACAAAAATACTTCAAATTATGAGAATATTTTGGGTTGTTTCTACTAGATGTAGTACTTGAAAGTATATTTTGAAAAATTGTGTCCAAGTAGGAAAAGTATGAAAACATGTAAATAAAATCTTCACAAACACAATTCTTATTTATGTTGTCAAATAAATTGTAAGCACACAATTCGCAATATTTTAGTTACTATAATTTTAGTATGTGATTACAAATCCAGTGGTCTGACTTTCTTCAGAAAGTCATGAAAGCAACAATTAATCATTACGTGTTACCCTGAGCGCTTCTGTTGCTAACCTCAATAAACTTATTTAATTAAGAAAGGAATGAAGCACTGCTTCTAAGTCTAAGGTGTCATTGGCTTCAAGCCTCTATCATGTTTTCACAAAACTAATTTTGGTCTGAAATATCAGTACTCAGCTATCACACTGTTGAGAATATATATATTGAGAATATATAATGTCTGACGTAATTATCACAGTGGGCCCTGGAAAGGAATATCTAAAGTATTTTTGATCCTTTCTATCACTCAGCAGTCCTTGCTTCTCCACTGTGGTTGAACCATATAAATTCAATTGGCACCAAACTTTTCCTGGTCTGGAAAAACAGTAGAATATTGCAGTCAATAAAATTTTCAGAAATACATAGATGCACATATTATTCAAATCCCTTTTCCATAGGTGCATTTTTCAGGAAAAAAAATTGTCTTTAAGGCCTCTTATCAAATATGAAAATAACACAGCAGCTGCTAGGATCATCTCTGCCCTCTGCCTGTCCTGAGTTCCTGCCTCCTGTGCATGCCTGCCCCGGGCCAACATGAACCTTGGTGCAGCCCAGCAATGAACCCAGGCATCTTCCAACTGACCTGCCAGAAAGCAAAGACAGCTAATTTATAAGTGCATTTCAGGAATGAAAACATAACCTGATTTGCCATCATAAAGATTCTTCCGGTCAGTGTTGTAACATCTCTGATTTAGATCTCCCAAAATACTAATTTGGTCATTCTTTAATTATTCAATCATTTTTTTTCCTCCCCAAAATATTTAAAAGCTCTCCCTATATATTTACAACATGAATGCTAATGCATTGTTCTCTTTTTTTCTGTTATTTCACTCAGCTTTTGTTCAAGCTCTTGCATATTGTCCCCTCTTATCTCTATTAAAACAGCATGAAAACAGAAAGAGTAAATCCATGACCTTTCAGTGAGATATGAAGTATAAATTAATGAGTGATCAAGTATCTGTGGGGTTTCCGTTCTGCAGCTGCCACCACCACCTCGATAAGAGGCCAAATTTAAAAGGGAACATTTCAGAATATCCTTGTCTTGTTTTCTGCTGTACAAGTTGTGGCGACTTTTTGAGCACAAGGAACAAATTGCTGCATTATTGCTGTCAAACTCCACTAAAGGCTTGCTGCAATTTGGTGTAATGATTACAAGCGGGAAAGAAGAAGAGAACAATTTGAGGAAAAATCAGCATTTGTTCAAAGTTCAGGGTTAGAACAGTTACAGGCCTTTAAAATTAAGAAGTGGATTATAGAGAGTAGTAGAGAATAAAAGGGCAAACAAAATTACGGGAGCATATTTAAAAGCAAAGCAAAAATAATGTTTTAGAAACACAATTCATTTGGAACATTCACCTTGAGAGTTGAACTCAACCCTTTCTGCAACTTCCATGAACATGTCTTTATCTTAAAGAAACCTGTAACACTGTGTGGTTTCAATTGCCTTTTATTGCAGTAGTATTGTTTTTCATTAGTACTAATTATCCTTTTCAGTGTCTTCCTTCAGACTCCTAATCCTTGTTGTAATGGAAGTTGCATACATTAACTCCCATCTGAAAAGGGAGAGTAAATTGTAAGGTCTTTGGGGCAAGACTTATTCCCTCCTTTTCTATCTAAGCAGTCCCCAAGTGTAATAAACTCTTCTTATCTCAGTGAGAGGATCATAAGAATTGCTGTAATAAAAACATGAAGACTGACATGTCATTGCCAGCTGCTATTTAATGTAGCTGACAGGGTGCAAAGGGACGTGAAAGTCCCTAGTTGGCATCACTGGAAAATTAAATCAGGACACAATTGGAAGTTGGTCCCTGTAATAATCACAAAGACTTTATTATGCATTCGTCCTCAGCATGGCATCGTTGTCCACAAGTTTATAAAAAAACATTACACTATCCTGTATTTAATCCTCCAAAATTTAATGTAAGAATATTTGAATTCATGCTCTTGCTGTGGCTTGCATTGTAGAATTTACTCAGTTCCTTCAACATCGCATAATAAAGAATTTCATGTAAAATAGGTAAATGTATTATATTTTACATTTAGCCTCAGAGCAAAGTAAACATTTCAAAGCTAACAATATCAGAGCCTACATCTTTAAAAAGATATATAATCCCCCAAAAATCTTTAATTAATTTTGATGAATATTTATGTTCAGATGCTGAAAACTAAATAGTAACATTCATAATTTCTGAGGATGCATAGTAATAAGCAGGGTTAGAGGAATACCGTGCTGTAGTTTTGTCTTAATTGCAGCATGAAATAAATAATTATTTCAGTTTATGTGTATAATAGCTATGGGAAGGAGGTCACAGACCTCCAATTATTTAACCTGCAACCACTTACTACTGCTTATAAAACAAATGTGTGTGTGTGAATACACATGTGCACATAGGTATTTAGAACATAGCCACTGTTTTATTATCTGGTGGTGCTTTACAAAAGAGAGAAATCTTTCATAATTGTGCCCTTACTCTATTTAGAATTGGATAAAGTGGGCCACATGTCACAACAGATTAAGCAGAGGTCATCACACAAAATATCAAGTTAAGATGAGCTTTGAAAACAACTTTTGCTCCAGCCAAAATCATTTCTCTGTGGGTTGGGCTTCATGACTTGAGCCCTTTGATAAATGCATGTAACAGCTGGAAAAGATGGGGAAAACATCTTGCCCTCAACTTATCTAGTGTGGAGATATCTGCCAGAGCATTAGGGAGCTTCAGTTCCCACTTAGGTTGGAGTAAATTTGTTCTTCATCCAGGCATGCAGCAGCAGCAGCAGCTCAGAGCCACCCCACTGCTGTTGCCAACCAGCATGGGACAAAGGCGTGGATCTGATGGCTCTTTTTCTCTACATGCTTCCATATGCGCACTATACAAAGGATCCTGTCTTAAGTCAATGTTAAGAAGGAATATGTAAGCACACAAACATTAGAAAAATAGTTATTTATTCCTCTCATTAATTGGCTGCTTCTGGTCAGATATAGGACAATTCAGGCTTTGATTATAAAGCCATATAGTATTTATTTTAGGTAGCTGCTTGCACAATTTGCTCAGTAAGCAGTTATTTGGTATCATTTTCGCCCCTCCTCATTTGACCTGTTCTGCCATATCCCAGTTAGCACACATCTCATCTTCCACGTTATCCATTGCAATGGCTATCGCTCACCTTTTTTCAAAGCACTCACTCTTTCTGAGTGCCACCCTGGGAAAGTGTGTTGGGAAGTATCTGCATCTCTGCTTCTGGGCCACTGGGAACTAAAATAATGAAAGAGTCTCTGAATTCAAAAGAAAATAATCATTTTACGATTTCATGGCTTGCCTTTGCTCATAATGAATGAATCCTGGGTTTCATCCTCAGCTGCTTATATATTTCATGTCTTTTATCCCATGACTAATTACTGTAAAAAAAAGAAAAAAGTGCCTCCAGTAATCCTAGTCTTTTCTTCCTAGTGATAGGTCTTGATTTGATAAATTTTATGGATGCTTTTTTAGATATGCTTAATGCTGTTGCTTTGTTTCTAAGTTTTTTTTCTTCTTGCAAGAAAATACTATAACATTCTGAATAAATGACTTGGAATTTTCTATCATGACAGTTTGTCCAAGTCAGAATATCTAAAAAGAAATAATTCTGAGAATATTATTTTAACCCTGGATAGGACAATATGCTAATGAGATTGTTAAAACTGTTATATATGATGACCATGGAAAACCTGAGATTTTAGGCTTTAGAAAAAGGCAGAAATGACAATTAACTTTAGCTGTCTGCACTGATACACCTCAGAGAATGTCTATTTCTGTAGGAAAAATAAAATTTAGAAATAACTATCCATTAAGGAACAATAATTACTTGTGAATTGCTTTTGTATGTTTCCATTCTGAGTAGGTAGTTTGCACATGCTTGCAAATACAGGTGCACGTGCAGAATTTCCTTTCAGAAGAAAATAAATATTAATCTGCAAGCAAATGAATAGTGTTGATGCTTACCAATACTTCTGTTTTTCATGACACTTGTGCAACGCTAGTACTTATCTTTTAAAACCAATGTAATATGTGCACCACAAAAATCTATATCCTTACAATATAGCAAACATAACCTACACAAATTTCATGAATTTGACAAGTTTCTAATACATTTTGGAGCAACTAGAGCCCAAACAAAATGTAAAGGCTTTCCTTGATTTATCAGAAAGGATCAAGAAATAGTTATGAAGGGTCACAAATTAGACTGACTGCAGGAAAATTATGTTCAACAACATCCAGTGATTGCACTAAAGTGATTCTCCAGGTGGCTAAATTTAAAATAGATTTTTTTAAGACTCAAGGAATGAGTACAGAAGGGCTAATGGGTGAGAATGAGTGCAGGAAAATTATTTTCAGTAGTGAGCAATGATTGGACTAAAACCAATTCCCTCTGACAGTAAATTAAAAAGGGCATTTCCCTTACATTTAGATTGAGACTGGGGGGCTACTGAATGCCTCCTGTGAAAAATAAATATTTGGGTCATAAAAGTGTTGGGTATCTCTACCAATGCTATAAAAAGGATTTTCTTCCAAGCCCAAATTTCCATGTACAATCTATTTAGCATTCAGTGATACCTTGTTATCATCACGGCATAAATGAAGTGGAATGTTCTAGTAGCTTGTTTTGCATTACTCTATTGCAGGATTCCTGACCCTAAACATAACTCAATTTAACATAGTTGCATTTTTACTGTATTTAACAATTCGTGTTGAGTTCTTTCTTCCTACTTCTTCCAGGACTGATTTATAGTTATGCTGTAAAATATCATTAATCAACATTTCACACACTCCTTATATGTTGAACATTTTAAACACAGGAAAATAATCTCATCTTGCTTTTCAGCACAGATTTAGTAACAAATCTGGTTCTAAAAAAACCAGAATTTATGTAGTCTATTGTAAATATCATTTTAAGCTAAATATTTACTTATCAGTTACACAAACAATAGTCTGTGACGCTTATCTTTCTCGGTTTTCTTTTTATTCTTCCTAAACGGGAAAATTGAGAGATTCTGAAGTTTTCTCTCCCCCTTCAATGAACAATAATAAAACTCCACCGCATTGAAAAGTATGTTGGCAAATTTTCTGGCTTTATTTTCCAGATATAGTGACTGGCCTTTTCTATCACCATATACCACCAAAATAATGAGAAGATCCTATTAATACAACTACCTGACAATCTAAATACAGACATCTCTTTTCTATAAAAAGAATTGAAAATTCTTTAGGGCTCTGATTATAACTGATTAGACTAATCAGAAATATGAATAATGAAAGCATTAATAATCAAATTAATAATCAGATCTTTCAAAGTAAACACAATTCCTACATGATATTGATATTTGTTTTGACAGTCCTGTCTAAGCACCAAAAATCTTAGTAAAACGATACAATTCTTTATGTTGTGCTTACCTCTTTTGCCTCCTAAACAAACTATGAAGTGGATGTAAACTTTCTTTTACAGAATCAAAACCCTGTAAAGTTGTTTTAGTGAACTTAGTAATGAGATTCATGTCTCTGAGGGATTCAACTGGCACTTATTTTTGATGAGTGTACCTGCGCTAATAGAATGAGAACATGGGTATTAACTATCAGTCAGCTTTGACAATGTGCATCTTTCTCTGTAGGAATTTTATCACAGTGTTATCTCACATAAATGCAGAATATTTAGGGACTTCTTTCTAAATTAAATGTTTGACTAAATGGATAGCATCAATACACTAAAATTTTATTACTTTTTTTTCTTTTGCTTTTTTATTCTTCTTTTTCAAAGCAGAGAGAGGTATTTGATGAGAGTTCTAAGTAATTCAGGGTATGTTAATGAAATATATGTTGTTATTACATTCCTCCCTCAAAAAAATAGGAAGATTATACTTCATTTCATAACATCTCTTCTCAGTAAATTATTTTCCCTCTGTGCACTTGGTACCTTTTGCAAAGCACATAGAAGTTTTTCAAATCTATCTCTATTACTAAATTCATAGTTAAAAATAAGCTTACGCTGAAGTGTTTTCATACAGAAAAAATCTTTTTAAAGTGAACATATAGTTAATTATATGCTTTAATTGCAATTTGCATCTTGCAGTATTTTGATTTATGTGGCAGCTATAGTAAAGCAGTGAACAAATGCCTAACTTCCAGGATAACAATTCTTTGATTTTAATAACTTTCTAAAGTACTTTTACTTATTCATATGCTTATAGATTTACTTGGATTAGTCAGTGTATTTGGTGTGGAGGTGTGGATGTTTTTAAATCTGCAGGAGTAATAAGATGTTCTTTCAGAATTAGGAGGAAGATGGACCAGTTCAGTACAACTGTTTGCAGTGGAGATATTGACTGAAAAATCTGAAAAAAAAAAAAAAAAAAAAAAAGTTAAATTAAAAGTAAGAGAAATAGTAGGAGAATTTTAACTAAAAGAATTAAAAGTAGGAGCACTTCCAACAGGAAGGAGTTACCTGAGAAAGTGATAGGTAGATACTTCATAAGTATATGAAGAACAGCATCAAACCAAAGTTGATCTTACTGTTTCAGATAGGAAGGGAAATTATTCTATTAGGTATAGTTAAATAAGCTATTCAGAGAAAAAATAGCTACTTGAAACACATGATTCATCCCACCCTGGTATCCAAAGCAGATCAGATAAACAGTGCTTTTATCGACTATCATTACCAAGAAAATTTAGAGAAATGACACAAAAATGTAAATGTTGATTTTGTCAACATCTATAGCTAGGTGAAATGAATCCCACATTGAGTTTTTGGTGTTGGCCTTCAAGAACATATGACTCCCAAGGTTGAAACCTGAATGTCTGAAATGGATGGAGAGAAAAAAAGAGGTGAACTCCTGAAAACAGCTGGAGGTGACACCCCAACTAGAAATAAATCATTTAAAGAAATTTCAGGACTATTTAAGCAAGGCTAAGCTCTGGCCTTATTTTCAATTTATGATTTTGAGGGGGAAAATAAATTCTAAACTTTGTCTTTTTTTTTTTTTTTCCCCTAGTGGCAAGTACAGTAAAACAAAAGCATAGTGTAAATATCACAAGATTCCCCTATTAAAAAAAAAAAAAAAAAAAGCTCTCTTGCATATGAGCCTGGCTGACAATAGCCATTCCCCTAGCTGTAAACACTTTCAAGATTTTCATTCTCAAGAGATTATTCATTATTTAACTGCCTCCACGTGCAGCAAAGTTTTGAGTCCACATAAACAACAAATTACACGGTATCTGAAGATAGAGATAAAAACTGAAGAAATTAATTGGATAAACTAAAAAATAATATTTATATATAAGAATATTATCTTTAATTCACTCACCTTAATCTCTTTTGTATCTGAAGTGCACTTGTAGGACAACAGCTCCAATCCTCCCCTTCCCTGGAGATATCAAATATAGAAAGATCATACCCCCTTTCTCAGGGGGTAAGGGAGAGCACTACTGCTCTCAGTCAGAAGTCTACCGACAAAGTCCTCACAAAGGCAACTGAACACATATATGGTGAAAAATATTTGGTGCTCATTTTCTGTATGGACCAGATCCAGACAAAGACAGTTTTGTTTTCTTTTTTTCCATACAAGAAAACTTCTGACTCATGAAAAAAAATATATCTTTCTTGTATCTCTAATCATTTTGTTTCCAGATTTTCTTACCCCTCCCTGCCATTGCTCATACATTTGGTTGACTAAATATTCAGAAGGTGAAAGACCAGTGTTTTAAACTAAATAACTATTATTGAGTTTGCAAGGGAGATTATATCACTTTTCTTATTTGGTTCATAAGAAAAATTAAAGTAGAAAGGGAATTATTTGTTCAAACTCATAGAAAATCTGCCAAAAAATGCAGAACTAGTGAGGACAGCGGATTCTTCATGATATAAAAAGAAGCAATGTATGGTGCTCATTTTGGCTCTCATACCTCTGCCTACAAGTCAGTAGGCAGATAAGTATTTCAAAATTCATGACTGAGATCTGTCGTTACAGCTCCATCTCCCAGAAATTTCAGAATATAAAAATGTCTCCTGGAGATCTCCAGGAGATCAGAGATGATCTCTGCTGGGAGAATCACAGAGGCAGCCTTTATATTTTTTTGCTTCAAGTAAAAAATTCTTCAGATTTGTCCTGAACTCAAAAGGCTTCTACCAGGTATTTACAAGCAACATCCTTTAGCTGAAAGGAACCCTACTCTTTGGCAGCTTTCCCTCAAAATTCTGTACAGTCCAAGAGCCACCATTAAAATCTCTACAAAGCAAGTCCATATGTGAAAAAAAGACTGCTTGCCACCTGGAGAATGCTCCATCTTCTATGTTGTTATCTGTTACCTAAAACAAAAGAGAGAAGAAAGAAAAACGTCTTATTTCCCAAATATCTCCATGTTCCTAAGAAAATCTCTGATATCATTGGGCTCCATGGCCACCGAATTTCACATGCATTTATTGGACACAGCTTACTTTGCTTCTAGGCAATAAACACAGCAACACAGTACATGAAGCTTTTGGTCATTACTCAGTTCCACATTCACTCAAGGCATCACATTTTTCAGATTATCTGTCATTCCTCTGGTATTGGTGAGGAAAAATTGATTATCCATAGAGACACCAGATGCCTTATGAGAAGATACAGAGAGATTCATTTGAATATCACACTGACTTCTCCATTTCAAGTAAATGAGTCTTTGGAAACATTATATGTGCAAATGCTAAGAAGATAGTCTAGTATGTGTCCTGGGAAGAAGCTGTCTAGGAGGAAATCAGATTTTGCCTTCTCTCAAACAAAGTCATATCACTGAAGGATCTAAAACAACTAAACTCTCAGGACTACACAGGTTGGAAATTATTTGATGTGTTTTACACTCAAATTCAGTTACAATTTTAAAAGAGCTTTATTGCATGAGACAATGAAAAGCAAGGACTGCTTTAGATACTGGTTAAAGGCTTTCCTCATATCTTTTATTCCTTCATCACTGAAAGTAGAGCTAATAAAAAAGGATTGTGAAGGGACAAGCCCCACTGATTAAAATTGCAATTGCATTGGCCCTCAGGTCTTTGTTTTGATTCTTGGTTTAAATGTAATTGAAAACCCTTCTCTTCAACACGCTCTTGAAAGAAGAGCATGAGAAGAATAGAGATCAATCCCAAAATCAAAGTCTAGTGTTTGAAACGGGATTGATAATTGCTTGCTTTAAAGGAATGAATTTATTTGCTCCTCTCACAGAATATGGTAAAAGAAAAGCTGTTTTTCTCTTGTCCAAGAGGTACTCTGATGGAGTCTCAGTTCTTATATTCAAGATATTTTCACTAAGAAACAACTAGAGTTCCACCCTAAAGCTTACACAGTCTTCCTCATTTACCATGAAATGATGTAAACATGTATAACAGAAGTAAGGACAGAGTCAATTTAAGAGATAATCTGTTAGTCCAATTTACAAGCAAAGTTTACATATATATAAGTTTGAAGATATTAAAGATAATTGCTTTTTATTGTACTAGTAAGTATGTATGTGAAACTATGTAAGATGAGTAATTGTGCATTTCTTTTGGAGAATAACTGCCTACATTAAACATCTGAAAGAAATACATATCATAATCATCTTTGGGAATTGTAGGAATGATTAACTGTAAAAAAAATCAAACATCAAAATCATAAGAAATAAGAGAAAATAAAATATAGTCAAATACTGCATTGCTCCAACTGAGGTTTATTTAAACAACCTCATTTATTATGTAGAAAGACGCTAACACAGCAGATAATTCTTTATTGTTGCTTACTAAGGAAACTGTTGAAAATATTTGCTTTACGATTTCATATGTGCGTTGTTATTATATCATTCTGCTTTCCAGTAGAATGGAAACAAAACTTACTTCAATTTTTGAAATATTAGTGACTTGGCCTTGAAAAATCAGCCTATTATCTAACCTTGTTTACCTGAATCATTGAAATATATATTTTTAAATGTTTATTAGAAAGTGTGCAATGAAGTAAATGTATAAATTATATAAGTTGAGGTAAACTTGTAAATGTAATAGTTCAAAGATACCAAACTAGGTGTTTGTTCAGAGCCTTCAAGAAGTAGTGTACATGGCCTGGTTTTCAGTGTCACAGGTATAATGCTTACCTGTACTCTACACACCTTTAAAAAATCAGAAAGTTTATGTGCTAAAAGATTGTATCCAGCTATAAGGCAGTGTACAAGTGACTCCCCAGGACCCTGAAGCTCTAGAAAAGCAGCCTGTTCTAGCAAATCAGCTCGTGATTTGCATTCAAAAGTAGGTGAGCTAGTTACCTTAAATTCCTTCCAACCCTGCAGGGACTTCAGGAGTCCATGGAGTCCTTCCTGCAACCACATTCCAGCTTCTACTAGGAAGGTTCATGGAGATACAGGACACGGCAAAATTTTGCCTTTCCTGGGAATTCTGTTTTAAGGACCAAAAGCCCTTCTAAGATTAGTCATCAGCTGAACTCTACTTTTTAAAATTTTCATTCCCGTTTCATGGCAACTAGATATTATTTTAAAATATTAAGAAGTCCTTCTATGCTATGCATTTGTCAGCTCGGTCTCCATTCTATAAAACAAAATAAAGAACTTAGAGTCTTCACAAGCAATGCTGTAGAATATACAGCTCCTAGTGCAAGCTTGGCCTACTCATGTTTTCATTCTAAGATGCACCGAAGCTCTGTTACAATAAGAACTGGACACTACTGTATTCTCCAAAGTACAATTTTAAGGACCCCTTCAGTGAGTTATGTCATTCTACTAAAGCTACATCTAAATGATCCACTCAGTAATAAAAATAAGCATTGGGCAGAAGCTACAGGATTTATTAAGATATCTGAAATAGCAAAAAATATATATATTATTAATTATTTTTTATTAATAAGGACTGAACTGACTTTTCTTGTCAGCTTGAGGTACAGTGACAATTTCAAGATCTCCTATTAGCCTTTTCAGAGTAGCTTCCCAGTTTCCCAGGGAACCTAATGTAAATTTGATATTAATAAAAGATAATATGAATTGCAGATAATATGAGTTTTCTAAAGGGGCAATGGCGGAAAGAAAACATCAAACGCTATAAATATCTCATTGTATGTAGGTAAATATTTTTAAACATCTTTAAGTTATTTCTTCTCTGCATTATTTTTAATTGCTATATAAAGAATGAAAACAATAATAAATAAGCCAGAAAGAATTGTATATAAAAGCATAAGATTTCTCATTATAAGCTACATAGCTGAATTATTCAATTTGCATTGTTACAATAGGTCAATAGAGATGTGCTGAAGGTTCAGCATATCCAAACTATAGATTTTCAAGCAAGATATGATATTGCTCACCTAGTGTGTTTGGTAGGGGAAGTATTTAGAGTCCAGGGTGAGCTATTTTTTCAATCAGTATTTCTTTAGAGTTTTCTAGGACACTGATGTTAATGAAAGGCTGCACGGGAACATATTAAAAAGGAATATTTTAAGTTATTCTGTCTATTCTTTTTGCAGTATGCTGAGAAGGGGGAAAGGGAAAATATCTAAAACGGTAAAGTCGGTCTTCTTGAAAAACAGCTCAAGGCACAGATTTTCCTCCTGACGGAACTGAGGATTAATTACAAAGACTGGAAATCTAGGATGGTTGCACATTCTCCACTGTGGAACTGTTTTCCTGTTTCAGGAGAAAAAGGTAGTATTTATAGAGTGGCTGTATCAATGTGGAAAATTCTTCCCTCCTGCCCATTTAGTAGTTTTAACTAGTGCTTTACGTATCGCTGTTCGCAAGCATGTCGCAGAAAAGAAACTGCTGTTGCCTTCAGCAGCAGCAAGAGAGGATTTAAACTCTCTGGGATGGAGTATCTCAACATGCTCACACTATGGAAATTCACCTGTGGGCTTCCTGGTTATGAAAGGCAGGACAAGATGCCAAAATTGCATTTCTGTTTTGTTTTCTTCTCTCTGTTGGAGCCAAACTGTCTCCAGTGAATGCAAAAGGAGTCTAGGGACTGATCTGCTGATGGAGATGATTAAGCAGCGTTCCGGGCAGTTTTGTTCTCATCTCCAGTTCCTCTTCAGGCACTACATCAGAGTTGTGCAAAGATTCTGTAATATACACTACAGTTTTAGATTCACCTAATGATTGTTCTCATACGCCTATAGTAAAAATACAGTAGTAGCAACCTTAGATAAATAGGTAATTCTGCAAATATCTGCTTCCAGTATTATACACATTTAATGCATAGTCTTAATGTGGGCTTCTTCCTGGACTAAAATATGAAATCATGCTTTTAAACTTTCTGCACTTCCTGAAAGTTTAAGTATTCTAAGCTATTCCACAATTCTCTCTCATAAGAACCATCTTTTAGCAAACCTTTAATCTCAATTTCTTTTCTTGCTAATGGAGGTTGTCCCGTGGTACTGTGAAGTCAGTAAAAAGAGACCTTACTGATATAAGTGAGAATGGAATTGAGCTTAGAAGCCACTACCTCTGTTTTTTTTTCCTCTGAGACTTTGACACTTGCCAGTCTTTCATGTTCCTTTTTTCTCCAGATTCTAAAATTTTTTCTCTAATTCTAAAATTTTTCATTACTGTTACATGTGCCAAGAAACAGTACAAGTAAGAAATCATTGTTGTGGATATTGAAAGCTAATTTACTATGGATGCATTACATAAATATGGCTTGCTGTACTCTCAGTAACTAGAGATAACCTACTAAAATTAAAAATTTATCTTAATTCTTAGAATAAACAGACTTCTTCATTAATCCTTTTTCCAAAACTTCTTTTCAAAGAGGACCTTAAAGGATAAAAATATCTTGAATTTATCCTAATTTGGTAATCTTTTTTTACTCAAAAATTCTAACAATTTTTTAATCTTTATCAAAAAATATGCTCTTGAAAGTGGTGCTTAGTGAGAAGACATAAAGAGATGGATTTTGTTTCAATAATATTTTCATAAAAATAAGATATGTCATAAAAATGGCTGATTCTGCTTACTCATATTACTCTATGTGAAAAAATGCATTATTCTTTGTAGTCAAGTCCTTTTCCTGTATACTACATCTTTAGCTTTTTTCCCAATAAAATGAGAAAATAAAAAGTTTACTATCTCTCAAATTGGAAGTTTCGATTTCCTAGGGAACTTGTCCTTCAGTTGACAGTGTACTTTATTTTAGATTCAAGACCTCTATGGAAAATTGTACGTAAAATTCTTATTGCCCTTATATAAAAATGCAGAAGAAATGCTTTTAGCTCAACAAATTAACTTTACCACTCCTTCTCTTTTGACAAAATACAGAAGATGACAGTGCTGGCACTTAGATTCTTCATCAACATATGTCCTGAGGTAAGAGTTTAAAAATGCCTGCTGAGCTGCTCCCTGATCTAGGGAGATAGTTTTATGCTACAATATACAGAGTTCTGAGGTGACATGTCTTTTTAAAAATAGAATTTATCAAAGCTGGGACTGTAAGCTTAAAAAGAAAGCTCTATTTTTTATTAGAGTGTATTAAGATCCCCAGCCAAAGCATACCTATGCAGTTTCTCAGAATTAATGAACTATTTTCACTAAGGATCTAGCCTTAATAGATAGTGAAGGCCATATAAACACTAAAACAACAACAACAACAACAAAAAAAGCATTAGCTATAACAGTGCTTTTGATTAAGAACTACGAGATTTTGTAAGATTTTGAGGTAGCTAGTAGGAAAGTCCCTGTATCTTCTTTTGCAACTGCAAGATGATTTGAGGAAAAAGGCAGCTTCAGGTAGCTCAGGTCACTTAAGAAAACGTATGGTTTTGTGCTATTGGATTTAATAATTATACTATTAAGCTGCTAAGTGATTTTTGCACTGTTTACATGAAATACATAGAATAATTATAATTTATTATGCAAAGGAAGATAGTTTTCTATTGCATTTGCTCCATGACTACATAAGTCTAATAAATAATAAAATCTAGCCAAACTTATTCTCAGGTTGACTTCATTAAGCTGTATTTTTTCTTACATTATCTTTGGGTTCTGATAGCCTTTGAAGTTAGACTTGGAAACTAACTCAATTTAAATTGATTAACATCTCTGAACCCAACTGAGATCTTTATACAGAATTTTCTCTCCTTGAATGTCAGTATGAAGTACACTTGCCAGTGCAAAGATTAGGATAGAATTTAGAATTCCCTGGTGTGAGACACTTGATGTTGAAGGATGTCCCTTCGGATAGAGAAGGCATCTTTGTAGAGGGAGAGTGGTTGCTGATTAAATCAGCGGTGTGCTAAAAGTCTAGGAGTTGGCAACAGATATAATAAACCTGTAGTGATGGGGAAAAAAGTTTATTTCATCTGGAATGACTGTTCTGCTTTCTGATTGAATTAGCAGTAAATAATCTCTGTGGAGGATGATTATGTCAGACCAGTTTCCTTGAAGCGCTCAGAAGGAGCTGGGTGGCCAGAACACATCATGTTTCATCACGAAGGCAACCTGAGAGTTGGCGTATGTAGCCCCAGAGGCTTCAGGGAATTACATATGGTAAATCGGCATAATGCAGGGAAAGAGTGATCTTTCAGACTTAATCTTGCTACAAATACTTCAAGCCGTGTTCTTCCAATCACTTAGGGTTTTAACAAACAGTTCCAATTATATTGTGCACTTTGAGTGTTGTAGGCAATCATTTTCATTCACACTTTACCTGCAGAAGAGCGGGGGAGCTTAACTAATGCCTTACCTCCCCCAGCACTCTCCAGACCATTCCAGAGGAGGGGGATCAGTGGGAAGGTCCTTTGATCATAGAATCATAGAATCATAGAATCATAGAATCATAGAATGCCGAAGGTTGGAAGGGACCTCAGAGGTCATCGAGTCCAACCCCCCTGCTCACGCAGGGTCACCTAGAGCACGTGGCACAGGGCTGCATCCAAGCGGGTTTTAAAGATCTCCAAAGAAGGAGACTCCACAACCTCTCTGGGCAGCCTGTTCCAGTGCTTTGTCACCCTCACAGTGAAGAAATGCTTCCTTAAGTTCCTGTGGAACTTCCGATGCTTCAGTTTGAAGCCATTTCCTCTAGTCCTATCCCTGCCCACCACTGAAAAGAGGCCACCCCCCTCCTCCTCACTCCCTCCCTTGAGGTATTTATACACGCTGATCAGGTCCCCCCTCAGCCTCCTCTTCTCCAGGCTGAACAGACCCAGCTCTCTCAGCCTTTGTTCATAGGGTAGATGTTCCAGGCCCCTGATCATCCTGGTAGCCCTGCACTGGACTCTCTCCAGCAGCTCCACATCACTCTTGTCCTGGGGAGCCCAGAACTGGACACAGTGCTCCAGATGTGGCCTCACCAGGGCTGAGTAGAGGGGGATGATCACTTCCCTCGACCTGCTGGAGACGCTTTTCTTAATGCACTCCAGGATCCCGTTGGCCTTCTTGGCCACCAGGGCACACTGCTGCCTCATGGTCAACTTGTCGTCCACCATGACACCCAGGTCCCTCTCTGCAGGACTGCTCTCCAGCAGGTCCACCCCTAATCTGTACTGGTGTCCAGGGTTATTCCTCCCCAAGTGCAGAACCCTGCACTTGCCCCTGTTGAACCTCATGAGGTTTCTCGCCGCCCAGTCCTCCAGTCTGTCCAGGTCCCTCTGGATGTCCTGGGATAAATGCAGGGAGCTCTGGCAATTAGTTCATACAACAGGTATTGTGCTTGGATTCAAAATGTCCTTCTGAAGATTGTCACAGAACAAATCATTTTCCTCAAACTCTTCTTATTACTCTGAAAGGACCTTTCAAGGATCTTGTTCTCTCTGGCCAATATTGAGATTTTCTGAAGTACTGCCTTTAATTCTTGCAAAGTGTAGTTTCATATTCCTTTTGAGAAGTATTACAATTTTTTTTTAGAACAAACATTGAACTGATTCATTCAGCCACTATTTAATTACTAATTTTATTTTTTAACTCTAGCAAATTCATCTGTTTTCTGATTAACAAGTCTAACAAGTCTAACTTGTTCTGATTAACAGGTCACTTACAGTTTCTATTTCTACCTAAATAGGTATGCTTCCCTTTTTTTTCTTTTCATTTACCCAGGGAGAAAAGGGAAAAAAAAATCCTAATTAAAATATGAGATTCTCCTAAATCTTCTAGAAATCCATTTTTCACCTTTGTCTTACTTATATTTTGTATACTTATTATACATATATGTAAATTAAAAAATCAATAGCTATAGAACTCTTATCAAGTGGAAAAAAAGGCCTTACTAAGTGCTTATTAGGCAATTAAATTATTTATTTTCTGTACTGCTGCACATCTGACAGCTCCAAAAGATGTTCATGCCCCCTTCAGAATTAAACAACCATGCTGTCTGAGTCATGTTTTCAGATCACTGAAAGATAATATTTGCCTGTTGAATGTGAGTAGAGTAGGCAACACGTTCACAGAGGTACTACACACAAGAAAACATTAAGCATAGGGAAGGAGACAGTTAGAATGTCCACAGATTAGCCTGATTTTGGACTAGCATTTTACCTTTCTGTAGTCATTTTTATTCTTTGCTCAAATTTGAGTTTATTATTCTAATAAAAGTATTTATACATATCATCTCCTGTGTATATATGTGTATATACATATTCATATTTTATATATAAGTACTTTGTTAAATAATTCTGTGTGGAGAACCAGTACAATCATATAACCCACCAGCTTGTTTACATTATATGCTAATTGATCTACAGCAATCTTGCTTTTCACAAAAATGTATTCTTCTAACTCAAAAATATGACACGGTGCTCTTTAAATTAAGGGAAAATGTATTATTTTGCACCTTTTAACCTACACAGATATCTTGTTGTGGACTCAGATACTTGATATCTCTTTGGAAATGTTTTCTCCCTCCCACTTTTTTTTTTTAATGAGGAATGTTAAGCCGTTTTCATAGTGGTACCTGAGCTCTTTAACTCCTTCGGGAGTCATTGGAGGAGTGAGAATGACTTTCTGCATTCAAAGTTTCATTCATTTGGGTAGAGACTAACTAGTATTTATAGTCAGAAAGAACAAAATTGTGATAAAAGTGTTGGCCAGGAATTTATCATGTAGATAATATGTTTCATAACAGAAGAGTACCAAATATTGAGTGTTTCTAATACACAGTATTTTTAGCCTCTGCCTAAGAACAAATAAAAAACACTTGCTAAAATGCTATGCCTCACAATGTACGTGCATAACTCCAGTTAACTACCAGTGGTTCACTACCACTAGTAGTGGTTAACTACCAGTTGATTCAAATATCTTTCATTTCCTGTCCACTTAAATTTCAGTAATTTCTGTATCTTCTTGAATGTGAAAGAAGTGTCATAAGTGAATTTGAAATTGTGATGCAATTCAAATTTCCTACACTTTAACCGAGTAGAAAAGAAATTTAAAAAGTAGGAAAGACTTGGATATTGCATGCAAAGTAATCTAAAACATAATGAGATTCTGAAATACAGCCATTTAAATGTCGATGTACGGTTGTTTCAATATTACTGTTTCTTTACTAGAAATATTATGAGTTTATTAATAAATGAATACAAACAACCAGAGTGTTTGTACAAACTCCAAAGGCAGTGGAAATGATTTCTTGGCTACTCACTAAGCATGTGGCTCTTAACAACCAGCAGATGATCCCAAGTTCATTAGCTTTGTGAGTTGCTCTTTGTTGTATTTATGCATCAAAGTATCAGCTGTACTGAACAGACCAATGAAGATTACAAATTTACAAAGCATATTTGCATATTCTCATGCTTTGTAAATATATATAGATATATTTGTTTGTTTTTAAATGTCACTGACCAAGTTTAAACTTATTTAGGAGTAATCATGAATATAAAAGGGAAGAGGCTTTGAAGCTGGATAAATAACCACAAATCTTCACTGGCTATGTTGATTATATTGTACACAGTTATACCTTCTCTAAATAATATAATTGTTCAATTAAATTTTGCTGTTTAGGCTACAGATGTTTCATTCAGCCTATAATCAGAACTAATAAAACTTAATAATTGGTGATTAATTGGTCATACCATAATTAGATTTGACTCAGCACACTTTTGTGTTCAAAAATACGCTAGATAGAGATTAAGCTTTATTCTCTTGAAACATGCATTTCAAATGATGAGGCAGGTGCTTTTTCTCATTGATTTCAAAAAAAAGTCCCTGTTTTATGATAAAAATTGTGTGTACTTCTTTAAAAAAAAAAAAAAAACTTGGGGGATGGATAAAAATCTTCAAATAAGGACAAAGGAGACAGTATCCACAACTTACTCTTCTAGCCTCAAAGTTGAGCAAAACAGATGATTTCTCCAGCTAAACTTTAATCTGTAACATTATGGCTCTTTGCAGAGCTATTGCAAAGCTCGGCTGGATAATAACTTCTATAGCTGAGAGCACTGGCAGGTGGAAAGCAAATAATGAAGCCATCTTTTAAGTGTTAGTGGAATAGCAGTTTTAGCAGAGAAGATACTTGCATTCTACTTAGTCTGAATACTGTGGTTTGTCATTTGAAGTGTCTTAAATAATAAAGGCTTTTAGACTTCAAGCTTTCCTTATTTTAGCTTGATTTTTAAGTTGTATGCTCGTGTGTGTGTGTTTTTGTTCAAAGTTAACCATATGGTAGAAGAGTAGCAGGAACCTATCTGCATTTAACTTCTTTTACTGTTCCAAGAGAAGTACTATGTACTGCAAAACATCCCACATGTGACAACTAAATAGTGCAAAAGGATTTTTACTTTTCTTTGTGACTGATTGTATTGGAAAATCAGAGATCTTTCAGAATAGATGCACATGCAAACAACTGTGAATTCTGTATCTACAGTGGTATATTAAATGTAAAGATTTCATGTCTCCAGTACATACAGGCTAAATAAATTGCTAATGTTTGTGTATCCTTCGGAAAGGGTTTTCCTTTCTTTCTCTAGCTGGAAGCAACTTTAGGACAGGGAAAAGGGAAACCTGGATAGCCCAGAAGGGCTGCAGCTTGGCAAGGTTTAGCCCTAGCAGAGCAGTAGCTGGTGACAGGCAAGGGGAAGCGATGGGAGCGGAGCACAGCAGAGGCAGCTAAGCTTGAATCCTCAGCCCTGCAGCCACAAGGTTCATGGGTCACCAAAACCTTTCAGAGGTTAAACCATCTATGTTTATTTCTCTAGCCCCAAACTATTTAATTCAGCCATGTTTTCATCATACATTCCACACACACTTTACCATTATGTAGGAATACATATACAAGGCATCTGTTCCCATTTTACTCCTGTGCCCTGAGGTCTGATCCTTTTCATACTGTGACAGTGAAGTCGTATCTGTGAAGTGCCCACCTTCAAGACTGGAAATTTGCTCCTGGCCGCTAGTAGCCTCCAAATAACTGTTATTAACTTGTGCTGCCCCATCTGCTATAACATCAGTGTGTATGTGTGTGTATGTGTGTGTGTGTGAACACTTGTGTGATCCACCAGGAGTCCCACACAGGGTCTTCAAAAGACTTTGATCTATTATTTTGTTTTAACACAAACAATACCCTGTTTGTTTTAGCAAACTAATACCCTGGAAATGTGAGGGATGAGGCTGCTCTTTAAGTTTCAAGATCTCACTGATGCAAACAAAGAGGCAAAATAATTTAATTTAATAATTTGTCCTTTTTTATATATATAGTGCCACCCTTGTTTCCAGAGGTGCTCTTGTGAAAAGCTCTAACATTTCTGAGCCTGTAAGTAGAAGGCTGTGTGCTGTGATCATCTGCAATGAAACACTCAATAACTGGCATGTGGAGACATGACACCAGCCTAACGACACCTGCCCTGTGAAAAATACGGGAGATATTTGTTTATTGTGCCTCCAGCCTAGAGCAATTTGGAGCACTGTGCTCTTCTTCCCTACACCTTGTTTTTTTTTTTTTTTTTCCATTTCTGTCACAGGAGCATGTTCTGAGGACACTGACAAGTGTTTGCCTATTCTGACAGTGCGTGTTTCAGTGTATCAATGCACTTTCACTGTGCCCGTATAAGAAATATCTTTGTTTCAAGTTCCTTTTGTTAACCAAATATCTGATGAAGTTGAAAATAAGAAATTCCTTAGGGTTTTTTTTTTTTCTTCAGAGATGATTCATATTCTGAGCTCCTCCAGATATCAAAAGCAGGATTACACTATGCACAAGTCCTTTGCTACATGCCTGCTTATAAACCCTCTCACAGAAGATAGTGCTACCACCAACAGAGATTTCAAATGGTAGCATCCCAGTGTTAAATATTGATAATCCAACTACAGTTTGAATGAATATAAAATGAGTTCCACAAACTAAGGTATTCTCATTTCAGAAAGCTATTACAATTTACAATTAACAAGACAAATTTGTCTAAGACCTGCTACCTCTTTCCCCTTTAGCACTAGGGATCCAGGAAAGGTTTTATCATACTCCATGAGCCCTAAGGCTTGGGCTATGCTTTAAAATAAATCTCATTATTTTGAGAATTGGCAGTTTGGTTTGGGGGTTTTCCTGCCTGGAATGCTACTTCATTCCTCAAACCTCTTTTTAAGCAGACATTGCAGAAAATGTACCCAAACCAAACATATCACAAAAAAAACTTTCTTTGAATATGTATGTCTGCTATACTGTACATGATTTTTTTTTTTTTTTTGCTGTGGATGTGATATTTGTGAAGCATGCTAACAATAAGAGCACTTCTCTATAAACATCATACCAGAAGATTCAGTTTTGAATGCCATGATATATTTAGTCCTGCCTTAATTGTTGGGGTTTTCCATTTCAGATATTTCATTAAGGATTTTTATGTAAGTATTGTTAGAGAAGAAAAAGAAGCTGCTCCATTGTCCTTTCTGCAGTAATACGAAACATGGTAGACTATAGCTGCATTTTTTTCTCAATTTGGAAGAACATGCAAGCACAGAAAGGAAAGACAGATCAAAGAGTTACTTAAAGCTTTTTCCTGCTGCTGCTGAAAATGGACTTTTAGATCTAAATCAATGATATGTTGCTTTATGCCAACTTGCTTCTAAAGCCAAATAAAACATTAAAATAGGTAAAAAAAAAAAAAAAAAAAAAAAAAAAAAAAGGCAGGGCTAGCTTGAATCCTCAGCCCTGCAAAAGAGGCACAGCTGCACAGGAGGGTGTTCTGTAAGGCAACAATGGTTCACTGGTTCATAGGTGTTCATGAATCTTTTCTGAAGATTTTCATCTATGTTTATATCAATACAATATAGTTTTCAAACTTGCCCTTCCCTAAATTAGAATAATTCCTGTTAAATAAAGGTGCCATTGCCCCTTGCAGGTCTTCATGAGGCATTTCTGTGTCATCTTCCAGTTAGGACAGCTGTCAAAATAAGCATGACTTAGTGAATCAAGCATACGCTTGGGTACTAACTGTTGAAATTTCAGCATTATGACCACATTACAGACATCTATGGTGAATAGTTTATTTTATTTGCGTTTTGGATAGAAGCAGAGGTATCCTGGAGTAAAATGCAGATTAGGTATATGTATATGCATATACTTATATATACAAATATATAGCCATATTTTACATATTACCTACATACTTACTAATATGTGCTAATTTACATATTAGCACTGGATAAGAGCAACTCTGTCTTCCGTATTTTCTAGTAGCAGGTTGAGGTACTTCCATTTTTTTTTTCTTTTTTTGGTCAGATGAAATCAGGACAGCAAATACTGCTGGTGGAAACTCTATTTTGAACCTAGGAAAGCACCATGTGCTGTTAAATCCTCTGAAAAAAATCATGCCTTGGTCTTCTGCAACTGATATCCAGGACTGTTTATTATTTGGAAATTTACACATTATATTATACTTCAATTCCAGGTGTGCAATCAGATATAATAATTTCAATTTACTTCACAGAAATATATATACTAAGATATATTCCTTAACACCTACTAAATATCTCAGACACTTGGAAATAGAAACCCATAAGAAAATGAGTCGCTATGTTTTCTGTTCAGGACTTAGAGAATATGCTAGAAAGAGGGCATTTAGTCAAGGACTAATGGATCTTTATGAAAAGCAGTACAGAGTAACTATGCATTCAGTGAAGGAAGCAACAATCCTATGGGAAAAAAAAAAGAATAAAATGGGAGCTTGTAGATGAAATCTACCTTCCACAATGACAGAGATTTTAACATGATACAGACAAGATTAACATTGACATTATACAGACAGGAACAAAAGGAGATATTTCTTAAAATTTGGTTACTTGATTCAGCAGTCGAAGGCCACAAAATTCTTTTAGAGCAGTTATTTTTTATATAATCTTTGTACACAATTATTCCCAGTTTTAATCATCAAGCTAGCTAGTACTGGTTGGCAATAAATCTTATTGCTGTACAATTTCTACAAGCTCTGCTGTATTCCTGAGGGTGCCTGAAATTGTGGAAATGTAGAAAATTGATATTTTGCCTGAGTGAAAAGACGTGTTGTCTACCAATCAGTCAGAAGACTAACATCTGACAGCCTCACCAAGATTCAGGCATTCACATGAGAGCCAAAGTTAATTCAAAGATGCAGTAAAATAATGCCAGAACTTGAGCAATGTGTGAAAGAGTACAGTAATGATTTATTAATTAGTCATGAGAATGTACAAACATTTATTTAGGATTATCTCCATATAACTCCTTTAGGAATTACCATTGCTCAGTTGGTTGTGTATAGAGACTGGCTTCAGGAAAATAAAATATTTTTTTGTCTATGAGACAAAGGATGGATTAATATTTTCTCCTACATCTCTTTTAAAATTTCTCTGATAAATACCTTTATATTCCACCCATTCACACTATAAAGGTAAGGTCAGTTCATGTGTACAAAAAGTCTGATTAAACTGATTTGAAGGCCACAGGAATTTATTTTCAGAAATTTCCAGTGCACTGAGAGAGAAAATACCTATTGCCTACCCTATACATAACATTATTCAAGACGTTCCTAATTCCTTAGGTCATTGACTCCTTTTGTTACCAGTCATCTGTATGTACAAATACTTATCCCTTAAGAAATCTAACTTCCTGGCACAATGTTAGAAGTTAATATAGTCAATAAATATAATGGATATGTCCTATTAACATGCTGTATCATTGCCCTCTATAACGAGGAATCTCTCTTGTGTGTTTACAAGCACATCAGTTATAACAGAATATACATATTTTCCATCCTGAAATTTCTGGCTTGTGTTTCCTAGTCCAGTGGTGGCAGCAACCTCTTGGGTGCAGCTTCTGGAGGACTAATGCATCCCTCTTCCAATGACCAAATTGCCATAAAGGCTACAACATAAGTTTAAAAGTAATGTTTATGAGTAACATTATGAATGAGCCTTTTATAAGTTCTGGTAAATGAACATAGGGATATGGTGTCATTTTAAACACCAGAGTATCCTGCTCAGCACTCAGTTTTCACTTGCAAAGGACAAGGGTCTCTGCCAGGTCAACCCAGGCCAGAGGTCTTCCATACATCTGGGCTTTTAAAATGGCAGTAAAAACTTACGAGTTTGTATGTATACTTGTCCAGGAGTATCTCTGAACTCCCCTAAGAATACAGTATGCAGAAGTTCGGGTATTTTCCTTATTTTCCGCAAGGTACCTCATGTTCACAAAGCTGAGCTGATGTATGTTACCAGTCTCACCATTTGGTAGGATACATATGGTTCAGTAATGCTTCCAGAGAAGTAGTAACTGAAGGAAAACTGAAGGAACCAGAGCTATGTAGGAAGGCTGTTAGAGGGCACTTTGCACTTTTGCAGACTCACAAAAACCTGTTCCAAATGAACACTGTGTTGGCTCCAGCTCATTGATGTGGAGAGTGCTGATGGCCATGCCTACTCATGTGATTTGACTCAGAGAGGGAGGTCAGCTCAGAAGCTAATCCCCTGCCCGTCTCCATTTACCATGTGTTGGTTCACCCCTGAGGGCAATTTTGGTCTTCACGCAATGGATTTCTTCCATACTGAATGGAGATGTCGTGCCTTGAGCCAGCATGCGTGGTGCACGGCCATGAGACCTGCCAGCTTGGACCTGATAGGTTTCCTTAAAGAAAGCTCCTGAGAATGAGGGCAGCCCCAAAGCACAAACTGAACCAAAATTGAAATAAACCCTGGACTCCATCATAGGATGGGAATGGGAGTAGCCTTAGCTTCAGTCATCTCCATCTACGGAAGCTTCCCTGTGGTGCTGAAGTACTTAAAACAGTAATACTTACTTAGTGGGTATAGAAATACAATAGGCTTAATATTTTAAAATAGTCATTAAAAATAATAAGGTTTACTTTCAATGGCTCTTTTTGATAATATAAAGATGAGCAAGCCAAGCCTGCTATGCACAAAAAGAATCTTATAAAGGCACTGGAAATTGCCTTTAATGTGCTTTAAGACACTGTTCTGTAGATACTTGGAAAACTATGGTTATGACTAATCCAGAAGTCTGACTACAGGATGCTGGACTCATAGGAATATTGAGTTGCAGAGGACCATAATATAGCCAATACTTTTCTATAAGAGTAACAGAAAAATCCCCCGTTTGTTACAAGTCAAGAAATACAAATAAAGTATTGTTTACTTTAAGTAAACTAAACTATTTTTTTTTTCTGAAAGAAAGAACCTCACAAGGCTAAATTCACCACACAGCATATTCTGCAGATGGTGGAAATTATTGTGTGATGCATAGTAAGCCACACAGTTATCTAAAATGTATAACAGCTGCTGCCTTCAGATCTGAAATATTCTAAGGTCATTGGTAATACTGATATAATTAAGGCTCAAGAAAAGAAATTTCCATTTCTAAATACCTTTTAAAAATAGAGGGAAGAATTTTTAATTGATCAAATATTCTATTTTTTGTGTTTTGTGTATCTGATATTCCACCATG
Source organism: Nothoprocta perdicaria (assembly GCF_003342845.1). NCBI lineage: Eukaryota > Metazoa > Chordata > Aves > Tinamiformes > Tinamidae > Nothoprocta > Nothoprocta perdicaria. Next base: position 1,006,864 of record NW_020455877.1, on the reverse strand, counting down.
TTCTATTACATTTTTTTTTCAAAATGAAGGGGAAAATCCTTTTTCAGTGGCTAGTCAGTTATTACCAAGATATTTCAAAACAATTAAAAAAACCCTTACAAAATTAAAGAGAACACATAATTTCATGACCATTAGCTACATTTTCTTTTCTGCTAGTCTAAGTAATGATGCATAACTAAGGATTGCCTGAGTTCATGCTCTCGTTTAAGTCACTAGGAATTAGCAATTGAAGTTGATGTCTTCCTGCCAGCAAATGCAAGTCACTGGTCCCTCAGAGTCACAAATCTGCCTGGCAGAGGTATGCAGCTACACAAAATAGCCACAGTTTCCTTTTTTTTGCCGGAGGGCTCAGCATTAACCAGCACGTGTTTGCCTGGGTGAAAGCCGCTGTGCCTTGAATATCCTCTCTTCTGCTATGGCAAGGATGACAGAAATGTAAAGCAAGCAGTGTAGTGCTTTGATGCAGGCAAATCAAGTCCATTTGCAGCTGAGGCCTAAAATTGAGCTTGCAATAATTTGCTCACAACTCCTTTGAATCATGAAATATTTTCTATATATATGTGAGCATTGCACAGTAATAGGTGCACTGCAGAGGAATTTATTATCCTCAGGAACATCTGATGGCCACTACCCAGCTAATAAAAGACACAGCTTTTCAGTAATAAATCTATGAATCTTTTACAGCGGAGGTCTCATTATCTGTTTTATAAGCAGAGAAATGGCTGTACAGAATTACTTGTTCAAGTGATCAGGATTGAATCTGAGAATCCCAGATTCAAATGTACCCATTTGATTATCTCAGAAGTGATATATGGTACAATACTTTTTATGTACACTTAGAATCATAGAATCATAGAATGCTTAAGGTTGGAAGGGACCTCAGAGGTCATCTAGTCCAACCCCCCTGCTCACACAGGGTCACCCAGAGCACGGGGCACAGGGCCGCATTCAAGCGGGTTTTAAAGATCTCCAAAGAAGGAGACTCCACAACCTCTCTGGGCAGCCTGTTCTGGTGAATTTTACTTCATGAATTTCAGTGCTGATCCAACAAAACAATTTTCTAAGGATCTTGAGTTAAGTTTCCTTGAGATTGGACTGTCCCTTTGCTCGTGTTATGCTTGTTTGGAAGTTGGTATTTAGCAGCAGTAGGGAATGAAGGTTCTGTTGAAGAACTAACCCCAGGCTGATGGTAGACACAGTGTGGTCCTTCTCTGGTCTGCATTCAGCCCAGTAGGAGCACCAGAACCACACTGTTCACTCACTCATAACTGTGTGTTAAAATACCGGTTAAATTCTTTTAAAATATTTTTTATTATTGTTTTCAGTTGCCTTGCTATGCCTGGGGCTGTCAGTCATTTGCAAACTCTGTCAGCAGACAGCTGTGCTTTTCCTTCTGTGCTTCCTCATATACTGAATACTGAATTTTTGTAGGCACAAATGTAAATGCAAAGGTACAACTATCTTTCTGTCTTGAAAATGAAGGCTGCTTATTCATGGCACTTTTGTGCCATCATTTAGCATTAAATTGATGTTCAGTAAACCTAAAACAGGTTGCAGGGCAGTGTTTCAATGCTGGCAACCTGAGCTTCTTGTGTACTTTTGTTCTATGCTTATCTCCATTTTTCTCTTTATCTTGTGAGCTGTCACTTCTTCAAGATAATTTTAATTAAGCCCCAATGTATGTGCAAAACCAAAATATTTGATAAAGACAGAGGGCTCTGCCATTTGTAGGCTCAGTCCCCAAGATCTTGTAATACTTCTTGCAGATTCCACACTAATTCCTTTGTGGCTGCCTTTACAGTAGCCAAACATGATTTATTTTTTAATGAGGATCATGCTTTGAATTATTTTAGTTGTGTGCCCTATAGTATGCTGGAAGCTGTCATGCTTCCAGTCTAGTATGCTGTTCCATGTTTGTAAACCTTTTTACTTTATGTATAAGAAATAAAAGAATAACTCTGAGTATCATATTCACATTTCATTCCTCTCTTCACCATTATTGCAGAACATCTGATAAGATGTAATCATGGCTATGTCAGTCATTTTTTTTCACTTGACAGTTCATTTCTCATTATTTGGTCCCTCTCTAATGTTCAGATTGAGTTTTAAGCAATATTTTGCAGCTCAGTGTTTTTTAAAATTCCTCTTAGAGACTTCAAATTCTGGCACTTTCAGTTTAAAAATATAATTATTTATTTAAATGAGAGACATAGGGAAGGAAATTCTTAGTGAAACAACAGCTCTCTCACTAACATCATTAAAAATTGTGTTATGAAGCATTTATTTGAAAAAGAAAATTGTGAGAGAGGAGGGGGGAACACACGGGCTGTAGTGTATGACCTGCCAAGAGTTTTAAATCCTTTAATTGACCAGGGAATCAATGTGCCAGGTTTTTCCTTCTGATAAAAATTGTGGGTGACAAATAACTGGATGTGCTCATGCTCCAAATCAAGGGGAAATGCATTCATCCTGGAGAGCAGGTAGGGAGTTCGATATGTGTTGTGAGATATTTAAGGTACTACCAAAAAAAAAACCTAAAGCCATTCAGATATGCAGAAGATGTAACATTTTCTTGGAACTGAGCACTTAGTGAATCCTCCAATTAATTTTGATAATGGAAAAGAGTATCTGTAAAATCCTTCAGAGAATTAACCAGTAAGAGGTATTTCCCAGAGACAGTGTTTTCCTGTTGATTTATATACACAACCTTTGGAGAATTATTAGGCTTAATAGTAACGGTTGATATTGTGTTACGTCCAATAAATAAAATTGCCGAATGCAACTCTGAAAATCTAGAAACTCTGAACTATAATTACTAGATTGACTGCTACAAGTGGTGGCTGTCAGCCAATCAAAACACATATGTTGCTTTATTATTCCACACGATAACCTCCAGCAGATCTCCGGCAGAAATAATAATGTGGACTGTGTAATTAAAGACTATCAAAGTGTATCGTCATGGAGACCACAACTCAGTGTTAGGACAACAAGCCAATTTTTATTATTAACATTCCTTAACTTCTGAGTGTTTCACTTTGCATGCTTAGCATCGCAGTAGGACCTTTCTCAAGGCATAACCTCCTGGCGTGGTGTGAAGAGCAATGGCCACCCCAGATGTAGCTAGTGAGGGTGCTCTAGCAGCTACCAGAAGCATCCAAACTACATGGATGTGTCCCACAAAGGACAGATACTGAGCTGACAGAAACATGGAGGCCTACTCAATTCCCTACACTAAAGCTTAAAAATACTATAATACATTAGTGTCTTTGCCTTCCTTCACTTTTCATTAATTTCTTGCAATACTAAGTTTGGTAGCCCTATAAATTCAATGTCCATCCTTTTTTTATAGTTGTGTTAAGCTCTCTACCTCAGTGATTTTATGTGGTGATCATTTCTCAGGATAGCTGTGGCTCTTTCCTGTGGCTGAGATCACCTAATCACTGTGACTATGGAACCTTTTTCTTTTTGACATATGTATTTCCCTGCATGATTTTCAAAATAAATAGTCAATCCTTTAATTATTTCACATACAGTTTAAGAAAATCAAATTAAATGGCAACTCTCCCCCAAAGCATAAAGGGTATAAAGATTTTTTCCTGTTCTTTGTGACATGCTTGAAGGTACACATAAGTAGAGTCCTTTCACAAGTGATGATATCAAAGGCAACCTGAGCACGTAAGTTAAAATGTAAATTCAGAGTTACTTTGCTATTGGTTAGACAGAGTTTTAAAATGTATCTTTTTTTTTTTTTTTAATATATATTCCTTACTAAACCTTCTGAAAATGCCTGCTCAGTGAAAATGCTAATGAAATTAAAATATACTGGGACTATAATTATTTTTTTTATTGCTTGAATGACCTTTTTTCTTATGATTGTCCAAACAGTTTCACTTATCATTCTAGTACAATGAATAACTGAAGTAGTAAGACAAATGCAGAGAGCAGTGAAAACTGTTCTTTCCTTTGCTCTTTTCATCTTGTATCTTCACACAGTTGAAGCTTCTGCATGAAGACAATATCTAAAATTTAAATTAAAAACAATATTACATATTATGTCACTTTATAAAGCAGTATGTTTAACAATAACAACACAGTTTCATGTATGAGTTTTCTCCTGTATACTCTGGACTTTATTTTGAATCTTCAAATTTGAGGAAATTTCTTTAACATTCTAAACTTCTTCCAGAGATGTAAATAAAAGTCATCTGGAAAAGTATTAACTTTTTTTTAATTATTTTATATATATATATATGTACACATACATATATATATAGTGCAGTTTGATACCACCAGTAAACAAGACTTCTGTTTCAAGGTCTTTTCAACATTTTCTGTAAAGAAGTACTAGAAAGAGCCATGAACTTAGAAGAGAGAAAAATACTTATGAGTTTCATTTTAGGATTTGTATTGCTCACTGAAACATGCTTTATAAATGCTTCAGGTAAGTGCTCTGTACCTGCACTTCTACAAGAATTTGCAGAATAATGATGCTTTCTTGTATGAGCCAGAAGTCAGTGTGGATGGAAGCAACTCCTGCACTGAGGTTCATTAAAAGTGAAGCAGCAGAGGGTGAATGATCTGTATTGGCAGCAGTGCTTTTTGTGTCCTCTAGCGTGTCACTGGTTGTTAACCTGTTCTGTAGCTTTCTGAAACAAAACATGATAAACTGAGGACAGTCAGTGCCTTCTGCTATTCTGCTATTCTTGAATAACATAGGGTGTACTATAGAAAGGAACAGGTAAGACAAAAAAAAATACAAGCTTTGGATTCCAAACTGGTGATACATCAGTAAATCTCACACAGGAGGGCCTTGTTTCTAAGCACTGAGGTATGACTCAGAAAATGTGGGTGAAATTTCCAGTTTGGCAGATTTTTTTGTGACCCTGAGGCAGACATGTAATCTTGTTGCATCTCTAGTTCTTAAACTCATTATAAAAATAATAATACTGTAATGAGGTGATAAACTTACTCTTTTGAAGGTCTTCTGTACAACAGTGAGAGAATGTACGCTTGTATGTCATTAGGATAAACTTCTTTGAGATCCTTTAAAACATAAATGCATACTGAACATCATTAACATTTTTGTTTAAGTTGATATATGCTACTTATTTAACGGGTAAACAAGGAAGAAATAACATGAAATAGCAGAAAGGAAAAGGGCAGTTTGGAATTATAGCTTCATTAAAATATCTGCCTTTGGTGTCCTCAAGATAGATTGAATATGTAGGAACTAAATATTGTAGAAATGGATCCCTGATGGAAGAAAGAGTAGAAGAATTGGGTCTGCAGCCCCTGTGAAGGGGCCTGTGTGCTGGGGCCTGTGAAGATCATTATCTAGTAGGAGGGAAAGGGGTGAAAGAAGTTTAGAACCAAAGAGATTATGGGGACAGGATAGACTTTGCTGTACTGGGTGCTGAATTCTGGGTTATACTTGACTCTTCTAAAGAGATTTTTAAATGTGTAGCATTGTCAGCCCCCAAATAAATCAGCATCAGAGCAAAGTCACATATCATAGAGGAGGTGCAGGAAACCTGATCATCAGGTCCATAGAATACTCTCTGATCCCAAGACCAAGTAGTACGAAAGGGTTTATATCCTTCTCAAAGGATATGAAAGACACACTTCTCAAACTTTCTCCTTCTAGAGAACACAAGAGCATTCCCAATCCACTTTTGGAGCTTGCCTTGGCTGAGTAAGTACGCCACAAGTCTCTGAGCTTGGTTGTGCCCTATGTATGTTACTGCAGTATATCCATTTCCTGTGCCATGATCATCCTAAAATGAGGTTTCAACACTAAATATCTTTGCAGTCTTTGCCCCAGGGATAACAGCTATTGCCACCAGAGGGACAATAGGAAGGTTACTTCCCCTTCTAATGAGGGTCTGTGCCTGGTGACAGTGTCCCTTGTAGTAGAAATTTAAGACCCAAAGGTCTTAAAGACCTAAAATTCAATACTGGTATATAGGAGAAACAGGAGAAGTTCTGCATGCAAAAAGGCCACCTGTGAGTGGCTATCAAGTGGCAGCAGAGAGGCGTCATTAGTTTGCAATTCCTGGTGCATAACTGTGGGGAGCAAGAGACAAGCAGATGATTTCTAGTAGTACAAATACAATCAGGGCCACAGGTAACTCAGAAATCAAGAAATTCTATTTTCTCTTATAACAGCAGTAAATGCTTGTTCAAGGGACATGCTAGGAACAAATCAACTTTTCCTGTACTATCAAGAAACCTTGATTAATGGTTGTATTTTCCACAGCTTATAAGATTTCTTCTGTAACAAATGTAGATCTTTATCAGATGTTTCACTATGAAATTAAAAAGAAACAAAACAGAAAGACATCAGGGATGTTTTTTAATCATATATTTAGCTCAGGGAAAAGTGTATTTTTATCTAAATATATTATCTCTATTAAATATGATCCTTCTGTCAAAAGGGCTTCTAAAATTATCTTATCTGAATGAGGTAGTCTTACCCGATATCTTTTTTTATTTGTTTAGTCAATCTTTTTCTCAAATTGATAGGCAGAAACATAATCAAACAATAAATGGATTTTATGTTTTCAGTTATCAGATTATCAGTTTGGAATTGTTTGAAAAGAGATTAATTTATTTTAAGTGCCTTGGTCTTGAGAACAGCTTTTAAATAAGAGAAAATTGCATGTGGATTTGATTTAGGGGAATGAAAAACACCACTGTGATGAATAAGAAACTTGAACTTATCCCTCCTAAATAATTAGATGTGATTATAAACATTTGCATTTTCTCAAATGCATAGGAAATCTTTTAGATATTTGTTTTTTTGAGGTGATGATTACATAGGAGAAGGGTGGGAGAAGAAGAGAAGGTTTATTTCTGGCTTCTCTTGGTTACTTTCCTGTAAATATATGAAATTTGAGTTCTGTACTTTGTTTGTGTTTCTCTGTTTATACCCATTATTTCTATTTCTTGATTAGCTGGGTCTGATTGTACCTTATGTAAGGCAGTGCTGCTAGGAGAATCCCAGCTGAGGTCCTCCTGATGTAAAGTCTGTCAGGATGGAAAGAGGAAAAGCTTTTAGGTTGCAAAAATGTATTTAGGATAGAATGAACCATCTAATGCTGTGCAAGATGAAGGAAATGCAGAGTAGTTTTATCTTTTCTGAAGTCATATAACTCATTCAGGTAGCTTTTATTCTAGGTAGGCCCTATTTATTGCTCTAGAAAAATTACACTACATTAAGTTTTAACACTGAGTTGCAGAAAGTAGCAGTAAGCTTTACATGGACAATCACGTAACATAACATAAATTGTTGAACAAGAGTTGCCATTCTTTACAGTTGAGATGGAGATCCCTACTTTGACTGTAATGAAGATGTTGTGAGTTTCCAAATGGAGACCTTGAAAGAGTCCTTCTTTACATTAGGGCTACCAGGATGATCAGGGGCCTGGAACATCTGCCCTATGAGCAAAGGCTGAGAGAGCTGGGTCTGTTCAGCCTGGAGAAGAGGAGGCTGAGGGGGGACCTGATCAGCGTGTATAAATACCTCAAGGGAGGCAGTGAGGAGGAGGGGGGCGGCCTCTTTTCAGTGGTGAGCAGGGATAGGACTAGAGGAAATGGCTTCAAACTGAAGCATCGGAAGTTCCACAGGAACTTAAGGAAGCATTTCTTCACTGTGAGGGTGACAAAGCACTGGAACAGGCTGCCCAGAGAGGTTGTGGAGTCTCCTTCTTTGGAGATCTTTAAGACCCGCTTGGATGCAGCCCTGTGCCACGTGCTCTAGGTGACCTTGCGTGAGCAGGGGGGTTGGACTCGATGACCTCTGAGGTCTCTTCCAACCTTCGGCATTCTATGATTCTATGATTCTATGATTCTACATTCATGCCTAGTAAGATTCCCTTGGGATTACTGACTTGCAGTGATCTGAACCCTCGACCCCTTTCATTCCATGGCTCCAGGAAATTCTGTGCAGCAGCAGCAGCAACAGCTTACAATGGCTATGGTGTCAGGGTCCTCATTTGTGCAGTTCCAGGAAAATCATGGAACCCTATTCCTGTAACAGGCATATTGCTTTCTTTTCTTTTTATCTAACTAAATACTAACGAAACTAAGTTTATGCTAACTTAAAAATAAGACTATCTCTTTTCCCTTCTAATAAAATCATTAGAAAAATCTTTTCATTAGTAAGACTGAGCACAATAAATGATATTGAATGGTATGAATTACTGGATTTATCTTTCAAATTGTGATAAGAAAATAGTAGGACAAATAAATCAAAGACAACATAGTAACACAATGAAAAGAAATGTATAATGTGAAAGTTGTTTTGTGAAAAGGATGTTGTGTCCTTTTTAAGTGTAGACCTCGGAGAAAGTCAAGATTCTTAATGCCAAATTTGGCTCTTACGAGCCAAATTCTTTATTTCTCAAAGTTGAGTATATACAAAGCAAAAGAAGGCATCACCCAGATACTTTCCCTCTCTGAGGGGAGAATGTAAAGAGCATGTGGTCAAACTCTTCTCAGTGGTGGCCAGTGACAGGACAAGGGGTAATGGGTACAAATTAAAAAACAGGAAGTTTCATCTCCATGTGAGGAGGAACTTCTTTCCTGTGAGGGTGACAGAGCCCTGGCACAGGCTGACCAGGGAGGCTGTGGAGTCTCCTTCTCTGGAGATCTTCCAAACCTGCCTGGATGCCGCCCTGTGCCCCGTGCTCTGGGTGTCCCTGCTGGAGCAGGGGGTTGGACTGGATGTTCTCTAGAGGTCCCTTCCAACCTCAACCATTCTGTGACTCTGCGATTTGCAGAAAAATAAAATTCTTGTTTACAGTAGGAACTCAATTAGACGTGAGGAGAAATACAACCAAGAGTTCATTACAACATGATTTTTGGTGATCTAGGCACTTCTACTGTGAAAAGCAAATGTAATTTCAGAATTTATTAGGAGAATATTTTTCAAAGGACAGAAGGACATATTAATATCTCTGCACAATACCCTCTTGAAGTTTCAATTCTATGTACAGTTCTTTTTAAGCAAGTACTCCAGATTTCATAGAAATAGGAAAAGATTACCAGAATAATAAGCTTTTTTAGTGTCCATATAGAACACATTTCATTACTCAAGTTCCTCATTTTATGAATTCAAGTTTGAAGGAAGATATCACTACTGTATAAAGTATATAAAGAGAAAAAAAAAATGAGAAGAAATATTTTGCACTAAGAATCAAGACTAGCATAAGACAAAAAAATGGCTATAGATTAATTAGGAATAAAATTCTATGAAAAATGAGAAGAACTCACTTTTGGAACCTAACTAAAACTGAAATGTTTTGGCCTCCAAATTATTCAGCATTGGTTTATGGAAGGAGATTATATAAGACTGCTCTTTCTGAAAGAAATATCCTGGGCTCAGTGACACAGGAGGGTCATTTTTCTTTCCAGTATTACTAAACTGCTAAGATACATTAGCTTTTGTTTTCTGTTCCCATCAGAGGATGGAACTCCAAGAGCTCCAAGAGCTATCTGTCTACACACAATAGTGACACTTGATTCTACTGAAGTAGGATGAAAAATAAGCATGAAGTTATGTATTTATTTACAACAGATTGATGTCAGTGAATAAAGACAAGAGATTTTAAGAAGATAAAATTTGCAAGCATGCACATGCAAAAACACATACACAGACTTTTCTGCATTGTTACACGCTTTGATTGCAAATAATTCTTCAATTGATTTTCATTATCCATAAAATTTTAAAATATATATCTATGCTGAATATCTGTAAATGTATATCTAAGGCCATGGAAGTAGCTGTCCCCTACTCAAACGGGTAGGTGTCTAAAACTCAAAAAAACATGGACACTGTTAGTAAGTCACAAGTATCTAATAATCAAGGTCTTTTTATATATTTGTTCTGAAATCTAAAATAATTATTGGTAAAATCAAGTGAGGTTTCTGAGTAATAAGCATCAAATGTACCTGTCATTGATTTACACAGGAATGAATTTCATAATTAAGCCAATCATACATAAACAAATCAATTACAGTTTTATCAACTGTCAGAAATTACTTTGGATTTCATCATAAGAACCTTTACATTGGTCAAAATACAAAAACACCACCATCCAGACTAGAGAGAGCTGTCTTGTTCAGAATAAGCACACGCAGGTCTTTGTGTCTCAGCACTCTCTAATTTGCAGCTCCATTTTGAAAAACAGCGGAGGCAACTGGACCGCAGAATAAATTGTCAAGGGAAGTGGTCATGGCAACATCACTTCAGAAAGTGAAGTCTGTGACATTAGCAAGGATGGCTTAATGAACTGCTGTGCCAAATGTGGGTTGAGCTGTGCTGTACAAATAGTCGGATTAACTGAAGCTGGAACCGAAGACTTCAGCTTCTACTGTCATTCAGCTGCTCTTTTGCCTTTGCCTAGCCTTGTCTCCTGATTTTCAGGTTCATTTTCCAACTGGAGGTGGCTCCTCCAACTGGAGCTGGCTGGGGATAGCTGGTTGCAAGGATGCTGTAGAGCTACAGCCTTTACCCCCAGGGGTACCCAGGCTGCCTGCACCGCTTTGACGCCCCTGGAGAATCCTAATTTTGCCCCAGCTAGAAAGCCATGCACAAACCTCAGGAGAACTTCAGCTTTACAGCCTCACAGACTATAAGAGCCTGTTAAATAAAACAGAAGCAGCATCACACAGCTCTCTCCCCTTCCTCCTCAAAACACAACAAAGCAAAACAAAAAATAGCCTTATCCCATATTGCCCCTTGGAGAAAATCCTTGACCCATGCTGGGCCAGGGACTGTGCCTGAGCATTGCATTAATTGATGGGCTTTTTTACCCCTTGGTATTTCTGAAGCTGGAAGGTGGGGGATGCAGCTGCCTGCATGAAAAGAAGAGCAGACTCTCACTATATCACTGGGGGCCCAGTGCATCCACAAGCCCAGATGTATTAGATGACATGGAAGAGCTTATTCACTGTGAATTTAATGGTCCCCTTGGCTTCCTTGCTTAAACCTTATCGAGCTGAATATCTTTCTTTCTTTGGACCAGGAAGCTCCTCAAAGGTGAAATCACTATTTTCTTCTTTTCCCAAGCATCTATCACTGACTAGATTTAGAGACAGGGCAACGTCTGGATGGAATTTGGTGCCTGAGCCAATTCAGTGATTTTATTTTATGGTCTACTCTTTCCACAGAATTCAATAAGAGTTTAGCTGCATCATATTTTTTTGTAAATGTATGAAAAACTTTTATAAAAATGAGAATGTTTCTGAAGCTGCAAAGGGGCAATTTTAATGGAGAGTAGAGTTTTAAAAGGAAAGCTTTCACATGGTTTTTGCAGTAACTTATTTTTGGAGCTGATGGCTATACTTAGTCTGACTCTTGTAGATCCTTAACAACAACAATAAAATAACACCTCCCCACTCCAAAACATGGAAGTGAAACTTCACAGTTCAACAAAATAAAAAACAGTTTTGACTATTTTCCTTCCAGACTGCCTTCTTATAAGTCCACCCACAAACTCTAGCTATTAAATAGAAAAGATGAAAGGACAGAGAGAGTAAAATGCTCAAGGAAAAAGAACATGCTCATCACAATAACAAACAAGATTAATTCCATATGAAAGTGAAATTTATATCTATGCTTCCCTGTGTTGCTATGAGACATTGGTATGGATGACTGACTCAGATGATATGAATTCATTTGGGTAGATGCCTGATACATTGGTTATAAATATAAAGAAATAAAATTTCTATTGCCTTTAGTTATTAGAAGTGCAGTCCTATTTACTGTAATTTACCTCCTAAATAGCAGTCATCTGATGACTAAAGGACACGTAGAAAAAAGACTTTATGCCTTTGCTTTTCCTTTAGTAACAACTTTGTTTCACTTTTAATGACTCTTTATCTGTTTAATCACTGCAGTAGGTTTCCCAGTGAGGCTTTGCTTTCTCTATAATTGGAGATTTTTAAGATCCACATGAAAAAAAAAAGCTGGGCAAGCTGGTCCAGTCTTTTACATAGTGATATGAAAATTCAAACTTACTCAGCAGTTGCTCATATTTAAGCTCTTCAAACCACTTTTACCACCATTTCATTTTTTTTCTTGTATAATATGACCTCATTCACTTCATATCTTCCCTATTATGAAGCTTGCTAATGTTTTTCAAAACTCTTGTAGAGCTGTATTCATTATAAGACCAAATCTCTCTGTAAAAGCAGAGCTAATCTTTCTCCCCAGGACAAATGCCCTTTGGGGGAAGGACTGCAAGACCACGTTTTCAGAAGAGACAGCTGAGATTAACACATGTCTTTTATTGATGTTGACAGTTAAACAGGTGACATGTGATTCTGTGACAGTGGAAAAAAAAAAGACAGAAAAAAATGCAAAAGATCATAGTTCAACTATATTTGCTTCTGGCATATAAATATTTTACTGAAAGTAAGGGGGTTGGGTACATCATCATTACTCAGTCTAAAACTCTTTCTTTTTCTTCCTTCTAATTAACTAGAGAGATTTAAATGTGAAACTCTAGCATCCCAGTGCAAATATAATGTAAATCTGTCACTATTTCAAATGTGTGAGCTTGAACTAACACTTCCATATTCTTGTCTTTAACATAGCTGCACTAGTGCTAGGTCGAGTATGACAGTATTCTTTGCTTTCTCGTTTCCTTTTAACATTTTTTTGTCTCATTCCATTGTATTCTATCAACTGGAGAACACATACCTCCCTTCCAAAATTGTAAAAAACGGGACTATGCCATTTTTCCCTTCATGCCTATAAGCTCTGTGTTCATTCATATATTCATTGCAAAAGAGCTATAAAGCATTAGTGAGACTAACAGAACTTTATACTCACACAATTTACTGCAGAGGAAAAGAGAGAAACAAACAGTGAAAATCAACCCATTTGTAAGCGTTGGCTGCACAATGAACGATGACAGTTACATGCTGGTAAACAGCTCCAGAGGTGGATCCAGGCTGACCTGTCTCTTGAACTGGATTATGATGTGTCTCAGGTTGTTTACGATGTGATTTTAGGACTTTAGAGATGGTTTTGAATCCTGGCCACAGTGCTCTGAGAGATGCCTTCCAGATCTAAAAGGTCCTTACCTATCTTCAGTCATTCCCGCTCAGATTTGAATTTCTGTTTTCTGAGACTCTTGTGACCTAGTACTTATGCATTATAATCTTATAGTTTGGTTAAATAACTTGACTAATCAGACCAAAGCCTTCTCACATTATCTTTGAAGTGGTCAAAATCTTTTAAATTTTAAATACTGGTTCTACAGGTTTGTGGCTTCCTTTCACAACAAGGAACTTAGACAAAGAAAAGAGCAAGCTCACTTGCTCTTTTCAATTTTTTTGTCGCAGACAATGTTGTTCTGCATCCTGTAATACGTGAATAATGTCTCTGCACAGCTAACAGCTGCAATGTTGTTAGTCGGAAATTGTTTGTGCAATTTTAATGGAATATGTCTCATATAAAATTGCATGCAAATGGAGTAACAGAACATGTTTCTCTCATTTAGTAATAAATAATACGTACTCTGTAATTAAAGTAGGTTGCTTACATAGAATCTTATGAGCATGTGGTATTTTACAGGAATACGCAAGTTTGAAGTGCTCAGCAGTAGAGTTGTTTTTTTCAGCAAATGCTTGCACAATAAAATCGCTTATTATAAGTGGTACAAATGGTGAAGCCAGTAGTTAAGGATACCTACCAGTTTCCATTAAAAGACTCAGTTTTTAATTTCAGTCTTGTCAAACAATCTACACCTCGAATGGGAGTTTTCCATACTGTGGGCCTACTAAGGAGACTTTTTTAATGGAAATATGAGTTAAAATAGTTCATTCATTCATTTCTCAGAATAGGGAACAATATTTTGATGCTTGCATATGAAAATGTAATGTCTTCATATTTTATCATTTAGTGTTTTAATGAGTATAAAAATTGCAATTCTTTTTTGTTATTGTTAATGTTCTCCCAAGCTTGTTCCAGCTAATAAACTGATAGAAAAGCATACTATGCAGATGCTCAGCTCAAATTTGATTACATTTGGCAAAAAAAAAAAAAAAAAATCCCACCTTATTTGCAACAGCCCAGCAATTTCTGGATACTAACATGGACTGGGAATGCAGAGTACATGTAGGCAGCCGACACCAAAACTAGAAGCATCAGAAGGGAAGGAAGAAGCTTCTCGTTCCACCAAGTCTGCAAGAAAAGCCGTGCCGCTTGGCCTCAGAGGCCAGTGTCAGCTAAGGTCAGGGAAGCACAGGGTGTTCGTGTGCCCCTGGGCAGTGGGAGCATTGCTGAGAGCTGGAGCTGGCGGGATCTAGCAGTCCTGTCAAGTTACCAAATGGAAAGAGAAGAGAGAGCTGCTGGTGAATACGTGTCAGGTCTAGGGTCGCTCTGCTGCTGAATTCCCTGAAGGGACAGCACTGGGGGCCTATTCTTTTTCTTCTGTGCCTGATTCCACTGCCTCCTTTTCCTCCTTCCAGAAGAAGTGCTCTGCACACTCCTTCCTGGAAGATCGTGCTAAACTGGCACGTGTGAATACACAGAGAGAGGGAAGATGCTGTGGAGGGAGGAGGAGGGAAGACGTCACCAGGAGGTTGGGAGACAGGAAGGTATAAAGAAAAGCTTCAAAACTGAGCTAAGTAGTGATGTACTGAGCTAAGTACTCAAAACTGAGCTAAGTGCCATCCTGAGATGGTACATCCAAGGCCATGTGTTTTAGATGTCTTTCTGGGTGGCAAGGAGAAGCAGAGCACTGGGAATGAGAGCTGGCACCCTCCAGAGGGAGTCATGTTCTGCCTGCAGCAAGCTGCATTGAGGAGGAGAAAGGGAGAAGGATAGAGAGGCAACAAAAGGAGGACTTTGAAGGAGGAGAGAAGGTAGGAAAGGTATTTGGACAGTTTGGTGAAAGAGAGAAGAGTAGCAGGAAGTGCTAAGAAGAAGGAATAAGAAGAAAAGGAGGCTGGAGTCATGCAGAAGGAGCAGAGGGTAAGAGACTAAAAGGGAGACAGGCTTAGGAATACCTAGGGAGAGCGGTGACCAGGGAGAGTGCTTCCATGAGCACAGGCCTCTCGAAAGCAATTGGAGGAAAAAGAATCTAAAAGGAGTTTTGGAGAGCAGAGTTAGGTCCAGAAATGTTTGTGTCCCCACCATGTATGTGACTTTCACCAAGTGTGAAAGTATATGCTCACAGAACCCATCAAAGAAGTAAAATAATTTATCGTGCCTTATATAGATATGTGATCATGAGCATGTTTACCCCTTTCCACAAGATTCCATTCTTACTAAGTCTGAAGAATAAAAAGGAACAATTTTGGCAGGTTAGAGGTCTGAGTATCCATCTCATCTCTTCAGAATTTCAGTGAACAAGAAGAAAAAAATTATTGAATGATGCCCTAGAGAAATAGATGACATCCTTGTTTCTGACTCTGAGTGCCTTTGTGAGAGGTTGGACGGTTCATTAAAACCAGGCTGTTAGTGTGTGTTTTTTGGATGTTTCAAGAAAGATGCCAAAGCACTGTTTTGTAGAAGAGAACAAAGAGGTCCACTTTCAGCATATAAAGATTTAAAAAGCACAAAAATGCTATGACAATATTAAGTACTCTGTAAAACTCAGCCCTATGTGTTTCAAAGTAGCATACAAATGAATGGATACTTTGGATAATTTTGTCCTTAAGCTATTTATGATAATTCCCCATGTATGAAATGGAGTTATCTCACAGAAGGATGGTGTAGATAATTTCATTTTTGTCTTTAAAAAATGCAAAGCATGCACTAGCAAGCACTTTGAAAAGTTCACAAGAGAATGAACAATTCTGTGTTCAGAATGGGTTCAGCAAATAATGAAGCCATACACCTAGCATAATGAAGTTTAAACAAATAAGGTAACATCAAGCTATCTTTTCAATGAATGCTTTTTATTCTTGCACTTTAGCAGACAGGTTCCAGGAAGGGGGAAAAAAAAAAAAAAAAAAAAAAAAAAAAAAAAAGTAAATCTATCGCTTAAAAGGGTAACATGAGATATAGGAAGCCCTGTTAATGTAATTTGAGCTAATTTTGCATTTTTTTGTGTGTATTTAAGGATCGGGGGGAAGTGTGTTATTATATAATACAAGAGGATTTATTTGTTACTTAATTCTTCATTATGGAAATAGCAAATATTGATCCAGGAATTAGTTATTTTCATTAAAACAAAATGCTTTCTGTTAGGACTCCACTCTGGTGGAGATAAAGCTCTCAGTTTCAGAGATGGGAAGACTGAAGATGTTAGTCTCCTAAATGCAGAGTATTCAGCTGTGTACTCTATTGTTATTATGGCTATTTGACAAAAGTCAATCTCTTGAAATGTAGTGTTAGTAATTTTTTTCTACTTTTTTTAATGAATAATATCATCTTTGTAGCATACTTTCCATTTTTTCCTCTTTAAACAGAATTGTATTTTGTTACTTCATCTCATATAATAATCATATGATGATACTTATTGTTGATTCAACATGAGGAAAATGATTAAATAAACCTAAATCTATTTTCTTGTGATTTTTCTGAACATTATACACACAGATTTCCTTAGAATATATTTGAGGATTTTTTCTTTTTTTTTTAGATTCCAGTGAATACCATAAGCCTCATGAGCTTTGCTTGTCTATTTTGCCCATTTCACTATGATCCCTTGTTGCAAATGAAAGTTTATACTTTAATCTTTAAGGACAGCTTATGTAAAGAGAAAGGTTCTTAAAGCAAAATAGTGACATAGTTAGCTATATCATTAAAAAATTTCTGAACATAATGATCACTGCCAGGCACAAGAGAATTTACTACTGTTTATTTCATTCTTAAATTACAAAAAGCTCACAGTACATTTTCTGACAATCATCACACAGAATCTATGATGATGACCTAATTCATAAATCATCTTGTAATAATTCAAAGAGTAGCACTAAGCTGACAATTCAGATGGACTGAGTAATTATTTTTAGTAAAAGAAAGTAATTTATTATTTTCTTTCCAATGCCCTAACTGATGTTAGTTTGAGTGAATGAGAGCACAGAAAATGTAGTTACGCCTCCTTGCCTAAAGTACCTTGCCTCAAGTACCCATTCTTTTCAACCATGATGGAATTGAGGCAAGTTTACATTTGAGTATGTCTCTTCTTATGAATTCACATCAAGTACGTAAACTCAGCTCTGTGTTGTGAGTACCATCAAGGATATGGCCACAGAAAATATGAAATATATACACTATCTTTACACATTTTTATACATGAAGTGGATTTGTTTAGTTTAAAGCATAATGCATTTTTTGAGAAAAGAATGAAACATCTTGGAAGTCACTATCCTGCATGGACGGAGCTGGACAAGAAGTACATTTGGAACCCTGGACTTTAGGAGAGCCAACTTGGACCTCTTCAGCATGCTACTTGGAGGAATCCCCTAGGCCATGGTCCTAGAAGGAAAGGGGATCCAGGAGAGCTGGCTAATATTCAAGCATGGCTTTCTCCAAGCTCAGGATCAGTTCATTCCTACAAGAAAAAAGCTGAGTAAGGGGAGCAGGAGACCTGCGTGGATGGGCAAGGAGCTGTTGAGTAAACTTAATGAGGGAAGGGGCACATACATAATGTGGAAGAAGGGCCAGGCCATATGGGAACATTGTCAAAAATGCAGGGAGTCAAAGAGGAAGGCCAAGGTACGTCTGGAATTAGAGTTAGTAAGAGATGTCAGGGACAAGAGTTTGAGATGTCAGGGAAAAGAGGACTTTGATAAATATATCAGCAGCAAGAGGAAGACTAGGGAAAATGTTAGTATGCTGCTGAATGGCAATTACTTTTGCCTCTTCATATATACAGACAACCATAAAACATTCATGGAGGATAAGTTACAGCTCGATCTACTCTTGCATGGTATTTTTCTCGCAGGCTTAAAATAATTTTTCAATGCTTCTTACTATAAATAGCAAAAAGACAGAGTTTCTTATTTCTATTGTATGTGCTCTGAGCTCTCTCCACTGTCCTTTCGTAGCTGACATTTTTCATTAGGGTAAGTAGAGTTCTGCTTTCTGATGTGTTTATGAACTGGTGCATTTCAGCTGGAGATGCCATGGGACCAAGAGGCAGCAAACATGTTCTGCATAGTTCCCGGTTCTGGAAGGAGTCTCTGTTTTCTACCAAGAACTCTTGACCAAGAAGTATTTAAAGATATTCCGCCATGAATGAGATTGCTTATTGTCCTGTAGTGCGACTCCCTCTTGAGATACTAAAATATTTATCAAGGCTCCCAGTACCATAAATCAAATGTGCCCAAAATATGTGCCCAAAGAGCATTTACGAAACAAAGAGAGCTTTTCTAAAATTAAATATGTTTATATTATAATGAGGTGTGTAATTCATATACACAGCATAGACTGAAGAGGGTAAATGTCATCAGATTTACTAAAATCATAAAACGATTAGTATGATGCTAATTATTCTTCTATTTAAAAAGCGTTCTCTGTGGGGGTAAGTATGTGGAGACATTTGGGACAATTCAGTCTTGCAATAACATTGAATGAATGAACACCAGTATTATATTTCCTGGTGCTACAGATATCCATACTGGGAGATAGGTCTGGTGCTAAACACTTTACAGCCACATAGAAACAACGAACAACTGGAGAAGCAAAGCGTTAATGTTCAGTTTGAAAAGTAGGAAACTCACTTAATATTCTTGGTTTCTCTCTGCTTTATTGTCTTGTTTTTGAAAAACTGAAAAGATGGGCAACAAAATATTAAAAAATCCATAATAAAAAAAATGAGATGAAATGAAATACACCATGATGCCATAATAAAATTTCAACCATTAGTAATATTCTAGTCATGGTATAGAGTGATACTTCCATAGTCTAATGCCACCTAAATTCCCCAGCCTTTGAAACTAAACATTAGAGCTGATGTGATTAATTAAAATCCTGAAAAATGACAGGATTTGTCAGGACAAATGCCATATAACTGCTCTACCAACAACGCAAACCACGGCAAGACAACTATGGTCTGAAATGGGATTCATTTAGTCCAGAACTTCATTACCATAGAACTGACCAGACTTTATGAGTGCTCAGCTTTAGCTGAACTTCATTTTAACTGAAATCATCAGGAAAAGTCCCGAAAACTCCCAGGGAACCCTGATAATGCAAGGCAGTGAGTCTTTGCCAACCCCACGTGAGGGGTTCAATGAAGAACTCATTGCAAACCTAATTGCATAACTTTATAAAAATGTTTGTCAGTTAGGTTTGACTCTTAATTCATAGAAGAATATTTGAACTTTTTTGAAAATCAGTTAATCTTAAAATTTAAAATTGTGAATTTTTTTTCTTTTCTAAAATCAGCATATATTCAGTCACTGTGAAAATGTACATATGTGGGTAGGTGGGAGTGGGTGCAAAGAAAAGACAAGGACAGCCCTCTGCACAGACACATTTCTGGACTAGAAACATCGAACACAGGCAATTCCCGAAGTTCTTCCGTTGAAAAACAGGTGTCACTGGAATCATTATCAGCTTACTACGCTATCCTTGTTATTTGTGCAACTTTCTACTATAAGACTGAATCATGTTTGTGACTCACAAGCTGAGATGCATTTCCAATCTATCTTACCACCCTGTGGGGTGATGCTCAGCAGTGCAGCAGTCTGTCCCATTTTTTGTTCTTTTCCAGGAAAAGAAATAACCTTACGCAGAACAGAAGGGAGCTGCAGTTCAGTCCCCATCTAGGATGTCCTCCAGGTGGCTCAAGTCGATTACGCTCACCTGCCCCTTGACTTGGACACTGGTTAGGATAAGCTTCTGGAAACTCAGGCCTAGAAGAAGCAGGATGTACAGAAGAAAGTAAAAATGGAGAGTGTCATATACACATGCTTCTGAGTATCTCAGAAGAAAGTTTGCATCCGTTTAATTTTGGCTGCTGGTTCCTATCTGTTCCTATTTTACTCAAAACTGTTTAAGTAATTTCTGCCTCTCCAGATGCTATGGTTCCCTCTTGCAAACTGTTACAGATTTATGTCGTTCGAATGCAGCTGAGTTTCCCTGTAATTATTGTTTATGCATTGAATCAGGGAAAAGCTATTTAAACGTTACAGTCTTTCCAGGCTTTATCTTGTCTCTGTAGGAGGACTTTTCTGTCCAATCTGTCTCTGCTTGATCGAGATGCTTATATGGGCCCAGATCCAGTAGAGCTCTTTGTTTGCTTCGAACATAAAAATCATTCTACCCTTGCAACTTCAGTGTGATGACTTTTAAGTATAAAATGAAGCCTGCACCTAAATGCATTGCTCATTCAGGACAATTAACTACTGCAGTGTTAGGACACAGTCTGTATGTGATGGACATGACGGCAGTGCTCCAGCTGCTTTGGCTGCGTGTTTTTCTCTACAAATAACAGAACCAATAGGAAAAAGAGTTTCTAAAATACTACCACACACTTTCCTAACTTTAAGCAAGCATCTTCCTTGAAAGGTCTAGACTTCCCTTCAGGACAACTATTATGGTATCATGATAGTGCCTCTTTTGAGCCTATAGAACAGCAGGGTTCAGGTTGCCTCATTTCTGTGAAGCATGGCCACGGACAAGTGAGGCAGCGCTTGCTCTTTTTTATAAATGTCTTTATTTTTCCACTAGAATAGCTTCTTATATGGTGTGTAATATGTATAATCCTGAAAGCACAATCTGTAACCATCTGTAAACTTCCTGCTCTGCCAAAACCACCTGCACTTCCAATCTTACCTTTCCCTTACACTTTATACAACTCTTTCAGGAAAGGAAGTGAACAGCTCCTAGAGGTCCTCCTGGAAATTATGTAATGTCTCCTCTTTCTGGTATTGCATGTCACCTCTTATTTCCATTGTATGCCTAGATAACTGATCAGCAATTTTATTGTGAGCAAAAGTGAATCTCAAATGTATTTTTAGCTTTTGGAGAAAGCTTCATATAACTAAATACAGCAAATAAAATGTGACATCTTGTATTTTATACACTGGAGTGTGGCAGTGTGTTGCACAGTGCCTTGGGTTACTGTTGAGGCCTTCTCTCTGCAGCTCTGCAGCCTGCCTTTTCTCTTCTCTGATAGTTCCTTTTTTTTTCCACTTGGAAAGATTTCCCCTCTCACCTTTTGCTCCCTCTCTCTCTCTTCATGCAGATAGACTATCTCAATATATAGTTTGTGCAACATAAATGAAGAAGGAATTGAACATCAACATTTCTCAGTTATGTTTTCATAGGGTTCTCTGCTGGGTGTTTTTTGCATCTGTACTGTATTTTGAAGTTTCTGCAGTCTAAAACTTTAGCATGTTCAGAACAATTTGGTATTCTTGCATGATAGTAGAGGTTGATTGTATTATAAAAAGTGGCAAGTAAGTTTTGCCAAACAGAAGATATAATACGCTCTTTTACAAGATCAAGAATGCCCGTCAAAAGAATGCCCGTGGTATATTTTAACACCATCCTTAGATTTTGAAATACAATTTTCCAAGTAAATTCCTATTAGTGTGGTAAGCTCTTCAGTTTAAGCATGTTAAGAAATAATAGATAGCCCTAATGTTGTCAGGACTAAGTTCCAGAAATTAGGTTTTATCTTTAGCCACCTGTCAGTTGATTTCTTTGGCAGCAATGAAATTCAATACTAAGAGCTCTTCAGAAACGTAGGTTAAAAGACTTCCTGTTACTGGCATGAAAATGCAAATCCTTACTGTAGCTAAAGAGTCTATTTGGGAGGAATAAATAATAGAAGTCACCTCAGTGGAATGGTGTGAAATGCAAAAGGACAGTTACATTCACTGTTGTTGCCACCTAACAGTCCTATTTAAATCAAAATTGGGTAGCAAGTGAACTGAAAATGATATTCTGGCAGAGAGATGCAGAACTGTCCAAATGATAAGCAATGAAGTAATAGTCTTTTGCTTAGATTTGTTAGCCTAATTAATCTTATTAGGGTTAAAGCTCAACTATCTGCTCATTAATACAAAGAAGTAAGGACATGGTTTTAAATGTTGTTAAGATTTCTCTCAAATTATCATGTGGTAAAGAATATAAATATTGATAGAAATACTGATATTCACAGAATAAAACTGAAAGTATAACTGCAAGTACACCTGATGCTTTAGACTTCAGCAAACAAAAATTACAATTTCTAGTTAAACCCTAAAAATATGTCTGCTATTTTAATGTTTCAAAAGGCTGCAGATGTAAAATCATAGAATGTTTACAACGAGGTGGTAATGGACAGACACCTTCTTAAGGGTCTCATGGAATCAATTTATTTTTGGACTGAGGAAATGGATCTGGAATTAAGAGACCTGGGTGCAATTCCTAGCTCTTTCGCACTGAGCTTCATTCATTTTCTGCCTGTCTACCATTGTTAACCTGGATGTAGCAATTCCTATGTCTTGTGTGGATTTAACTGCTAAGGGTAGAGCTGTTCTTGCAGAGAAAGAAATTTCCTGTTTCCCCAGAAGGAGAGAGAAGTTGTACCCATCTCCCTACAAATGAAATCTCATGTGGAGGTAACTATGTGAAAACCACGAGTTACAGAAGGATACTGATACTGATACTCATAAAGAAGAATTTTGGGTAACAAATGGAGCTCTTTCTGTTCAGGTGTTCTACATCTTGAAAACAGCAAAATCAAAGGTAAAGAATTTGAGTTTAAGAGTTGCTCTTTTTTTTAAGTGGAGCTTTTTTTTTCCCATTTATGGAAAAAGCTCAGATGTGCTAGGAGCTCAGAAGAAGCCAAATTTCAGCTGCAAATTAATACCTTTAGGTAAATAGCTCTAAGATCACAAGCTCCTGTGATTTTATAAAATTGCAACACTCATATATTTTTACAACAAATTTAAAGCTTGGACATCTTATATATTTTAGATATCTTCACAATATTGCCACAGCAGGAGATGCCCATCCTCCCTTGAACTTACCAAGAAATGTCATTCTTTCTCTTATCAGGCAGTAGTGAAAGGCATTCACAGAAACTGTCTGAAAGCAGCTTGTTTTGCACTGTCCATAACCAGAAAGAAAGGGTGAGAAAATATGTGTATTATTGAAACAGAGATGCTGTGGAATGGAATCTCTAATTTCAAATTCAAGAATTATCAGTTTTGAACATTATGGTCAGTGAAAATCAAACTGGAGCCCTGTCCTTTAAAATCTTCTGGTTGTCTCGTCATTTCTCAGGCAAAGATATTTGATAAAAGATTCACCTATTCTATTAGGATGAGAAATAGTGGAAGAGATTTCTTACACATAAATACTGCTTTTAAATTCTAAATAACTTTTAATAGCTTGAAAACGACTTAGTCTGTAGACTTTCTCATTGTATAATTTCAGATGGTTCTTGGGTTATATATGTATATTTTGAATAACTAACTATTTGAGTTTAGCTATATTTCTGGGTCATTGTGATTTTATTCTCTTACTGCATGAGAAAAAGGGAAAAATCCTTACCATGCTGTTACTGTTACAAATAAATCTATCTCTGGGCTGTGGTGTACAAAGTTCACAGAAGGAGCTTGACAGAGAACTCTGACAGTTGTCAGATCAGTTGCTGGTCATACAGCTGGTGATACAGCAATTGTATGTACCAGACTAACTGCTTTCTGTTATTAATAGAAGTACAGCACTTTGTAAGAGAAAATCACAGTAGCATCTCAGTTAGAACAGTTTAAATTTGCTCAAAAATACTTACAGTTTAAAATGACATTAGTCCTTCAGAATTGTTATGGAGGACTTCCAGTTCCATCGGGCTTATTCATATAATATTCATAGCTGAATATTGGGGAACAGTATCTCTTAATCTTAGTGGTTGTACCTGTTATGCCTGTTCAAGAGAACCAACTTGCAAAGGGCATGCCATAAAGTTTGCTGAGGCCTTCCATGCTTTGTCTTTTCATTTTTGTCTTGTCCTCCATTCTCTTAAAGAGTAGGTGTGAAATTCTGTATTTATTCAAGAACATGATTCGTCATAAATAATACTTAGTTTGATGGTTCTTTGGTTTCCCATGTGATAATTCTAAGACCTTATAAAAGAGGCTGTACCTGAAGTCAGAAAAAAAAGATATATGTTTGAAATGACTGGACTTTTCAAATGTTCCCACTGTGTATAATATAATAATAATGCGGTACTGTGTTCCAGTTACAGAATTTACATGCTATAAACATAAACGTGCCTAGCACAGAAAACAGATGTTTTCAAAAATAGGCCAGAAACAAAGCAATTTAATGATCTCCAGCGATGACAAAATCTGACAAGACATATGGCGTTCAATTCAATTCAATTCATTATGGTGTCTAGTGTCCTTTGAGACTCTCTTGTGTATCTAAAGCACCAACCTGAATTGCTCCCTACATGTGACTAAAGGAGTCCCATAACTTTCCAGATTGATAGTTAGAAATCAAACGAAATGTCAGAATTGGTACTTGATGCTTTGTGTTCATGCAGCAGATTTGCAGAGCTGCACTGAGCTGAACATCTGGATAGTGATGTGAGGCACACTATTAGCAAACCAGAAGCAATCTGCCCTTTGCAGTCCAAAACCAGAGGTAACTAGAGTCAATACATTTGTCTAAATCTATAAGGACAGGATCAAACTCAGGTGAGAAGACAGAAGATTTTCTCTCCATGCAGCTGCACGCTTTTCAATAAGCAATTGTTTTTTTAAAAGAAACTGGTTTTGATTTACCTGATTTACTCCAGATGATGCTGGAGGAAAGATATCAAAGACTTACTACCACATTATCATAATTTATAAAGAATTAGTATAGTCTATCAAATTATCATAATTAGTAAGCATTACTAGAGACTGGCAAAATGTTTCAATTGATAGGGAAGGGAAGGTAGTCAAAACCATCCCCACAAAAGTATCTTTTCCTTGTGCCACAAGTCTCAAAAGTAAAATTCAGACTGTAATCATTGTGACAGGTAGATTGAGATAATTAGTTTTTAATGGTTTTCAAAGGAATGCTTTAGTTTGTGTGCAGTAGTGAAGTGTATGTCATTCTTCAAGCTGTGGCTCTCAAGACTTCTAGAGGCTTTTTTGCCAACTTATCTGCAAAGCAGCAAACACCTTGGAGGATGCCTTCTGTGCAAGTGTGCTGCTGCATCTCTTTGTCAGGGCTTCCTTTGGTGTAAATTCAACTCTGAATAAATTTGTAGGCAGCAGTAGAACTGAAGAGGTAAACTTATATAAAGTTGAAAAGAGACTTGAGAAGTAAACTGTAAAGAAATCTGAGATCTGCAAAAGAGATTTTTTAGACTACTAACAGATACCCAAAGGAGGCATATAACCAAGCACATTTGGGCTAACATTTATGTTTCTACTATTCACTGAGGACTTACTCCATTAAAATATGTGGTGGCTTATTTCATAGTTTTAGATTGTTAATGTCTCTTAAGGGAATCCTTTGATGTCTGTTTATTTGACAAGGCAAGACATTAAGAAATGATGTAAGGAGCTTAACAGACAGAAGTATGATCAACAGACAATGCAGTTTATCAAAACTCGGTATATGGTCAGAAAAAAATAACTGAAACTAATACAAGGAATAGATATTGTCTTTACTGTCTTATGCAATGCACATCTGCACCAAAAATCTTTAACTTAATGATACAGGACAAGGAAAAAAAAAAAAGAAAAAAAAAAAAGAAAAAAAGTCCCATCTAGATAATTGGTATTGAAGGATAGGCATTTTTCTTAAGTTTTATAGATATATATATATATATATATATATAACTTTATATATATATATATATACTATATATATATAGTTATATATATATATACTTAAATATATTTAAAGAGAGATTCTATCTATCTTTATATCTTCCATCAGTAATGATGGAAATAGAAAGAGACAGCAGAATAGAACAACTATTTTTGTCATTCAAAAACACTTTGGAGGGGGTGGATAAAAGTGGCTTTTCTGGCTAATGCTTCTGTAGATACTCAGTGTTGTATATGAACATGAGTAACAGTAGAGAGATAAATACTGCCAAGAATATATCATTATCATTATGAGGACCTGTAGCTTCAGTCAATAGAAAATCAATGTTAAGAGTTTGCTGTGGTGTGCATAATAATGGGAGTGATAACGTGTACACTATTGCAGTCACTGAACTGAGAAAATGCTATTTTAAATTTGGTTTTGGTAATAATGAGGTCATTATAAAAGATCTAGAAGCAAAAGAACAAACAAAAAAAAATATTGGATTGAATGAACATATTGATTTAATTGAATAAAGTATATCTCCAACAAAGGTCCTCCAGCCTGACTCATTTCCCAATAGCCTTCTCTCCCCTAGGGAGAATGTCATTTTTCATTACAAATCTGGATAGCTATTGGTGCGCAAGTAGGAAGGCAAAGCAATGACTCAGGGAACATCCCACTGTAAACATTTGAGGGTACTTTGAAGATGAGTCACTGAAGAGGCTAATTCAACTTCCTTTGAATTAACTATTTTTCAATAGGCTGAGACAAAAAAAATCATAATAATAAAAAAAACCCTAGAAACTGAGGAACAGAACTTCAGCCAAAAGTAACACTTCAAAATGCAAAACAGATCGTGCAAGTTCAGAGGACTGTTAGAGTCCTCTAAGTATTTAGAGGACTCAGAAAGAAATGGAGAATACTGGTGTTTCCATATATTCATTACAGAACGTTGAACTATGGCTGATATTTTTGTATGCAGTCTGGTGTTTTAAAGTTTTAAATTCATTCTTCAGTATCAAGTTTTGAACCTGTTATTAGGATTAAATAATGTTTTGCTTTGAAGAAAACTGTCCTTTTAGTTTTAGTTTTAGTTCATCATCAATCACAGCCTCATAAAGGAAAGCACATTGTCATACTTTCATTCAGAAAGTAATGTTATTCAGGGAATAATGTTATTCCTTTTTTATTTTTTTATTTTTTTTATGAGAAACTCACAATCTAGATGACTGTCTTTTTTTTCTGTTATTTTCAGAGTGTGATGTGTGAGGTCAAAATCTGGGCCAATCTACTGAACACTGTGGAAATAAGACATGAAACCATGGCATTTATGGAAGGGTATGTGATAGAAACAGGAGAGCAAAAATTGTGATCAGACTTATGCTAGAAATCAAGCTCATCTTTTTTTTCTACTAATAACACCTATTTTCTACCCAGATGTCTGTTTTCATGACACTTGTAGAAATTTAATATATTTGATACCTCTCTGTTCTAGAGGAAACAAACAGACGTATCACACATGCTCTGTGATCACAGAATTTACGACGACATTTAAAATGAAACATATTTAATTATGTCAACAGTGAAATCTTGTTGATGTAGTTAATGCAATGAAGTACAAGTTCTAGACTGAAACAATTAAGTGTGGTTAGCACAGTAGATGGCAATGAGGGTAGTTAGGATAAAGCAAGTAGTGAAATACAGTTAGGATTTACAGAATTCTTCTAATTCTGCATTTTTTATATCAACTGTTATTCTAAATAAAGTAATATATAAGCAGTTCAACTCTACAGGTAATAATGCCACTTAAAATGCAACTTTTTCATTTAGAAAAGGCCAAAGATGAAAAAGCTAAAGATGATGCTTAGTAGGACCAAAAGGAACTGAATTAGACAAGAACTCTGGAAATAAGTGGCTTGAATAATCTCATTTTTGTAACAACTTTAATTACCAGATTTACTTAAATTACTTGGCAATTAGTGAGAAAATTAGCTGGTAGTCCTGTGGAGCTAATGACCAAAAAATTAATTTGGATCACACAGATGTCAGGAAAAACAACAACAACAACAAAAAACAAAACAAAGCAAAATAATTTTCCTTGAACTTTTAGATGTATTAAACCTTTTTAGGAGGGGATGTGTTATTCATACATTCTGAAGCCAAAACAAATATTTCATTGAATTCCCTAATGTCTACTAAGGAGTGAACTTACTAGCAGCTTCCTTAGTGGGAACACTAATAAGACATCTTTTCTCTCTACAACTATTTTTTCCATAAATGTTTAAAGAATCTCCCTCAGATATTCTGACATGCCAAATCTGTGTAAAAGTGGCCAACAGGTGCAGGAAGTGCTGGGAAAGGTTGGAGGAGGTCTCTCGCATACTCAGATGTGCACAAAGCCAGGACAAGGAAAATCTGGGCACAGTTTTTTATCCCAGCTCTGCATCCTGTGTTCTGGTCTCACAGAGAGTTTGAACAAAACTGGAATAAGAGATCAGAAATGCAATCAAACTATGAAAGTGCAGACCTCCCTGCCCTCAAAGGGAGCCATGGGAAATAACTGAAGGTTATGAAAGATGGGAAGAGACAGAATCTGGTAAAAGGACTGTGCTGTGTGAGGAACCCAACAGGATATGAAAAGAATGTGAAACCCTGAAAGAAAGAGCATGGAAGTCTGGTTTCTTAACAGATAGTCAGGCTGATAAAAACTCCAAGTAAACTGACTTGCAAAATAAATCTAGTAGACACATAATTCCCTTTTTTTTTTTAAGTAAAATAATCTCTTTTCAGTCCAATCATAATGCAATACAAATGTGCAGATGCCATTTCTGTATAAAAGCATAGTTAGAGCATGGTTGAGAACTTTTGCTATTTATTTGAAATTCTCTCACTTCACATTCATGTCAAAGTTACCAAGCCCAGCTGCAAGTGTTAAAAGATTATCAGCTGTAAAAAGAAAGGTTACCAGGACATTTTGCATATTATTTTCTCACATTCCACTGGTCATAAGTAGTCTTATCATTTAATGATTCTTGGCTAGTGAGCTACCTAGACTTAATAGGGGTAATTTGTGTATTTGTTGAGAAAAGATGTAATGCCATTTTAGTCATTATTTTACAGATTTTTGATGAGATGTTGGAACATGACTTGTTCATGAAATGATTCATGCCTGCCACCAGGCTGCCTTTTTAAGTTTTTGGAAAAATGTTATTCTTCAAGCACATAGAGCACAAGGGACATAGAGATCCCAGCTATCTATCAGTGCCACAATGTGCTTTCTACATTTTAATATCCAAGTTATTACATGATCACCAAAAAGAGATATCCTAGCTTAAAAGATCTTGCAGACTTTAATACTATCCACTCTTGCTTTTGAAGGTCTATTCAGGCTGAGTGAGAGACCATGTTGCACACTCAGTCAACTATGTATTGTATCAGTGTCCCATGCTGGAGAATATGGGAACATCTGCCATTAGCATCGGTGAAGCTGTGTAATTAAGTAATGCTTGTAAAGTACCTTGAGGATGAAAAGTGCTATGTGCTAGGATTGTTTGTTGATGGCTTTTAATCAATATTTTAAAAAGAAGTCGTTGCTAATTCATAAAATATCAGAATGAACCTCTTTTGCCAATCCATTAAGCTCTTGAACTCCTAATCAACATATGAGTGAACAGAAGAGAAAAAAATATTTTGCTTTTCTAGCATACTTTCTTCAAGACAAATAGATTTTATAAAATTACATAGAAGGAACATGAATAAAACTAAAAAAAAGTTTTTAAGTAGTTTTATTTATTGAAAGATAAGTTGAAACTTCAGTAGATGTGGGGTTTTTGTGCTGTTGTCATTTTTTATCTCTCAGAAGTATCTTCTAGTTCTGAATTGTGAATCACTTTTTATGGGCAGTCAAACATGCCATTGACAGCCTTCGGTTGAGTTACTCACCACCAGGTCAGATACTCTGCCAAATGGTACAGGTTACAAGACACTGGATGGTTTAACAACCTGTAATACTCTGAGCATGCTGGCAATCTCACATGCAAGTGTAGATCCTTAAGAGCAAATGATAAATTAACTATCAAAACAGAGATATGCATCTTGCAGAATTACATTAATTCTGCATTTGAAAATTGTACTTTTGTTTTTCATCAAGGAAGAATAATCAAACAATTTTATATTTTGTGGCCAATTGAATCTATTTTCATATGTGTTGTGAAGTTCTATGATCTTTAATCATTGTGCAAGAGTAATACTAACACAGAAAAGATGCAAATGAATATCGCCATTTGGTTGTCATCTTTTTATGAAAAATAGGCTTTGTTTTACAATTTAGTTGTTGGTAATATCAAGGCAGAAAATAGTTGGGTTTTTTTTTTTTCATTCTAGGGCAGAATTGAGCAATATTTTCCTCAAGGATCCATTTCAGAAGTAATATCTAAAAATTATAATTTAATTTCAACGGTTCCTATTTCAGAGTGTATTTGGAGTGCTTTATTTCTCTGTATGCTTGCTTATTTTTTACATTGCTAAGATTGTTGATGAAGATTTTAAATCTGATTTGTTTTCTGAATTTTCTAAGTGTTCCTCTTTTCAAAATTCTCATTTGCAAAATATCTTTGATTCACTTTTGTAGCAGGGTCTGAGTCCTACTTCTGGAAATACATGAGGGGCAAATATGTCTCTGTTTTCAAATGAATTTGTCTCTGTTTTCAAGTGCAAAATTTTGCGAATATCTCCACATTTATATTCTCCAAATGCAAAGTATCTGAGAGCACTGTTTGGCTTTGGCAAAACATGTCTCCTGGACTGTCACATTTCTATTTTGTTTCCCGAGCAGTTCAAGCAGTCTCATGAAACCTGCTTCCTAATTTACATGAGGAATGAATTCTCCGGGGCTTGAGTCATTATCTTCCTGGACAGGCTGACTCCAGTGAGTGCACAGCACTGTGCACTCACACACACACACACACACACACACACACACACACACACACACACACACACACACACACACCCTCAGCCTGTCGCATGATGAAATGGCTGAGCAATGGTAGATTTTCAGTGGGCATAAATCTCCTAATGAGGAATTACTGTTCTGCTTCCCTGTCTTTAGGGAGAAATGGGCTGGGAGGAAAGGAAGGTTGCACGGCAGTTGGAAAGACATTTGGAAAGGAAATGGTCAGGGAGCCAGGCTATCCAGCGACATGGGGACGGGGCTGTTTCACACGGGCTCTCATGGGCAGGTGGTTGGGTTGGAGGTTGCGTTTTGGCACCTCCAGGAGGCAGAGACAGCAGTTTAACGGGTGGCCCAGGCAGTGATGCACTGCACAAATAATCAGATTAATTTCTGCGCAGGGATTTTGCATCAAATCCAAAAATCAACCATGGATTGATTTTTGATCAAAATCAATCATGGATCGAACTGATGGTAGCAATGGTGAGTGTCTGTGTCAGTGTCTGGCATAGATTTTTTCCATCCAAACTTCTTTCCACTAAAAAAATGGATTTTCAGCACCACTGCTTTCCTCAAATATTCAACTATTTCCCAAATGGTTTAAAATGACAAATTAAATAAAGAAAGCTACACCTTAGGTAAAGGAGAATTTTTAAAAATGACTATTCTGAAAAATGTAATGCAGTGAAGTCATGATCTTATTTCTTATAATTACTTGAAAAAGTGGAAAGACAGAAATTCACCTGTATGTACAAAAACAAAAGTTTTATATTGATGTGTCACTGTGATAACTAATAACTAACTGTGATAACTGTAGATTAAATAGCAGAAATAAAAGCTTCCAAAGGTTCTTTTAAATATGGCAAGTGGAGGCATCAGGAGTGTAAAAATCATCAGTGGTTATCAGAAAATCATACGATTTGAATGCAAGCAGATTGCTTGTATTCTAAAAGAATTAACAGAGAGATATTAACGGAGAATATGCCACATTAAAGTGGGAACTCAAAGTGAAGAACACAAAATCAGGGAAAATGCAGGGGCTAGCCAGGCACACTTCCAGCTCTTGGCCCTATAGTGACTTTGAACTTTCTTCCCCCACATATTACAGTAGATTCCAGAGGTGAAAAATTGTGAATATAGTATTCTTAGAAAGGAATGCCAAGCATAATAAGAAGACAGGGGCTTAGGCTGGGGGCGGGGAAAAAAAAAACATGGTGTTTAGGAGCCTTTCAGTTCCAATCTCTGTCTTTCTATTCTATCTAAAATTTGGAGAGAAAATCGCACTGTTAATAGTAGGAACAACAAAAGTCCACTTTTGGGTCCCGAAAGGAACAATTAAAATATTCCTGATGAAGAAATTGGATCTCTGAAAACCATTGCATTAAGCATAAGGCAGATCAAAACACATCTGGAGATGATTTATATAGTTTATGAAATTAACTTACTGATGTCAGATCAAGTCTTAATAAGTGTCTCCAACAGATAAAATAACTGCTGCTGTAGTCACTACATGTCATTCTTGCAAGCTATACTGCAGAATAAGGCTAAAACTTGACTGGAAATTAAAAAACCCTCACCTCATTAGATAACCTTTCAAAACATTTCTCCCAACACCTTTTTCATAGTTTAAAAAGGTATAAAATGCCTTTGCTGAAGCAGTTCTTCATCTACTTATGTGATTATTATACTATCAGTGATATAGAATATACTAAAATATACTATACAATTTCCTAAAGTGTAAGCTTCTTTTTTCAAATATTTTTCTATCCTATTCATCCTATCTTTGCTTCTTTTAGGCAAAGACACACAAAATTAGACGGCAATAAGTTAAACGTGTAAAATGCCAACCTCGGGCCAGCCTTCTCTTGGTCCATGTATATATTTAAGATCAATGTTGACACCACATTTGGGCAGTGTGCACACAACCTAAATAGATATAGCTGATATAGAGATTAATTTAGCAGGGAAAAGCAGGGAAAATGAGCAGCTGAGGTTTTGGTAGCTAGTTAGTTGAAAGCAAGTTTAAGTATAGTTATCATTCCTGCAGTCATGCCCCTAGTTGCAATGTATACATAACATATGACCTCCTGTGGAGAGATAAATCAAATTCTGAAAGCTGAATATATTTGCATTCTCAGATATGTTCCAGGTAGTTTACAATTATAAAACTTGCACGGTAGGACTGCTGCTTCAACATGAAATAAGCTCCTCTGCCACATTAGTCCTCTCTTTTAAAACGGAAAACAAGGATAAGAATTATAAATTAGAAAAAGAGATGCTAAAATAAAAAACTAATCTGAGCTAATACTTTCAAACAGACAGCAACCAAAAGAAGAAAGCCAGAGAAAACACTTCTGTCTTCCTTGTTTTTTCTCAACAAAGACAGATTCGAGTGATTTGACTCAATTATTTTTTCATGCCGCAAAATGCATAAACACATCTGCCGCTATGATTAGGTTTATAATCTCATTAATTTGTGCAGTTATACCTATTACTGGTACTAATAAAATAATTTTTACATTTTCTTTCTCTTATTACTCAGAGAGAAATAAAATACATGGAGAAAAATGTACTGTAATAAATATAGAAATTTTATAAAGGAATATAATAGAATTCTTCAGTGAGTTGTCATATTATAAATAGAAAAATAAATAAAATAATACAATTTATAAAATTAATATCATATGTTTCACACATTGGTCTAATATCTATTGCAGAAAATAAATTATGAGGCAATTATTAGGTAAAATATACTTGAGAAGCTAAACAATAAAAACTAATAATTGGAGATGTTCTTAATTCTTAACTAAGATGTACTGGAATCATTCAAAAGGTGCATATTAATCAGAATGATCTATGTTAGACCTTAAAGCAATTATGCTAGAACACCCCTTTTAATAAAAAAAAAAAAAGGCACCAAAGGGTGCCAAAGTCTGTGACCTCTTTGTAAAGACCCCACTTCAGACTCAAAGTATCCTAAGGCGTTATTCATCCAGTTTAAAACCTAGCATGCACGCTCTATGTGACAGCTTCTCTCCGCTGACTGTAGAAGTCTAGAGCTATTAGGCTTCTAAATCTGCTAAAAGGAGATAAAACATATGGAAATAGCCACCAATTGACACAAGATAATACGGCAGTAAGAAATAATGAGCATTATGGGCATCTCGAAAGTATATCAGGTTGCTTTCCCAAGTAGCTAAATTCACAAAACCCACTCTCACTGGCAGAAGAAAAGAAGTCATTAGTAGGAAGCATTCTGCTCTTTGGAATGAAACAGCTCCCTGCTGTAAATACTCACAGTTGTGTGTAAACACTCGCAGCTATTTATGAGCAGTTTTGTGTGGTTTCATTTGCTTTCAAAGACCAGCTAAGGTCAGATAGGTGTTGTCATCATTATCTTGCATTGGTAAAGCATTATCCTGCACTGTCATTGCTGTTAGAAATGTTTATTCTTTTAGAAATATTGGTGCTTAGCCTGAGTACCAGCTGGAAACACAGCACCCAAGGGAGAAGTGCTGAGATAGATAATAACAAGAGCTGCAGATACATTAATGTTGATACCAGAATAACATCTGTTTGTGGCTTCCTTGGGATCAGCTGTGTGTTTTGTGAAGAAACTGAGTTCCCCAGAGCACGTCACTGAAATTATCATAATTTATTAAGAAAAGGAACTTAGAGAAAATGAACTGCATGGTCATTCTAGGTCGGTGCCCATTTGAGGGTTCGTGTATGTAGGTGGACTAAGAATATGATGAGCTCATTGCACCCACAATCTCAGCCAGCTGGACCTGAAGCTAGGCTTGGAAGCCATGAGCCACTAAGCACATCACAAAGAAGAGGACAAGGTGGGAGAAATGCTGCTCGAGGAGGGCAGGCAGAATGTATACATACCCTCACCACCAGATCTGAGTGACTTCTAGTACTGGCTGCCTCAGAGGCTGCCAGTTCTCTCAAAATTTCAGACTTTCTACTCTAGAGTTTACTCCTGAGTCCTTAATCTCCTAAATCCAGCATCCTCCACCCCTTTTACCTAATTCAGATCAATGCACTTAACATCCTACTAGTCCTGTCCAGAAGTCTCTGGTAACCTACCGAAGTGCTGCCCAACTGTCCCCCATGCTTCTCCTACAAGCTGTCCTCACAGCCAACCTCTCCATTGGCCCCCAGTCTAAGCCTTTCCAATGAGAATGTCATCTATTTGCTATTAACCTCCATGATCCAGAGCTAATTCAAACAATTATATTAAATGCTATCATGAATTCTTTGTATTGAGTAGAGGACTGTGTGCCCTAACAATACTAAGAAGCCTGAAGAAACATATGTGCCATTTTCCTACCAAAATTTATGGCAGCCAAAATATATCTGAGGATCTGGGCTTCAGTGATTTCAAAAGGCGACGGAGGTTGTTTATGCCAGCGAGAGAAATTACAGAAAAATACAAACCACAAATTTTTCTTTATTTTTGTATCTAAATTCCCAACCCTTAACATTGCACTGTACAAAATTTCTTACATTCCTAGACATAGAGAACTGACTGCAAACTCTTTCCAGTTCCTTAGATATATCCTTCCCTCAAGGTTTTGCCTCTCTTTTCCTCATGATCTTCTCTTTGGATGACTATTTTCTCTTTAGCCATTGGTCAAATTATGTTCCTTAGTCCTGCAAAAAATTTGGTTTGGGAACCTGGGAACCTGCGGACAGTAATAGGGCTCAATGCTACAGCATTTCTTTAAAACAAGATCTGATTTAGTTTGCTGGAGGGAAGCCAGCACCCAGAGAAGCAAATTAAAAGTCACTATGTGTACAGACTCTTATTGTTGGCTTCCCTTCAAACTCGTAAGGAAACAGAATTTCATTTTGACATTTCTAGTTGTCTTCAGAAGAAAATCATAACCTTTCTTGCTACGGTCTAAATATTATAGTACGACATCTGTTGGTGTTCTTCCTGTTCTCTAGGTTAGACCTTTAAACATATGGATTATTCCGGTTTTTAGATTCTTTTATATGAAGAGGAAAAAAAAAAAAAAAAAAAAAAAAANAAAAAAAAAAAAAAAAAAAAAAAAGAAAGGTTCTGTCAGGGTTCTGGCCATTTTTTTCACCTTTCCTGATAGTAGTCCTTTGTGATCTGTACATTAATTTGCATAAATAAAAAGTATATTTGTTCAAAGTAATCTAAATATTTCCTATTACTCACAACAAACATCTCAGGGTAGCATTATGAGCTCTAACCCCTAAATTTGGAGTAAAACAGGGAATAAACTCAAACATCACACAGTGTCATGCCTACATTTTATTTTTGCTTTAGTGATGAGTGCAGTGACCAAACCATCTTATCCTCCTTTAGGTTTCTATTTAATGTTTTGTAAATATGACTCATACATTAGAAGTAAATGATCAATATTTATATATATCCTGAGTGTGTTCTTTTAAGGAAAGAAGGAGTGATTCTCTCAGAAGATCCAAGTCATTCTGTAGGCATGTTATTTTTAAAACTGGCATATTTTTAAGCAAGTGGAAATCCTGCTACTGAGGGAATATTTCATCTACTGCAAACAATACTGGCACTGATTCCACCTACCTCAGGCAAAGTTATTTATTATAATGCTTATCAATGCACTATAGCTAGTTAAGGATATAGTTTTTTTTTTTCCCCTAAAGCAGCAGAAACTTTTACTTTTTTTAAAAAATACAGCAATCAGGTTACAGAAGAAACTATGCTTCAGTCTTGAATGCTAGGAAGTACCTGAGATAGGCTTTTGATGTAGATGCCAAACAAAGCATTTTCTGTCCTGCTACTGAGCACTGTGAGATCAACTGGAATATAATAATTGGGATATAGGCAGTGAGGAGGAGGAGGCCGGCCTCTTTTCAGTGATGGACAGCAGTAGGACTACAGGAAACGGCCACAAGCTGAGGCACCAAAAGTTCCACAGGAACTTAACGAAACACTTCTTGACAGTGAGGGTGACAGAGCACTGGAACAGGCTGCCCAGAGAGGTTGTGGAGTCTCCTTCTTTGGAGATCTTTAAAAGCCACTTGGATGCAGCCCTGTGCCACGTGCTATATAAAATAGTAAATATAAATTTATATACATATATATATGCCTATAAAGGCATATATATGAAGCAAAGGGGAGAAGGCAATGTAATCATCTTTCTAAATGATTAGACATATATATAAAATCATATGCGACTAGTATATACTAGTTTTTAAAGTCTAATCTGTTCCTTCCATGCTAGTAGCAGTGGTTAAAAACTCCTTGGATTTTGTACCACAGTCACAAATGATGTGAGAAGAGAAATAAATACAACTAATAGTTTTTCTAATAGTGGATCTCTGTCCTGTTTGTTTTACCTTGTGCCTGGCAAGACAGAATGACATGTAAAGTGGGAGTTTTGAAGCTGTGAGATGTGTATTTTGGTTTCTGCCCAGTCTGCTGGTGAGGACACATCCACGCAGTTTGGCTCGTCACATCTAAGCACAACTGATCCATTTTTGAAGGAAGAAGTGGCACAAATTACAAATTAGTCAACTGAAGCTAAAATTGAAAGAAAGTAGAGAACACAAAAGACTTATTTAGAATGCCCAGATCAATCCACTTGATTCACTACTGCATCTGGCAAAGTTGGCAAATTCTCTGGTCTTGTAAGAGCTTAAAACATTCACAGACCTTTGACGCCTTATTTGTCAGAACAAGCAGTGGAAAATATTGCCTCTTTCAGAGTGGGATGGTGAACTGCATGAAGTGTCATGCGCTCAGTTTGTGTGGGCCTAGTACTGACTTTTACATACTGAATTACAGCAAATGTGCACTCCAAAATATTTTGTTATCTTCAGCCTAGCAAGATCACTTCCGCTCTCCACAGGCTCCTGGACACTAGGCTGTAGTTGGCATTGTAGTTGGCAGACTCTTAAAATTTGCTATGTGATTTGACTTTCTGATTACAATGAGAAGATTACTATGAACCTGGTGCACAAGAAGGAGACAGAGCTTTGGTAATAAAATTAAGGCATTTTGATACAGAAGTGGAGAGAAGCAGGTGCCTCCAAAGATCTACTGATGGAAATGCAGCTCTATTAATAGAGGTGCTTTCTTTTCCTTAATGATTACATTCCAGAACTACACAACTCAGTTGCATATACCACAGGTGAGGACTCCAGCCTCTGAGGTACAATTTCAGCTGAAAGAAATACTTTTTTTAGTGTAGAAAATAGAAAAAAAATCAACATGTTGGCCTGAAATTCCCTTCATTTCCATAGATAGTTGGGTCGGGCAGTCACCTGAGTCTAGGTCACTACTTTGCATCAGGTAAGCTAGGAATCTGATCCCAAACATCTGACATCTCATATGAGCACACAGCCAATGCAGGCCATTGCAGCATGCCCAGCATTGTGGCTGTCCAGCAGCCTTCTTTTGAATTTGGCACACCAGAGCTCAGATGTGAAGTCCCGACAAGATAGACCCCCAATCCTCTGATTCAGGGCTGTGCATCAGCTTCATTTAATTAACTGTGGGACAGCATCTTTTCATCAGCTCACTGACATATAAGCACTGGAGAGTACATCAGTGGTGGAGCGAGGTACTGTGAACTGAAAATGACAACCTAAGCATTGTATAAATCTCAGCTGTAAGGCAGAATTATTCCTGGGCTTGTAGTGGATAAAGATTTCAGAGGACTTTTTTTTTTCCCATTTCTTCACATCTGATTAGAATTTGAGTAAAACAATGTGAAACACACATAAATATATAATTAGTGGAAATGCTATATCAGAGTATACAGAGAACATAGTAAGTGCTATTAAGCTAATATAGAGAGAATGTATTATGTTTTTCCACATAATAGATAATTTTGTTTCTCTGATCCTTAAATGTTTCATGGGTATGGTCCTGCATACAATGTACTCTTAAACATTGTGATGTAAATACAGTAAAATTGAAGTTTTCTGCAGTCATACTCTCTTTTATATGGTAAAATTGCATAACTAATTTAACTGTGACTGGATTTTTGAATCACTGTCCACAAAATTTGATTCGTCTAACTAGAATTTATCTCCTCCTTCCAATACAGGAAAATAAAACACATGTAAAACCATTTGTACAATTGTGAAACACTGTAGAAATCAACTTGCTTTTGGAATAAATGTGGTTACAAATTTTACTAAACGGTTTTGATTTCTATT
Organism: Nothoprocta perdicaria; assembly: GCF_003342845.1. NCBI lineage: Eukaryota > Metazoa > Chordata > Aves > Tinamiformes > Tinamidae > Nothoprocta > Nothoprocta perdicaria. Next base: position 968,015 of record NW_020455877.1, on the reverse strand, counting down.
CCAGATCACTCCCACATGCTCAGAGGGTGCTTGCTGCATTTTGAACTGTACAAGCTACTAAGATTTATAAGTATTTCTTCTAGATGCACATAAGCATAAAACACATGGAACCAAATTTATTTTTATTGCTAATATAACATTGAATAAAATATCCATTTCTGGTTCAAATTCTAATGTGTACCAACATGACTAAGAGAATATTTTACTTCACAGTATTCAGCAATTTAGTAGTAAATTATGCTATATAACACAGCAATTCAATATTTTGATATATTTTTTTTCTTCTGAAGTGAAGAAAAAAATTGTGGCCTATAGAGTGTTAATATGGAAACATTTTCCCTCTTTACTCCAAGTGTACCCATTTTTTTTGTTTGTTTCAAGTTGTTTTCAAAATTTATTCCTGGATCCAGGCTTGGTACAGCCAGAATAAACATTAAGAGCCCTTCCTATGACCTCTTCTTTGATTTGACTCTGCTGAAATGTAAGCTATAATTATAGTTAAACTGGTAAAAGTCTTATATCTAGCCAGAGTATATATTCCAGCTGTTAAATATTTATTATTGGTGATAGTATGACTCAAAGAGAAACCACTACTATAATTCCAAGAGAGAACATTCATTTCACTCATTCTCCTTCCAGCCATAACTAACACTTTCTAGGTTTAAAGCATTGCTCATTTGATATGGGACATTAGGTAGTGACAAGAAATGTAATATCCATAGTGCTACTTTTACAGAAGTATTTCCAAGAGCATTGACCATTTCTTAATAGGTCACAAAGTCTGTCTGAATTACAGGTTATTAGATCAGGCATTTATTTCTAACTACAGTCATTTGGTTTTGCATTTCCTTTTATTGCTCTTTCTAGGACAATATTACTTTTGACAAAGCAGATTTTTCATGAGGCTGTTTCAGTTTTACTCTAAGTAGTGATTGTTATATGGAATTTGTCTTTTTGTAACTTTGCTGGTGTCAATGCCATTTTCTTCTCAGGAAAGAGCTAGGAAATATTTACACAGATATTCCTGATGATATTTCTTTTATTTCTCTTCAAATTTTCTTCAGAGTTTAAGAACTTATGTCTCTTTGTATCCACATGGTAATGAACAAAAAAAAACAACAAAAAAAGAAAGTCTATAGATACAGAATCGATGTTTGGTTTAAAGATGAACATCTTTCTTAACACATCCAAAATAAGGCTCCATCTTCCTAATAGAACTTTTGTTCATCACAGAGTAATAAAGACTACACCTTTCATAGTCCAAAAACACAATCAGAAAGATTTTCTCTTGGATATAGGGAATCAAAATCCCATTTGAGTATGTAAAAGCTTGTTCATATTAGACTATATAAGTGACTCTAAAATAATCCAGAGAGAGAAAAATATGTATATATATATGTAGAACAGTTTTTACTGGGCTTAGTGGCTCAAAACATATTTATTGCTGGGCTTCACTAGCAAAGTGGCCTTCCTTAGCTGTCACCCTTTGCTCTCCCTTGGTAGGGCTTCTTCAGTTGTTCTCTGGCAATTCAGCTATGCTGGAGGAGTTCTCACCTCTGGAAGGGCACAGTCTTGGCCTATTCCTGGCAGCAGACCCAGTGAGTCCAACCTGAGCCTGAGCTCATATTGAACCCTGCTTTGTTGCTAACTCCTGTCCTAACTGAGCTGTGGATTGTTTTCCTGCCTTTATCTTGGACTTGTCTCATCACTCTGATACTGCCTTATGGCCTAGACTGCTGGTAGGACCTGGCTACCATGTCTGAGCCTGCCCCACTCATCTTGCTATAGTGCTGCGTGATGGGGTCCTGGACTGGGAGGCCCCTGCACTGCTGCTCATTATCTTCCCTGGTTTGCCTTCCCTTTGGGAGCAGCTGGCCCAAGCAGCTGGAAGGAAAAATAGAAATATCTGTACTAGACAGAAAACCTCTTTGCAGCAAACATGATAGTTTTGGATTGTTTGTGATGACCCGAGATCTCTTTTTCCCTATACAGACTATTTTTTTTTCTGCTCAATATTTACACTCTTCTCACAAAAGAGCAGGCATCATTCTGCTCTGATTATAAATATCATTTATAAAGACCAAGAAAATTCAAAACATCACAAATAAAGCTGTACAGTGTGGCATTAGTGACTTCTTTTGGCAATTTGCAGGTAACTAAAAAACTCCAGTTTAGTGGAGGGGATGCTGAAAAAAAGAAGTGTAATTTAAAAAATTCAGTGTTACTCTAGAATATGGCAGAAGAATAGGTAAATACTTTTTTTTCCAGTACAGCAACATTCCTCAGTTGTCCAGAATCTTTCTTGGACAGGTCTGAATTCACTCCTTTGAGAGGCTCGGTCATTCAATCATGTATTGCAGGATTAAGGGTTTGCTCTTTGTAAAGCCGAAGTGAGAAACTGAATTTTCGTTTCAATATCCTGTATGCTTAAAACAAGACTGTGCTGTTTAAACTGTATCCCAAAGCTTTGTAAATCACAAGCCTATTGAGATAGTGATATTTTACTGCATAGAAGGAAAAAATATGGTGTCATGTAACACTTAGAAGTAACAACATTCCGTTCATTTTCGTCTACATAAAGAACAGATCAACTTACTCACAAGCTTCACACTATTATGACAACTTCTTTTCTAAAGATTGAATTTGGCATATTGATCACTCTATTACTCCATAATTAAACTCATCTTCAGGAGGAGTGGTTACCATTTGTCACTGTATTTAGTGAATAAGGATGCCCAAGTGTGATCCAAGAAAGAGGCAAGTGTGACATAAAAGTACATGCAAATAAAATTCGAGCCCCGTAGCTGTGAGTGTCATCCTGTGTTCAGCAAAATTTGAATGTGAAAGAGTTGGTTTTCTGCTCTACTTGCTGTCTTGATTTAGAAGATAAAAATATACTGGAAAAAGATGATTAATTTGTTTTGAAAAGTGATACATCTGATGCTTTATTTGCTGACCATATAGAATCACTTTCTGACACATTTAAACTCCTGCTGAATAGTATTTTACCTCAAGAGTGGTATCACTAATCTTTGGTCTGGCTCTGAATCCAGGGAGAAAAGTGCCTGATAGGTGTTCTGATTTGGTTTTGCTTTATAACAGTGATGCAAAAGGAAGGACAACTGATATGTCATTTGAAAACCAATGATGTCAAATCAGCATTTTTTTTGCTCTTCTTCCTCTTGCTGAAGAGTCACAAGGGCGTATTTAGAGTTTTGTGCTCTTGAGAACAACTTTTTCTCTAAACAAGTGCATATTTAGAGATATGAGCACTCTCTTTCTCTCAAAATAACAGAGCAAGTTAACTAGTATGTTAGATACAGGATACATGCCTACAATGAAGGACAAAACAAAAATGAAAAGAAATTCACAGGGATGCAGATACAACTTTTTTTTTTCGGTGTAACCATGGTTTCATCAGTGAGTACGTCTATTGTTAGTACGCTATTTTAAAGGCAAAGAGGAAAACAGCAAGTCTTTCTTTATGATACCAAGACAGATTTGAATCCAACATGACAGAATGTCTTATGTAAAACTACAAGATTTAGGGGAATGTATTATAGTTCTCATATTGCCAGGACATTGTGGATATATTGAAAAAAAAATCACATACATGAAACCTGAATATGACTTAGCTGAAATTATGAAGGCTGCATCACGTAGTGAATGGCAATAAACCCAGCTATTCTCTAGTATGATTATTAGGGTTATATATGTTAATCAAATATTTTCTTTCACTTGATCTAGCAAGTATTTTTGGATGAATTAAATGAATTTTAACTACACTCTTCCTCAAATAGAAAAGACTTTCTATGGAAAGGCATATAAATACATTTTGAAGATTATCCTATTCCTCTTGAGATTTTATATAAAACGTGGAAAACCATGCCTTTACTCTCTATAGTTATTATCTACTTCAGACATAATGGCAAGCATTAAAGAAATATGGAATGAAAAGGATAAATCATCAAGGGAAGTTGTCAGAAGAAAAATAAATACAGATGAATTTCCAATTCATTTCAAAAGGCATTTCTATCTCCTCAAAATACTAACTGGAAAGGAATTAAAATTAATAAAGATGATAGCACTGAGTTAAAGCACTGAGATGCCAAGAAGTTCCAAATATAAAGATACACTTGGAGGGATACCGTAGATATACTATTTTATATTTTGTCTTTTATGACAGATTACATTAACATATAAGTTAATAAATGTGTATATTTGTTGTATATATATATAATATAGACACATATATACATATGTAACATATATATGTATTATATATAAAGTAATGGATCAAAGGGTCTGACAGTTTTTGAAAATTCTTATATTCATTTAGAATCAAGTTCTTCAAATAGTGATAATAATTTTATGCCTTTATATGAAAGTTATGACATACTCTACTAAGGGAATATAATTGTTTATAAATTTTGCCATGGGAATTGGAAAAAATCTAATATGATTTATCATAATTTATTATCTCCATTTATCATCTGCAGAGATCTGGGTTGTAAAGACAAATAAATGACTTAGATGAGTTTCAGTACCACCACTTGACAGTCAACAGTCTCACTCTGCTTTATGGAAATGACATTTAAGTTTATATAGATAATTTTCTTTAGGCTGGACTAGTTGCAAAGGAGTTTACTTTTTGTGTGGAGAAGTTAGTTTGCCATACTAATTTTATATCTTTCCTTAATTATTCCAAGTTGAGATCGCAACTTCCAGTTTCATCCACTAGATATCCATGAGAGATCTTATTACCAATCTTAGCTGCTCCTAGACTCCTACCAGCTTCACAAGCACAGACCCATGTTCAAAAGGAAAATAAAGCCAAATGAAAAAGAAAAGACTTATCTTTGAAACACATTTTCTCACAAGCATCACTCTAGTTATCCTTATTCTCTTTCCTCCTCTCCACTCAGAAGTCCTCAGTGTCCTAACTAAAGTGTAGTTTTGACATGCCTGAGTACATCACTTTGAATGCCAAAGTCACAATTGTATCAGAATACATTTATTTTCAAACAAAATATTGCTCCAATTCCATTATGTTGCAAAGGAAGTCTTGAAATGCAACCAAATGTAACAAATGCAGCAATATGTGCAAAAACCTGAAACTAAAATTCTGAGAGATGCCATAGTTAGATAGAGTCAGAGTGGAAAGAATGGACTTTACAGCCCTATGCCTTCTTCCATGTCTCTTTTTGACAAAGCTAGGCTGGAGACAACAGGCTTTCTAATCCTGTTTCCCTAATACAAATATTTCCCCAAATACACACATAAATATATACATATGTACGTGTATATATATACACACACACACACACCATGGATGTGTATTCCTTTAACTCAGTAGTTTGTTAGTGTTGCAAGAGAAGCCTAGCCCATATGTATGGGAACAGAAAACACAGTAGTGACAGTGGAAGATAAGATGCCTCTGTAGAGGTGAAAGGCAGCAAAATGTCTCCAAGCTCAAGCTCAGCTTGTCCTACAAGGGATTCTTGAAGGGGCACTGATGAATCTTACATGTCACTGCCACAGAGGCAAGTCGGAATGAAATACTAGAAGCCAGCTCAATGGATCAGCAACAGGATCACAGCCTGACATATGGTCGGTAACACCTCACTAACTGCAGTGTAGGAACACAGATTCCTCTCAGACAAAGCTCATTCACCTTAAATGCACCCATGTTTTAAAAAGAAAAGGATGAAAGCTGCATACACTTCAGTCTCTTATTCTTCAGCTTGTTCCTTTTTCATGTGGTTCTCTATTTAAAGCGTTCAGTCTTTGTGTACAGTCAGTATGAAGTTATTTGTAAAAATAATGTGTGGCAAATTGGCAGACAAGTAGAGTTTAAAATATAGACAATCTGTTGAGTGCTTTAGGAGAGCTGCCATAAAATTTCATTTCTTACATTATAATATGTTTAACATTTTATGCAACATAATGCTTCAGGGGAAAAAAAAAGATAAAGCTAAACAGCTAAGAGTTTCTGCACATGGCTTGCAAGGAGGAATGCATGCAGGGACGGCTGCGGACAAGAAAGGCTGCCTGTGGGGGGGGGCACAGTGTTGGGGGACCTGGACCCAGAGCTGCTGCTTGAATAGGGGAAGGGAACAGCCCTGTGCTGGGCTGAGATCATAGGATCATTATGGTTGGAAAAGACCTTCAAGATCATCGAGTCCAACCATAAGCCCTTCAGCGTCCTGCCTGCTAAACCATGTCCCTGAGTGCCTCATCTACACGGTTCTTGAACGCTGCCAGGGACAGTGACTCCACCATTGTCCCGGGCAGCCTATTCCAATGTTTCACTACTCCGTTCGTGTATAAATTTTTCATAATATCTAACCTGGTGCAACTTGAAGCTGTTTCCTCTTGTTCTATCGAAAATTATTTTGGAGAAGAGGTGGACCCCTGCCTCACTACAGCCTCCTTTCAGGTATTCGTATGAAGTGATAACGTCTCCCCTGAGCCTCTTCTCCAGACTAAATATTTCCACCTCTTTACTGTTCCTTGTAAGGTTTGTGCTCCAGTTCCTTCACCAGCTTTGCTGCCCCTTTTCGGATGGATGAAGGCCAGATAGAGGAGGCCCAGGGGGTAGGTCAGGCCCTCAGGGTCTTGATAAGGTCTATAAGCCAATTCTACTAATGTACCAGGTGGGTCCATGACTCCTAATAATTTTATAAAGACTAGGAAAATTGTGACCATTTTTCTACACTCAAAAAGAATGTGGGAGCCATCATATCAAGCTGTTCAATCTCATGAAGGAAAGGAAATACCTTTTTTTTTTTTTGTAATTGTAATTAAAAAATTAAACAGACATAATGATGATTCATATGAATTCCTGAACACTATGATATCCAAACTCCAATGAACTGAAAATTTGTGCATATGTGCAGGCAAAATTTCATCCCACTTCTTCACAGCAAGGCATACTCAAATCTTTTCTCTGTTGGTGACCATGACTTAAATTACAGATCTCAAGAAAGCTAGCAAACCTACCAAGTATTCTCTGTTTAGCTAGCTAAACTCAGTCTAAGTGCTGGGAAGGTAAATAGCGCTTTTTGTGGGGGGAGGGCAGGGTTCAGTTCTGTTCAGATAATTACTAGACAAATCTTCAAGGCAGAGGAATAGGCAACTGTCTGGAAAACTTACTAACTGGAAACTGACACAGTTCTCAGTTAGTGCAAGATCTACAGAAGTCTCTTCCATGTTTAAATCTAAATTGATGATTTAGGATAATTTGGCATTAAGAGTCCATTCACTTCCACCTTCTATATGCATAGGCTTTCCATTATAAATACAATTCTGAATTCTCCAAGTTTAAACCTTTAGACCTTTAGGCTTAGACTTAATCTTTTCCTTGCAAGGAGGCAGAAGAGTTAACCCTTTTCCACTGTGGCAATGAAGACCATTTCTGACAATAAAGACCCATACCAGGCAAGTTCTGAAATTTATCTAATCCATATGTCCCCATGCAAGAAAAAGAGACTCTAAAGCTAAGTTTATGCGACGAGTTACCCTGTTGCATTGGATGATATTCATCCAAGACAAGGAGCCCATGACGTCCGTCGCCCGGACATGTGTAGAAGTTCAGCTTCTGTGAGTGTAGAAGTTCAGCTATGTGTAGAGTGTAGAAGTGTAGAAGTTCAGCTACGACTCACTATGTGTATAGAGTGAACAAAGAATTCTTCATCTGGAAATGGCAAAGTAAAAGGTAACTCTTGAATGAAAAAAGTTATGCTTAGTTTTGCAGCAGTATCACTGTACTTAAGTATCCATTCAAATCTTTTGCAAACAGACTAAATGTTACAAAGACTAAAAGAGATCAGATTTGAGTGCCAATTCTTGAAAAGATTCATCCAAATTATGACCTCTTAGAAGCAAGCTACTCAAAGTCTCCTTCACGACTTAAGTATGCCTTCCTGTTACTATAGTCTAGCTAGATAAGAAAATACGAGTCTTCTCCATTTTCAGCTTATACTTCAGAGCTAAAGAAAATTCTCTCTGTCTTTCAGTCAGTAAGAAGGTGGATTTATACTCCCCATATTAACATGGCTAAGCTATGGGGCTATAATCTCTAGGCCTCTCAAGACTCTTCTAGTTATAAAGATACGCCTCTACCCCCATATTAAGTTTCTTGCTGTTAACCTCTCTGTAGAGAAGCCTAAATCTCAGCAGTAACAGTATAAAGTCCCGTGAAAGGCCAATCTCCCATTTTGGGATCCTGAATATTGCACATTCCTATCTCCTTGCTTTTCCCAGTACCATTACTCCATGCAGAAACTAAACAGTCAATAGCAGCTTGAGTAGCAAATTTCAGATTTTTCCCAATCTTCTGGAAGATTTTTGTCTTTTACCCTCTTTACTTGTTTGTGCTGGATTTATCATGCTTTTATCTCAACAAATGAAGCTAATTAGAAGTGGAATTCCAATTTCATTTCTTTAAAATGAAAAATAGTTTAAAACAGCTGTTATATATCAGCTGATATAAACCTTCCTCAGATTTCTAGTAAGAAACTGGAAAACTATTCCAAACAAAATGAAAAAATGCTGAAGAAGTAGGACCAAAAAGTCATCCAGTGTACCCAGGAGGTCTGTGGAAGCAAAACATGAACACAATACAATATAAAAATTTGACTTTAAATTAGAACTTCTATTAGTCACTTTTTATAGAAGGATTTGCTCACTTTCAGATATTGTGATTAATGTTGAGCAACTGAGTAAAAACATTTAGGGTTTTGATAAAGTTATGATGCTTTTTTGGAGAATTCTCACAAGGTTTTTGTTTGATCTGTTTGGAAGTCCGTATGTGAGCATGTGTTTGTGTGTGGAATGTGAGAAACTTCAACTGTGATCTTCAGTTCTGCAAACAATAACTTCTTGTTCATCTTTGCTTCTCTGCTTTCCTCTTCTTTACTTCTTCTGTTAACTAACGGTGGGAGAAGTGTGAAGTTTGTCATGTGCAGAGATATTAAGAAATCGTTGCCATAACTTAAAATAGTTTGAAAGTAACAAAATAAATTGCTAACAGCAATACACATAAATAGCACAAAGTATGATTCATGTTAAGGGTAAAATTTAGAAATATTGCAAATCCATGTATTTCTCCCCACTATTGGATAATATTTGCTGTGCAATCTGAGTCCATTACTATTTGCCATGCAATTTTTTATTCACATATTTAACCATTATGATTAATGGTTAATAAATATCACTAAAAAATTTAAGTGAAAGGAATCCATTTGACAATAGTGTATCATACCAAATGTGTTCTGGATCAGCTTACATTTTGTCTTCTCTAATTCAATTCATACCACCCTAACATATTAGACAATAAAACGAACTGTAGGCTGAACTGAGTATTGAGTTTTAATGTGAATGTAAATTTAAACTTGTACTGCTTCATGTTCAATTACACAAGTGCACAGCAGTTGACTTTTCTTTAATGGCTGATCATTCATAAGAGTATAAGTGTGTGGAAAAGGTCAGGCCTAGAAGTCCTACTGTTGGTGTGGAGTTTGATAAGCGAATAGTCTGAAAACTAGCAATCCCATAGCAATGTACTTAATACTGTTGGGGCCACACTGTGAAATAAGCTTTTCAAGTAACAAAAACCGCAGTGTGGAAGTCACTCTAATATCTCTTTCATTCTTTTTGCTCTCATTTTTCATTCATTTTATTATTTTCTGAGATTCTTTGTCAGGTATATTTTGCAGGCCATAAACTTATCAACACACAGCCAAAATGTGCTCTGCATGAAAATACATATAAGAATACAGATTTGCAAAGTAAGGGACCACTCTGGGCTTTTTGTGGTCCCATAGCTCAGAGTGTTTTTCTTGTTGACTATGAAACTCAGACTGTGTAACAAACATATATGGTTTATATACTGGCTTGTCCTTCTCTATTTTACATTGGATAGATGGAATCCTCACAGCCAGTCTCCTTTTTCTGGAAGTAAAACTGGAAAGCTCTCCAAGATACCTGGCTGTTAAGCTGGCTGCTAGACTCCATAGTGAATAAAGAACCTGGTCTCTTTTTCCTTTTTTCTTTTTTTTTCCCCAGAGGGTCTGATTTGATAATCAGCTCAATATACTTAAAAACAAATTTATAGCGTCCAGAAAGTAGAAATCAACTGTTTCTTTTGCTTTAATGTAATTCTTTCAATACAGTTTGCACCAGGGGAAAAAAAGGCAGGGGGAGGGGTGGGAGAAAAAGAACTTTAAAATGATAAGAATGAGCCAGGACATGTTTACAATGAAGCTTAAAAAAATCCCTGCAGAGAGAGATTTCATATTGAATTACTCAGTTTTGCGCTGTAAACCCAACAAGGCATTGATTTCAGAGAATCTTTAAAAAAAAAAAAAGTTATTTTCCACTTCTTTGCTGGAGATTCCCGAGCGATAGCAGAGCACCCTAAACAACTCAGTGATCTCTGGAGTTTTTTTGCATGCAGTAGGAGCGAATGAACAACAGCCAAGTGCAGGAAGTAGCGCAGGAATCTCCTAATCATTCCCCTGGCTTTGAAAATGCACCAAGGTAAATGCAGTTGATGCAACACATCAACTGTGTGGCCACACTCTTAAGGGAGTGAATGTACTTTGGCTGCAGATGAAACTGAATGGCCAAAATTCGGGGGAATGAGAGGGAATGTTCTTGAAGATGGAGTAAAAAGATAAACTGATTTTTATTTTTTTTGTGAAAACCATGCTTGTAGAACAATTTGCTAAGAAACTTCGCTAGAAACTGCTTTAACTAAGATCTCTTGTGTTGCTTTTCTTTTCCTATATTTCATCACAGGAATTTTTCTGTATTTCATCACAATGAAATGCCTCCCTTTAGCATGTGTGCTTGCAGGTCTTGTTTTTTGTTTGTTTACACACTGCAATTCATTTGTAAGAGAAAGCAAAAACAAAGAAATGCATCTTACAGTCAGCATAGAGGTGGAGAAGATTTTATGAAGGTCCTTGATTTTATCATCTTTTGCTGGCAGATGAATATTTTCCCCATATTAAAACACTCTGTTATCTCACAGGAACATAATCGTCAAATCCCAAGCCTTCATTACTGGATTATAGATATTCAAAAAGCCATGGAATTTCTGGATAAATACTGAGAATCAAAATGTTAGACAGCCTGGAAAAATACTAGAATGACTGTTCTTAGGTGAACAACATTCCCAACCATACCCTGTCAGATCACGTAAAAGTTCCTCTCTACTCTCCAGCTCTCCATGCAGGAGCATGTGAGCAGCTGGGGTTTTTCAGAAGAGTCTTTATCAGCCCTTATATCTGGTCTTCAGAGAAAACATCTTGAAGAAGTGTGGTAAGACCAGAAGATTCACCAATTAACCATTCCTTAGTTCAGAACTAGCACTTGCTCTGCAGACTAGGTTTATTACGCCAGAGATAAAAGCTATCCTTTCCCAGCCAGAGACATCCAGCTGTGCTGGAAGATACTAGTCATACTATCAAATTAATTGATCTTCAGTTGGCTTTGAGTGTCTAGCTAAGCTAAAATTACATCTCTATTCTAAGTTACTCCTCCCTACCATATCAGACAATTGTACCAGGACATTTTCAAAGTTATCGAGATGAATTTTGAGACCACCTCTGGAATTTTTTGCATAACAGAAACGTTTTTTTGACAAGCTTCTAGCAAAACATAGCAATCGGGTCATGTCAAGTAAAAACACATTGCTTAAAAAGGTGAAAAATGTAAAGTGAGGAAATAGAGAGAAGTCCTTAAAGCTATGACAATATGCAGAGAACTTTGGGGAAATAAACATGAATGTTACTGTAATTTGGAATTGTTATTCCAATTACACTGGAATGTAATTTATTCACATAATATTATATTTCTTTTTTCCAGATGCAGTCAGGATCTGACTTTTATCCTTTCTTGCACTGTTTTTTTAGTCTCTAATGTCTTCTTGATTAAGTGAAGATGATCTCTGAATCTTCTTGATCAAGTGAAGATCATTTCTGAATCTTCCTGATCTGTTTTTCCCTCCTGTGTAAAGGCAGGCTGTCTTTTCTTCATCTTCATCAGACCTTCATCATGTTGTGGGAGTAAAGATCCTGTTGCCAGGCTTTAAAATGCACATCTTGCACCATCGACATTATTCAAAACAGGCTATAAAGATCGGTTTCCTATGGGTCTTTTTTTTCTTTTTTTTTTTTTTACTTTTTATTTTTTCACTACATCGTTAACCTTTACTTCTCTTTACCTGCCTCAGTTTACTCTGTATGACTTGAAAGCAAAGATTTTTCCAAGTAGCCCTGTCACTTCCCTATATGATCAATTATCCCTGGAGAGTAGAGTGATGTGAATTCATTCTCTCATCCTGTAAATCGCAAAAAAATTTCATTCAGCCTCAACTTTCCCTTTGTCATTTTCAGCATGATAGAAAGACCCATGGCTACTCTTAGACACAGCAAGCCACCTTTCAGGAATGGTTTTTAGATATTCCTTTTGCCTTAGGATTATTTTTTTAAAAAATCAAAAAACTAGCAAATAGTGCCTTGGGAGAACTTCCTATAGTAATAGAGTACTGTCTCAGTCTATTCTACACTTTCTGCATGTCTTTCCTCATTTAACTTGCCTCATGAGCTCCACATACTCACATACCAGATAAATACTGCTAGTTGACAGTAAGACAAAATAGTTGGTGCTTTGGGAGAATTAATAGATTTGATTTGCACACTCAGAGCTTGGAAAAAATAAAGCAAGTTTTTAACATCTAATGGCTCAATTTGTACTCAAAGAAAGGCTACGTTCATAGCTAAATAGTATATTCAGTTCCTTCCATTAATAAAGTTTCCATAAAATATATCATTACACCTTTGATCAAAACTTTCCACGCACTAAGTTTTACAAAAGATGCCCTCTACTGTAGGGAACATTCACTTATTACAACAGAGCCCAAAGGACTTCTACATCTAAGCTCTTGTGGTTCTTCCTTGGTGACATTTTCTATTCTTTAGAGTTGTTCTTCCACCATTTCATTGACCTCAAAAATCTAGTTGCTTGAATAAAAAGTGTAAGCTGCCATCACAAAGCACAGGTACTAACTGCAGCTTCTGCACTGTACAGTGGCCTCACTATTGTGCAACATGCTACTGAAGACACTTTCTCATCTGACGCTGGCAACAGCTAGGATAAGGGCAGTGAGACCATCCTATGAGTAGTGATAATAGTTTTTTTTTTTTTTTTTCTCCTTTAATGACTGAAAGATGGCAAAGTGGGAAGGTATGAGGAACTGACAAGCTGACAGACTTTTCGAAGTATTCCACAAATATTTATAAATCAAATGACTAGGAAGGATGGCTAACTGCTATAGGCCTCTGCAGAAAACTGGCCTCGATTATTTTGTGCGGTTCTGGGCTCCCCAGTACAAGAGGGATGTGGAGCTTCTAGAGAGGATCCAGTGGAATGCAACAAAGATGATTAAGGGACTGGAGCACCCATCTTACGAGGAAAGACTAAGTGAACTGGGCCTGTTTATCCTCGAGAAGAGAAGGTTGATAGTGTACATGATCAATATGTATAAGTAGCTGTAGGGAGAATGTAGGGAGGATAGGGCCAAACTCTTCTCAGTGGTGCCCAGTGATAGGACAAGGGATATAAATTGAAACTCAGGAAGTTCCATCTCCACATGAGGGAGAACTTCTTCACTGTGAGGGAAGCCCTGGAAGAGGCTGCCCAGGGAGGTTGTGGAGTCTCCTCTGAAGATCTTTCAAACCTGCCTGGATGCCACTGTGCTCCAGGTGTCCGTGCTAGGGCAGGGGGGTTGGACTAGATGATCTCTAGAGGTCCCTTCCAACCATAACCATTCTGTGATTCTGTGATTCTGCGTCACTCCAGTTCTTGGAGCAGGAGGTGGATTTTTTCCTAGGTAGGCGGTAGAAACAATTGCCTTGGGTGAAGGACATTGAGATGAAATCTCCCACATGCTTGGCAAGTGCTCTGATTAGTAAGCCACTGTTTAAAGAGGTGAACAAGAAATGAGGATGTCATCAGCACCATTCATTTTTAACAACAATTTAAAGAGTGACACTTCCAAACATACAGACTCTGTTCTAAAAAAAAAAATAATAGTGCTGACTTCTGGAGAATTTCAAGCTGCAAATCCTGATTTGACCTACATACCTTACAGCAGAGTAATGCTAAAGCTAACTCCAGAGAAAGGAAGAAAATCAGATATGCCCTTCTTTGAATAACTTTATGCTAGCCAGCCTAGGCAGCTCCCTACTGAATACACTTGCTCTCCTGAGTCCTTAGTTTTTCCTTATTCACCTAACTCAGAGCTACTTGTGTTTGCCATGTGCCTAAGTCTCTGATGGATGATGTATCTTGCTCTCAGCTGCCATGTGATGAGCAGGCAAGTGTTCTAATGAATTGTATGCTGAGCATGAATTAAGTCCTATAAGGATCTGGGAAGGCTAAAAAATGTGACAAGAAGCTACTTGGAAGTGTAGGACAGCTGGTGTGAGAAATTACTTTACTTTGGTCCTTTTAACCTGTAGCTTGCACTATGAGGCCAAGTGAAACAAGGCCAAGCTTGAAACAAGCTCTGGCATGGCACCAGTATTTCCTGGCTAACTCACTGCTTTTTAGAGTGGTGTTTGCCATTTAGCTTTGCACTTATTTTTAAATCATCTGTGTCGGCAACTCTTCTTAGTACTGGCATTCTACCACACATTTGCATTTGCCACAGCACAATGTCAGAAGCACAAGACATGGTGGCCCGAGCGGGCCATGGGCTGCTCCTCATTTCCCCACTGTCCCTTCTCAAGAGGAGGAAGGGAATTCAAACTTTTTGGAGAAATACAACCAACCCCCCACTCCACCTCTCTGCAGAGGTCACACAGGGCCTCACCAGGTGGTGGTGGCATTGGCAGCGAGGCAGATAAGGCCCCACAACCCCATGCCAGGCCCTCAGCTGCCACTCCTGCCTTGGGCCCGTGCATGCTGCTGGTTCTCTCCTTGTGCTGCCTTATATATATATATTTTTTCCAGGTTAAGGAGTGGGCGTGAGGGAATTAGAGCCCTGAGAGCCACGGAGCAGCAGCTGCATCTGGGGGAGCCGCGTGCGTGAGGCAGGGGGAGCAGACGCGATTACTTCAGAATTTATTTAAGCGCTGGTGGAAACCACTGCAGCGGCTTCCAGGGGAAGTCCCTGCCGAGGGGGAGAGCGCCGAGCAGCAGCAGCAGCAGTGACGGTGGTGGCAGCAGCTCCGTGTCCCTGGGCTGCGGCAGGCTCTGGGTCTGTGGAGAGGGCGCCTGCTCCCCTCCGGCGTTGCCAATGGCATAAAACATTAATTAGGCGCGTGGGCCGGCCAGATTATAGGAGATATTATCGCCACTTTGTCATGGCCGGATTAGGGCAGATGATATGTTTTGTTACACCGCGTATCCGATTAGGCGAGATGAAATTGCGTCTGCCCGAGCGCCTCCGAGCACGGAGCAGAGCTGCTCGGTGATGTCATCCCGCTTCAAACACCACTTAGTGGGGGCAGCCACGTCCACTCGTGAACCTGCGCTTGTGCACGCGTGTGGAGCCCGCTCGTGCACGGAGGTGCAACTAGCTTGGGAGGCAGCGCGTAGCCAGGGCCCGGCATCATCCACTTAAAAATGAGAGAAATAAAAGAAAGATGCTCTGGCCCCGGCCCCTCCCTCCCGTGCTCGCCTCCTTCCAGCTGTAAAGATGCTGCTGCTTGAAAGGGGCCGCTGGAGCTTTAAGAGCCGCTTGCCACCCCTCCTGCTCCCGACAATGGTCTGAGCCGAGCTCTGCTTCCCAAAGCAAAATTTGTAATATGCCATTTTTCCCATGGACGCGTCTCCTGCCGGCTGCTGACGAGGCGAGGGGAGAGGATGCGGCGGCGCGAGGCAGGCGGTCCCGCCGGAGCGCAGGTGCCAGGGCTCCCTCGGAGCATCTCCCGTGGCTGCCCCGCCGCCAAGGAGCCCTGGGCTGCGTGAGCCGCCGCTCGCTTGACGGGGACTGCGGTTGTGACCGACCAAGTGAACGGGCAGACGCCGAAATAAAAACCACTAGGTACCGAATCCGCTTTTTCTGAAGGAGACCTTCCCTCCTTGGCCTGGGCACCCTCGGCAAGTCGTGCCGTTCGCTGCTTGCTGTTGCATGCCTGCTGTTATTGAAACGCATTTCTGTCATCGGAGTTGGGGAATTGCTGTGTAAAAATCATAAGGCCAACTTCTTTTTTTTTTTTTTTTTCCTTTAATGTGGTTGAGGGAGTTTGGAGGCTGAAGGAATGGCATAAAGAATGAATGGTTGGAATATATCCCCCATTTATTTATTTTTTTAAGGCACTGTGTTCACCACACTTGGCGTATGGAAAGAGTGCAAGCTGCTTCTGTTAAAGGTGATATCATAGTTTAGTGAAGACTCCGGTAGGCAAGGAGTTAACTAGGAGGGGGAATATGCATGTAATGCAACTCAGACAATAGGAAGGATTTTCCTTATGGAATTACGGTGCACCGCTTTAGAGCGATCTTGCCGAGAGCATTTAAAAACATGTATTTGCAATAAGAACTGGATTTTTCAGCCAGTAAATCTATATAATAATTTTGGTTAAAAAAAAGCTTATAAATGTCAAATATCCAGAATGATCCAATGAAATGAGTTTTCAAGCTGATGTCACTGTGGACAGGCTAGAATGTATGGTAGTTAAGATTTCTACTTCTTTCTCCAGCAGCAAAAATTATAAGTAACTTGAAATGACTCTTCAACCTTGGGGTGCAAAACAAACATCAGAATATGCAGAAAACAAGCTTTTAAAACCAAGATTGGGTAAAAAAAGTGAATGAATAAAATTAGATTCCTGTTTCTAGAAGGTGGTAGCCCTCAAGGTGAGCAAAATGAAAGCTTGTCCAAAAGCCTTTGTGAGGCTAGAGCCAAATATTAATTCTGCTTCTCCCTCTCATGGTCTGCCCAAGTAAGTCCAGCTGGTAAATTATTCCCACATGACATGAGAAAGGGAAGATGTTTGTTGTAGCGTGCGGTGCAGTTTGTTACAGAGTCCAGTATAAAGAAAGAAATAATGCCCAGAGTCTTGGGCAAGCACGACGGCAGAGGATGTCAGACAGGGTGGGGTCCAATGAGAAGAAAGATGACAACTTTTCCCCCCGCCTTTATAGGATAGATGTGGCAGCTATTTCAAGTAGTTTGTTTTTTGAAAGTCATTTAGGAAAAAAAAAAAAAAAAAGTCAGCACTAAGGATATGCTTTCATACCTGGTCTGTACATGATTATCAGCATCAGAAGATGAAAGGAAAGAGAATTGCTATCAGCTTAATGGTTAATGGAGTAGCTCCCGAAAAGGAGCCTTATATAACTCCAGCCAAGGGTGGGCATGTACTCGCTGCTGTGGGGTTTTTTTCTTTTTCTTTTTTTCAATTCTTGTCCATTCACTTCATCTGGGTGTCCTAAGGTGAGCCTCAGTGTTCCTAAATTGATCTAATATTCAATTCATTCCTGATGGAGACATAATGCACCTAAGACTTATTTGCTGTGCAATTTTTTTCATATAACCTGAAAAACCTTTAATGCAGTGACAATGAACCACGTTTTTCTCCTCTCAAGGAACGATCTCTTTAAATAACGGCTGCTTTTTAAAATATTTTTTTATCAGGTAAATGCTTTGTGATTAGAGGGGAAGCCTGTTATGATTTCTCTTAATATTGCAGCCACTGATAAAATAACATCCAGTGTGTTCATTAATTAAGGTAATAGATATTTTTGATTTATATGTTCCAATTTGAAGGTAATAAAACGATAGGAGGGTAGTGGCATGCCTGTGTTAGTGACTTTTCCAGCCATCTGCAAAGAGACTGATCCAAACCCACAGAAGTCCAGGATAACGCTTCCATGGACTTACACAGTTGTTGGAAAAGATTGAAGAAAAATACTGAAATAGGAACCAATCAACCTGGAATATATTTTTGCCATAAGTGCTGCATCAGATACTCAGGGGATTATGAAGAAAATATATTTAGAGATCTTTAATGTTTAGCTTCACAAGATGTCATTGTGTATGTCTATGATACTTGAGTACCTGAGGTCTAAAAATAGCATTAAACATAAATGGCTAATGTTAAAAGCATGGGTAGTCTTATTTGCTTCAAATAAGAAGAATTCTGAAGAACTCACTTGGCCTGAGTATGTGTCTTCATGGATTTTAAGAGAAGCAGCCATTTGTTAGTGTACCCCTTTCTCCCAAGTCCTTTTAGAGGGTTGGGAATAGCTAGGAGGGGCTTGTGTTCCTGTGTTTTGGGTACTCTGTGTGTTTCCTGAGTAGGGGAGTTGCAATGCCTGCTATGTGGCTCCTCATGAATCCCAGAAACAGTACTTCTGTACTAGCAGTAAAATGCTGCTGACATAAACTAGATTAATATTGCATTACGAGTTTGGTACACATGTTTCGAATACTGAGTAAAATATTAAACTTTTAACAGCAGACATTTTAAGTTCAGTATTAAGAGGGGATTTAATTTATTTTTTACAGAAAACACACTTCAAAAGTCTTGTTCTATTAGATAGTTCAAGCATACTTTTAATTAAGTTATATTACTATTTCATGTCAGCTTTCTTTGAGGGGGGAAGGAACATAATGTTTGGTTTTTTTTTTTTACCTTCAATTTTAGGTTGAGGTTATTGAGGCATCTGTCACATTGTTAAGCTTCTGCTGCTCTTTATGTCTGTGCAGAAGGAAGTATTCCACAGAATAATGTATTTGAAGGTTTATTCTGTTTTCTCAGACCTCTGTGGTCTTGAAGATATGGGACAGTTATTTGATCCACTGCTTGGTGTACCTAGACACCCAATGGAGCAAACAACAGTTCCCTTAATGTGTGTTCTTGGTGTCTGTTGAGCATTTCTACAGTCAAGCCCTAGAAGAGCAAACTAACTTGTGTCTAACAACAGACTGCTACTTGGCATCTTTCTCAAGACATTTAATGTATCTAGTTCTATCTGAAAATATGACCATACTTTTAATCAAGGTTTATTTTTAATTTTTAAAATAGAATTCTCTTTACTTTTTGTAGAGTTATTCCAAGAATACAAAGTCTCAACTTCTCCACAAGGCAGGCAGTCCTAGAGAAATCAAGGTATTTTTATGCATGAGATGAGTTGAGCTACAATGTGTGTGTTCTTTTTATTTATTTGGAATTTCCATCCAGAAACATGGAATAATTCAGCTATGGAGTTCACCTGGACCAATCTCTTGCTCAAAGCAGGGCCAGTGTCTAAAGAAGATGGGTTGCTCAGGGTTAGCTTTGAGGAGAAAAACAAACAAACAAACAAACAAACAAATAAAAGGCCTCCAAGATTCAATGGTCACTGTAAATTTTTGAAATTCTCCAGTTGTCCTCCTATTTCATTGTCTTACTTAGAAGTTGTCACAGAAGTTAGTTTAGAATTGTATCAATGCAGTTCAAATTTTCTGTTGAAAGCTTCAGAGAATGAATTTTGATGCTTCAGATGATACAGTGTTGTTTGCTTATTTGTCTTTTACTATTACTATACTATCAAGTCAGAATTCTTTTTATGTAATAGGACTCATCAAAGATACGTAGCTGTAATTGTCTTGTAGTAGTTGGAATTAATGCATTGATTATTAGAAGGAGCATTACTCTGGGATAACAAAAATCTTCACATAGCAGCTGGTACATGCAGATTCAACAGAGAGATTAAAATAAATGCATAGACTGGATGAAGATATTTTTGTGTCTGAATTTCAGCATGCGCCTGGAGTTGAATGAGGAACTAACAGCCTACTAAGTTTTACAGAAGTAATTCATAAAAGTAGCAAATTGTGATTTTGTTGTCCTGATCTTAGATCTTTTTGGCCTCTTGCTATAGTTAGCTATAGCTATAGTTAGAGGCAGTCAGTTGTTTGGCAAGGGAGCAGCATCTCAAATCATTGTTTGATAAACACATCTAGAAAATCTGGAATATCTAGATATCTGTTTGTAATTGTATTTAGTCTATTCAAAGTTATGCTTTAAAAATCAAGTCCTAAATAGTCTTTAAAGCAGTAAGAGTAGGAGGAGAAAATGGCATTTTAAAGATGGTGCATTTGTAATGCTTCTAAGCTCTGTGCTGGTCTGTGATTAGTGGGTCAAGAGTAGGTAGTTATAGGGATTCCTTCTGATTTCAGTGCATGAAATATTTCTGTTGATTATGTAATGAAACCAGAGAAGAAAATTGATGGGGGCTGGTGTTTTTAATCACCAATAGTAGACTTATAATTCAAAAGTTGGATAGCAAGAAAATAAAAGTTGTCTCCTTACCCACCATTAGAAATTTTAAAATACAACTAAGATCACGCAGGCTACGACCACATTAGCAATCAAAGCTAATTTTGCACAGCAACACCATGCTGGTTTTATGCTTTGATGTGAATCCCTGAGTTGTTTCCAAGTGCATTGTGTTGCCCTGGATCTTCCTGTGCTTTTGGTGTGCGCAAACTAAATTCCTTGCAGTTCTTAAAACTGGAAGCCTGCTCCGAAGCCTAATGTCCTGAGCCCGAGTTTGAACCCCTCATTGTGTGGTGAGACAGGAATTGTCTAAAACACAAGCACCATCAGAAAGCTCTGCAGACTGTGCGACACTCTGATGTGGTTCACTTGCCGTCTAAAGTACCACATATGCACATGCCCTCCCATTTGCCCTCAGCTTCCCATTTTCTACCACTAAATTACGATGTGGTCACTTCCCTATTTACTTTTGTGCATTTAAAATCCTATCTCTGTTTTATTGGCTTTATGTTGTAGCCCCTCTTCATGAATCTCTTCTTTTCTTCCTTTTAAACTTCTTCAAATTTTCTTGGCATTTTGAGTCTTTATCATGCAAAAAATCAACAGGTTGTGATATAGCTCTGGGAAAACGTCTTTTTCTTGAACGTGTGCTGGAAGAAGGCCAGCATTTCTTGGGGACAATATTAAATAGTGGCAGCCTCAGGAGATTGAAAGCTTCCCATCTGCTGCCAGGTATGAGCGGAATAAAGCCCACGTGAAGAGGGGCTTTGTTCTTTTCTCTCTTTTTCATTTATTCTTTTCTTTTTTTTTTGGCTGGTTTTTTGAAGGCAAGACACAAATCGTAGTAAATCAGGGGCAGGATGGCAAGCGTGCGCCTTTCAGGAAGACCTGCAGGGAATCCACGCTTGGGAGCCCCACTGTAAACCTGCTGTTGTTTGAAATTTGCTCTCATTTCCTGACTTAACGACCTGGAGCTTTCTGTGAGGCGGGATGCCCATCAGAGCTGTTCCAGGGCCCTATCCTTGGCTCCCAGAGAAGAGCCATGTGCTCATATGGCCCCATCTTCCATTATCTTCTAGTTCACCAATGTGCAATTACCCTACAGTACACCAATACGCAAAGCATGGGGAATAAGCAGGACAAACTGGAGATCTGTGTGCGGTCCCAGCACCACGATCTCATAGGAATCACAGAAATGTGGTGGGATAGCTCTAACGACTGGAGTGCTGTCATGGAGGGCTATGTGCTCTTTAGGAAGGTCAGGCTGGGAAGGCGAAGTGGTGGAGTTGCTCTGTATGTGAGAGAGCAACTGGAATGCATGGAGCTCAGCCTGGGAGTGGACAATGAGCGGGTGGAGAGCTTGTGGGTAAGGGTTGCAGGCCAATGTGGGAGACACTGTGGTGGGTGTCTGCTACAGGCCACCTGACCAGGCGGAGGCAGCCGATGAGGCCTTTGACAGGCAGCTGGAAGTTGCCTCACGGTTGCAGGCCCTGGTTCTCATGGGGGATTTTAACTACCCTGACATGAGCTGGAGAGACAGCACAGCAAGGCACAAACGGTCCTGGAAGTTTCTGCAGTGCGTCGATGACAACTTTTTGACACAGATCATGGAGGAGCCGATGAGGAGAGGTGGGCTGCTGGACCTCGTACTAACAAACAGAGAGGGACTTGTTGAAGATATGAAGGTGGGGGGCAGCCTTGGCTGCAGCGATCACGAGCTGGTGGAGTTCAGGACCCAACGAGGAGGAGGCAGGGCAGTAAGTAGCCTTGCCACCCTGGACTTCAGGAGGGCCAACTTTAGCCTCTTCAGAGACCTGCTGGGAAAGATCCCATGGGCTAGGGCTCTAGAAGGAAGAGGGGCCCAGGAGAGCTCGTTAGTTTTCAAGTGACATTTCCTCCATGCCCAGCAGCAGTGCATCCGTGTGCGCAAGAAGTCAGGCAGAGGGGGCAGGAGACCAGCGTGGATGAACAGGGAGCTCCTAGCAAAACTTAAGCAGAAGAAGGCAGTATACAGAATGTGGAAGAAAGGACAGGTCCCTTGGGAGAAATACAGGAGCATTGTCAGGGAATGCAGGGATACTACAAGGAAAGCTAAGGCACATTTGGAACTAAATCTGGCAAGGAATGTTAAGAGTAACAAGAAAAACTTCAAATATATTAACAAGAGGAAGGTCAGGGAGAATGTGGGTCCACTAGTGAACGAGGTGGGTAACCTGGTTACGAAAAACACGGACAAAGCAGAGCTGCTGAATGCTGCCTTTGCTTCTGTGTTTGTCAGGGGCAGCCCTCTAGAATCCCAGGCCCTAGGGACACATGAAGAGAGCCAGAGAGAGGAAGGCTTGCCCTGGGTAGAGGAAGAGTGGATCAGAGAGCACCTAAGGAAACTCGACACCCACAAATACATGGGCCCTGATGGGATGCGCGCCAGGGTGTTGCGGGAACTGGTGGATGTCATAGCTGAGCCGCTCGCCATCATCTTCGGAAGGTCTTGGAGAACGGGGGAGGTGCCGGAGGACTGGAAGAAAGCCAACCTCACTCCGGTCTTCAAAAAGGCAAGAAGGAGGACCCGAGTAACTACAGGCCGGTGAGCCTCACCTCCATCCCCAGGAAAGTGATGGAACAGCTCATCTTGGCTGCTGTCTCCAGACACGTAGAGGAGAAGGTGCTCAGAAGTAGCCAGCATGGATTCACCAAGGAGAAATCATGCTTGACTAACCTGATCACCTTCTATGAAGGAGTGACTGGTTGGATAGATGAGGGCAGAGCGGTAGATGTGGTCTATCTGGACTTGAGCAAGGCTTTTGACACCGTCCTTCACAGCATCCTCCTGGGCAGGCTCCAAAGGTGTGGGATAGATGAGTGGACGGTGAGGTGGATTAGGAATTCGCTCAGTGGCAGGGTGCAGAGAGTGGTAGTCAGTGGTGTGGAGTCTAGTTGGAGACCAGTAGTTAGCAGTGTCCCCCAGGGGTCGGTCCACGGTCTGGTCCTGTTCAGCTTATTCATTAATGACCTGGATGAAGGCATGGAGTGCTCCCTCAACAAGTTTGTTGATGATACCAAACTGGGAGGAGTAGCTGATAGCCCTGAGGGCTGTGCTGCCATCCAGAGGGACCTGGATAGACTGGACGACTGGGTGGTGAGAAACCTCATGAAGTTTAACAAGGGCAAGTGCAGGATCCTGCACTTGGGGAGGAAATACACCGGACACCAGTACAGATTAGGGGTTGACCTGCTGGAGAGCATCCCCGCAGAGAGGGACCTTAGTGTCGTGGTGGATGACACAATGACCATGAGGCAGCAGTGTGCCCTGGTGGCCAAGGCCAACGGGATCCTGGGGTGCATTAAGAAGAATGTCTCCAGCAGCTCGAGGGAGGTGATCATCCCCCTATATAAAGCCCTGGTGAGGCCACATCTGGAGCACTGTGTGCAGTGCTGGGCTCCCCAGGACAAGAGGGATGTGGAGCTGCTGGAGAGAGTCCAGCATAGGGCTACGAGGATGATCAGGGGCCTGGAACATCTGCCCTATGAGCAAAGGCTGAGGGAGCTGGGCCTGTTCAGCCTGGAGAAGAGAAGGCTGAGGGGGGACCTGATCACTGTCTATAAATACCTCAAGGGAGGGAGTGAGGAGGAGGGGGCTGGCCTCTTTTCAGTGGTGGCCAGTGATAGGACTAGAGGAAATAGCCACAAGCTGAGGCACCAAAAGTTCCACAGGAACTTAAGGAAACACTTCTTGACTGTGAGGGTGACAGAGCAGTGGAAGAGGCTGCCCGGAGAGGTTGTGGAGTCTCCTTCTTTGGAGATCTTTAAAAGCCACTTGGATGCAGCCCTGTGCCATGTGCTCTAGGTGACCCTGCATGAGCAGGAGGGTTGGACTAGATGACCTCTGAGATCCCTTCCAGCCTTAAGCATTCCATGATTCTATGAGTCTCCATCACTGCAACTATTAACGCACTGCTTTTTGGCACCCTCTGAGCTCTTCTTGGTGCAGCCTGAGTTAGCTTATTGCTTTCTTATATTTGTCCACAAGCTGAAAGTGAGGGAAGAGATAGGATGTGTGTGGCTGCAGTAGAATAATGGCATTGATCTCCAGCCTGAAGGAAAGCAATGTCCATCACGAACCTGACTGCTAGAATCACAGTTCCTTTCAATGCAGTTCTCCTTGGGTGATATGAGCTGTGGGAGAAAATATTCAAATACCAACTGGCTATATCAGAATCAGCCTGCCCACTCCCTGCCTTCTCTGCTGTCCTGCTCATAGTCCAGATTAGTTGTGTACCATGGCAGGACAAGCCTCCCAGGCTTTCAAATAAGCACTTCTGCATGGGCCACTCTGAATGGGTAGCTTATAGGGAGGAGACTGGTCACTGTGCCATGAACATTCCACCTGTGGATCCCATTGCTGCCCCACACCCATGTATGCATCTTCTTACACACTGCCATAAATAACTTCAGAAAAAGATTCTCTATTAATTCTGATTACAAGCTGCTGAGGTAGCAACAGCTGTCCACAGACACATTTCCTCACGTGTTTCCCTCAACACCAACAGGCATGTTAAGTTGCACCACTAGTCTTGTGAAGAACCTGTCTGTCCATGGAGATCTGTTTTGCTTCCACAGAAATCCTGCAGAACCTGATATGCATGAGGCATGAGCCCTTCAGGTCCAGGGCTTGGTGCAGGTATATTCCAAAGATGCAAAACTTTTGTGGTCCAGTGACAGCCTTCAGGCAAGGGAGGTAACATCTCACATGGGCTTGGGAATTAGGAAAGAAGCTGCTTCTGTGCCATTTATTTCTAATGGGATATAAGGTTCATAGCCTTACTCAATAAGGGATGAGGCAAGTGGTTGTGAGGGGAAGGGGTAGCCCCTTACTTTTTAGTGCAAACTGTATTGCAAACAAACCAGGACAGCTCCTTAGTCTGAATAAGCAGAAGAATGTGCATGTTCATATCAAAAACAGGCAACATGACCCAACAGTGTTAATAACCTCATTCTGGCAAAATGAATGAGAAGCAGGAAGATTTCAACTTGACTTTATCCTGTGCAGGATACAGCAGACAAAGCAAAGGTCTGCTGTTACCACACAGGTCTTCCGTTTATGGGCAACACGCCACTGTGTTTCCTCTCCTCCTTCGACTACTTCTCCTCTTCTTCCCTGACTCCTATGTGCCTATAGCCTTCAGGCTACACTGCTGAGGGCAACAGGTCACAGGAAAGAGAGTTGTGGATCACTGCAGCGGTTACTGCACACACTTGTTCTTCCCCACAGGTCCCCTTGGTGAAGAAAGATCCTAAAGTAGTTCTGTCTCCTGTACCCTTTGTAGGTAAGAGGCAAAGCATATTCTTTCATTTTTCAAGGGGTGCCACACCTGGAAAAGACAACAGACAACAAGCAGAAGTGGAAACTTCTGGCAGAGGCTGTAGAAAAGGCTTCTGCTAGATGCTGAAAAGGCTGGTCAGCAGTAGTACATGATGATGTGTACTGACTCTGGAGAGTTGGCAGTTCTTGCAAGAAGTCCTTTTTGAGTCTCCAGAAACAGCAAAACATGCACCCACACAGTTAATGGTTCTCTTGCCCAGGAACAAGCCATGCTTCAATCTGAGGGTCAAAAGCTCTCAGCAGCCTCAGTGCAAGTCATTTTGCTATCCTGGTCATTGCAGAAGATGCTAAGGGGATCCCTTTCTTTTCCATTTGCTGTTGTGCATATCCGACCCATGCTGTCTTTCACTCATGGTTATAAGATGTGCTGGACAACCAAGCTGTGGTGATGGGCTTCAGAAAATTCCATGACCCTCAAGTCCTCTTCTTTCTATGCTCCCAGGCATTGTGCCTACGTCTCATTGCTGGGACACATTAGCAAATTCAGTACATTTTAGTCTCCTACCAAGTAAGTTTATTGTGTTATTTGGTTGTACTGACCGTTACTGATTTGCTAGAAAAGTTCTCTGCGTTCAGCTTTATGGCCTTCCTCAGTTATGCACCTTTTTCATGTGTAGTTTTCACGTGTAGCCTTTGGAAATGAATGGTCCCATTGTGATAATCCTTAGGTTTTCTTGTGGTTGCACATTTTCACACAGTGATAGTGGTTTAGCTTCACTACACTCATGAAGTTCCCTGCCACTCAGATCATAAACCTGATCCGCAGGAGATTGGAAGTAATTTCTTGGATAATGGAAGGTTCACCCATGAGAGTCCTCTGGAGCAGGAGATGTTCCAGAGGATGCTGATGAGCCCTCCCGTGGCAGGAAAGTTTCAGGGGAAATGTGAATGGCTGTTTCTAGTCTTCGCTCAGGGAATGGACATGCAGATCTTGGTCTCCGGTCACCTGCTGCATACTGGTTAAGGTATGAAAACATCAGGATGGACAGTGGAGAAAGCAGTTGTATTTTGAACCTTATGTATACTGCGGATATGTGGTATTGTATCAGATAATCCTGTGTTAATTTACCTGACTCAAATCTATTGGAGATGTAAGGAGCCTCAGCACTCATCACTTAGAGCTACCATATGCTCTTATTGTATCTAGTTAATTGCTAAGGTTGACAATAGCCACAGAGAGCCTTTAGCTTGCCTCCAGTCCACACACTTTAAAATCAGGATCAAGATCTGCTGGAGGCCTCAGTGATGAAGCTATTATGTGTGAAAGCTGCACAGTAGTAGCTGATAATTCATGCTGAAATATTAATGTGTTTGGTACAAAGTTTGCTAGTTATTCATGTCTGCTGAAGAGAAAATTAAGAATACCAAATTCTGCATGAGCATTTGGAATATGGTCAAGGCCTGTTAATCTTAGGAAACCTGGACCATTTTTCCAGTAATTTCCCAGCAGTGAGCAATTGATATTACATGCTTAACCTTTATTGTTCCCTGCTGAATGTCTTTAAGTCAAGGTCTGTAACAGCCAAATCTTCAATTTTTCATAAATTCCACTTTTTAAAAAAAATTCTATTTTCCTATTTAGAAATGTAAACCAGATTTAAGAATATATCGAGCCAATCCATTATAGGGTTGGGAATCTCAAATGGAGATGACTCTTATATGATGGCATACTTACAATAAAAGTTCCTTAATCATTATGTATTGTAAATAAAGCTCATTTGTATAAGGTACATAGCAAACTCATGATATTTTAACTGCAATAGATGCACTTGATACCTTGATTCCACTTGCTGAGATAAAAAGCTTCTAATTGCTAAAATAACAGAATTTCCAGAAATTAAAATATGTATATACTTGAATCTGCTGCACTTCTGGAAAAACAAGTTCTGATTCTTCAAGTTATTTTAACTTTCTATTTCAATAGTATCATAACATTCTTCAATATTTTATAAAGGTTTTCTGATCTTTTAAACGTCTGAGCTTTGAGGTCTGCTACAGCTTTACTTTTTTGCTTTGTCTTTCCTTTTCATCTCAGGAGCCCAATAGCACAAGCCGCTATGAAAGCAAAACTGAGACTCTGAGATTCAAATAAGCCTTTTAATTGAAGAATGGGACGAGACAGTATTGTTTGCTGTATTCAGGACTGTTTTCAGGAAAGAAACAATGGTGATTCTGTCCTTAGTAATTCAGTTTGCACAAGATATCACAGAGATGGTAATTAGAAGAGAGTTTCTAGTTCTTGACCTCCTACTGAACAAGCTCCCTGGGGAATAATTTCCCCTGAGGGTGGGAATAACTAGATTGAAAAATAGATTAACCTGGCATTGTTAAGGCAGCATGATACTGGATCAATGACTAGCCTGAGTTGTACAGTAGAAATGCCTCGAGCAGGGCAAGATCTAGCAATTAATGGCAGCCAGTGGCATCAATACAAACAATTCAACAATGACGTAAAGTAAGAGAGAGGGGAAAATCAACAATAAAGGAAATCACAATTGCAGAGGAAATCTTTTTTTTTTTTTAAGGAGTACTATTGATACAAAACTATTAATAATTTAAGGTATTTTGTTACCCTGTATCTCCTTCCAGTCCCTCTTCCCTGTTTTAAAGCACATTCAGAATCTTTGCTGTGTGGAATTAGTCACTGTATTTAATCACTGTCTATCGACCATCTCGTTAACACTGAAAGCATAAAGTTGAGAGGAGGGAACAATGCAATAGTCTCCCAACTGCGTCCATGTGACAGAGCTAATTTATGTTATAAATTATATTTAAATATGTTATCTCATATATTAAATTGATATTTTTCTACTGAAGAGTTTTTCCCTGTTTTTTTTTCTTTTTTTTAAGAAATGATGTGCGAAGTGATGCCAACGATAAACGAGGACACCCCGATGAGTCAACGGGGGTCCCAAAGCAGCGGCTCGGACTCAGATTCTCACTTTGAGCAGCTGATGGTGAACATGCTGGATGAAAGGGACCGTCTCCTTGACACTCTTCGGGAGACGCAGGAAAGCCTGTCACTTGCACAGCAACGCCTACAGGATGTCATCTACGACAGAGACTCCCTGCAGCGACAGCTCAACTCAGCCCTGCCTCAGGTAGGTAACCTATAAAGATTCCTTTTTAGGTTCACCAAGTTTCTAGTTAATGTCACTGAATCAATATATATTCCTTGGGGCTCAAATCCTGCTCCCATTGAGGTCTACTGCAAAACTCCTATGGATTTAAGAGTACCTGGTTTGGCCTCCTTAGAATTTGTGTTTTCTTCAAAGTTGTGTCTAGGAGTATTGTCACTGACTTCACGGAGAGCAAGATGAAGGCTCATAGCTACTGGTTCTTTTGGCTGTTGCTCCAACATTCAAAGCAGGTTAGGAATCATTTAAATTAAAAGTCTAATGATGGGAGGGAAGCAAAAAAAGAAGGAAGGAGTTCACAGTCTATCCCAAATAAGAGTTTCTAACTAGCATTATATAAATAAAATTAGTTCGTGTAGGCTAAATAAAGAACTACAAGCAGAAAGAATATCAACTGCTATTTTAATACTTTTCTTCTATTTAAAATATAAATATATACAATTACCATGACCAATTTAGGAAGTAAAATATGCATTATTGTATTTCACTTAAAACAATAATATTAGATTGTTTTTCATTATTATATATTCTTTTGATATTACATTTCAATATAAAATTATTTTTCAATATACTAGGCTTTAAAGACAAAGAAATACCTTAGTTCAGTTGCTGTATCTGTCCAGAAGGTTGAAGTATTGGCCTGTGTCAATAAGCCTTTTTTCCTCTGCGTGACTTTTCTATGTCTCCCAACAGTCACATGATAGAAGACTTGGTTGTAAGCTGGCAGCCTGGGTGTACTTACCTGTGCTAAGCTGTCCAGCCATTAGACAGTGGCTGCAGAAAAGAGGAAGAAGACAGATTCAGCTGTGTGATTGGAAGGAGGAGGTGTAAGGTTGAATCACATGCTAGGGATGAAAAAGGGAGAGAGACTGGGTAAGTGTGTAAAGAGCAGATTCCGTACCTTAAATGTTCATGCAGTAAAAGTGTCTGCACTCAGTCTGGGTCAAACCGAAAGACAAGAGAAGAGCAGCAATGATTTTGCTACACAGTAAATCTTTTTTTTTCTTGTTAATTTGCAGGTGGTTAAGCTTTGCTTCCACTGGTGAGACTCTTCATAGAAAAGTGTAAGCTCAGATCCTTTATTCAAAGGTTTCTTGCTAGAAATCTGAAGAGAGTTGGTTCTACATCTGTCAACTCATGTTCAGTATTTAGCTTGGTACAGAGGCACTCTATGCTCAGCTCATAATGAGGCATTTCTGTTGAGCAGTAGCAGATGTCTAAGCCTATTTTTTTTCTTGTTTCACATAAGCAAAACCCCTGGTGAAAAACAAGAGATTTGCTAAGGGAAATAATATTCAGCAGAAAAATGATAGAGATTCTAATGAAGTGGAACACAATATGATCTTAATCCTTAGTATTTCTAAAAAAAAAAAAAAGGCTTGTTTTTTGAGTTATACCCTTGCAAATGCCGCAAATCAGATTTGTCAGGTGAACATCTTTCACTACCATGTAGCATTAAGAATGTGTATTTTAGGTGGTACTCTATGAAGTATGTAAGTAGACATAAGGTTTTCCCTTGAAAGAAACAGTGTGATATAGTGCTTAAACTTTAAAGCAGTAAAAGACTTTCTATCACTTAGTCTAAATTTTCATGTAACTACCTCAGTTCTGTAAAAAACTATTTTTATAAGTATAAAACACTGGCCTATTTCTGTAACATTTTGGCAATACAAGAAAATATCTTTCAAGAAAATAAATTTTGTGAATCTGACATACTATCTTCTTAGAGCTAACAATCTTACCTCATGTTTTATCATTTTCTTTTTTGTTTAAGATTTTTTGTGAATGGCAAGTTTGCATGGTGAGGAGCTTGGCCATGACAAACTGCTACCCAATAGTCTTATTCTGGAAAAGAAAAAATGTTTGTTCACTATATGTAAGGGGAAAATGCACAAACACTCCCTAAGATGACTCTTATTTAGTTGTGAAATCTAACAAACCTTCCTTTTCATCTTTCTTCTAGGGCTTGTTTTCTTGAAAAGTTTTCAAAATTGAGTTATTTATTAGTATTTCACAGTATTTCTGTACCTCATAGTGTGTAAAACAAAGTTGACTTGTATCATCAAATGAAGGAATGAGTATGATATTCACAGAAGAACAAGAGTACAGATGGGATGAAAATTTTATGGCACAAAGTTGAGACTTTGATCTCAACTGGTCATGGTCAATAGGTAAAGCTGTCTACTTTTACCTATTAGCTAATAATAAGTATTTCTGCTCTCGCCTTTTAGCTAGCAGTAACAGAAAGGGAAAATACATGCTGTAAAGTGACTAGGCAACTGATAAGAGGTGCATATATCATTCCAAGAAGTATTATGCAAAAGGTTGCCATTAGAAATTGGTGTTAATTTAGTTGAAGTTGTCTTATTTCTGTAGAAAACAAAAGTTGAAAGGGAATATGAGTGCTTTGGTAAATTTTCTTGGGAAAGACAGGAAGATGGTGAGACCAGGTAAAAGAGAAAAATAATTTTTGAGCTAAGAATAGTGTTGCTAGAGGAACAAATGCATATAAGGAAGCCATGAATAAATGTGTATCACTCCCTAGAAGGATTTCAATTATCAGTGAGTGATATTGGAAATCAGTCTTGCTCAGACAAAAATGGTGGCAAAACCTTTTTTTTTTTTTTTTTTTTTTTTTTTCTCCAAGATGAAGCTTTCCTAAAAGACACTTTTATTGCATAGTAGCCATGGTTACCTTGTGAGCTAGAAGTTAACTGAGAAAAGCACTTCATGACTTTTATTTTGAACTTTACGGTGGAGAAATTCCACTTTTTGCAGGGGATCATTCACAGGAGTAAAATAAAATGCAATCTGAGTAGATTTACCAAAGCTATTAGAATTGCAATGTAGTTGGGTTGTTAGAAGTGTTCCATATGTGAATAGGTCTCCTAATACTCTGAATTTTTGACATATACTCTTACTTACTCTTCAAGGTCTTCTGAAAGCTGCCTGTTCATAGCAAAAGCCTGCAAGGAAAGTGTATTTAGATCTGCATTGAATGTTGTCTTACAGGCTAAATATGCCTGCTGTATTTTGAAGTAGTTCCATCTGAAGGGCCAAGACACGCATTCATTGACTAGTACCTTGATATTTCAGGTAATGCATTGATTTACCTTCATCCAAACAAAAAATTCTTTCTTGGAGAAAATTCATAGATGATGTGAATGCCATACTGTGATTGATATTGCTGTAGATAATGCTGATGTTTTCCAGTGGGTAAAGCATCCATAGTTTGTGTTGTTATAAGGAACACAGAGAATATACAATTCTAATGACCGATTTAGAGTCTTTCCTTCATGCGTATTTTAATGTCTTTTACTGGGTAGATGCTGGATTTTTGTGAAGAAGTCTAAATTGTGATCTTTTATCTTAATGAGCATTTATTTTAGTAGAGTTTTTTTTCATGAATGTGAATCATTTTTGATGTTTTGAGGATGAAAATCTAACCCTAACATGTATCTTTTGTAGTAGGAATCATCTCAAGTAAGAAAGCTGTCTAAAACTTAAGCATTCAGTCTTAATCATACAGAATCTCTCTATAAGAAAATGATAAAAAGAAACCTCCTAGAAAGGGCAGTTCATCCTGTAAGATAGGTAAGATGAACCTGGAAATGTTCATCTCCCTTTCTTGCCTATAGATATAGAATCTCAATGACTAGGTTGGATAGTTAACTTAAAAATAGCTTAACTTAGGTGAGGTGAATTCTGTGCGCAGATATAAAGTCATGAATTTAAATTTGACCTTTTAAAGCTACAGCAGTATAAATATGCTATTCATTGGTAGTGGTCATAGAATAATTCATATTAAAAGGGATCTCTGGAATGCAAGTGGTCCAAACCTCTCTGCAAAGCGGGGCTAACCATGCAGGCCTTTTATGGGGGCACAGTTGAAATTCACATTAATCTGTGTCTGGGACAACCTCCTCTTCTGAGAATTTTTACTACCGTAATGAATAATTCTGTTCAAGGTAATGAGCAAACAAAACATAAACCTTTTGGCTTGATGGGATATTTAGCAAAGATCTACAACTTTATGATAGGCCTTCTAACATTAAATCCAGAAAGAGAGAATTTCAAATACAGCTGATGAGACTAATTATTACAGGAAATAAATGTTAGTGTCATCAGTTGCAATTGACTTTGTTTCTGTAATAGCTTCTTTAGAATTTTATTTAAAGTATTTCTCCAAGAATTTCTGCAACAGACAAAAAGATACTAATTATTAAAGAAATAGTCACACTTTTTTTTTTGTTGATAAGAATCATGGCAAGAAATCTACTCCAGTTTCTTATTCTACTTCTATTTAATATTTTATTTTTGGGGACCTTCTGTGCATTGTAATTAGTGTGAATCTCTCTGGTGGAGATCAAACACCTGGTTCTAATTAAGCATGAATTCTTTAAGACATTGCTAGGAGTTTTCTGTATGCAACTGAAATCATTAATATGTTTTTTCCTGTAGTAAACATTATTTGTTTACTATTTGAGAATCTTCTTCTGGATTTAGACAGTAGATTTCTTTGGGGTGGGGTCTATAGTGGTAAAATATCTTTAAGTATCTCCTAGTACCCTTCAGGTTTCAGCTAACCTCCAATTAATTGTTCGTTACATTAACTTAGTAATAAAATCAGTAACAAGAATATACTGATAATCATTAACATTTTATTTCTTCTAATAAGACACCACTTATTTGAAAATGCTTACTGGAGGGAAGATAGAAGGAAAAATCTGAAGAGAGGGGTGTAATGACCTTGTTTTATTGAACCAGCTTATGTAATTTGATCAATATTAAGCTTTAATAGGATTGTATTTAGGGAAGTTTGTTTATAGGCTTGCAATTTCTTCCCATGCTGATGAAGAATGGATATTTTATTGCCAGGGACAGGAAAGGTATAGGAAGACAACAGTTAGTTAACAGGGTGTTATTCTGAGCCTGCTTGTTCGTTCTCTCTTCTGTTTGTGCATATATAGAGACATATGTGCATGCACACAAACATATATATAAAAATGCACATCAGAAGAATAAGCAAATTTTTAAAGAGTTGAAAATAAGTTTTGTTCATTTGAAATTATACACTTGCTAAGGAATTTCAGGAATTTGTCTGTGGGGAGGAAATAATGGGTTACACCATAATAGTGTTCCTCCACTTGTGTTCCTGCGATGAATATGGAGTAATGGCTTTTTGCCTCCATGGCTTTTTATTTGTTTTAATTTTTTAATTTAAATTTAATTAATTAAGTTTAAATTTAAATATTTCCCCCATGGCTATTTATTTATTTCTGGCCAGGGTGAAGGACATGGAGTACCAATGGTACATGACATATATGAATCAGTATTTGTATTTTAATCAGAATTTTTGCTCAGTGCTAAACTCTTCTTGTAAGAAGAGCTTTTACAAGATTTACTCTTTCAGAGTTAGTTTTCTTTATGCTGAAAGAAAATAATGTGGTTTTTTTTCACATTTCCACGAGAGAATTTGAAAAGAATTCCAAAAAGTGAAATGGAGATTGTATACTCTCTACCTGAGGGTGAAGTCCCAAGCTCTCTATCTCAGAACTCTAGTGTAGAACTCCAGTGAGATCAGTGATTTTATGTGAAATTCAGTTCTTAAACCAGGGCCTGTTGGTATCTCTAGGAGATTTGGTCTGGCTTTGAAGAAAAAGTGTTTGTACTGCTTAATAAAAATGTCTTTGTTTTCAGGTGTTCTGAGCATTCACATTGCCCAGTGTAAGTCAGTGTAAGCAGCCAGTCTGTCACTGCCAAAACTGGTAGAGATTTTTAGATATGGGCATAAATATCTGTGTAACCAAAACCAGAATGACTTTTTTGCTAATTATCTCGACTATTTATCTCAAATTATGAGTATCAAAGATCATTATGCATATTAAAGGAACTATACTGATATATATGCAAAGGATCATTTATTAAGCATAACTATGAAATTACTTCTAATAGAGTAAATATGAAGGTGAGTACATTTTGCTCCAGAATTAAAATGTACAAAGGAGAGACATGACATCTGGAACTTGAAGGAAAGCTGGCATGGTTGCATAAAGTGGAACACAGTGCTAAGAGGTTAATAGTGTCCTACCTTAGAAACACTCAGGAAAGCATTAGCTATTTCTCAGTTACTCGCAGAACATACATTGATGGATTTTCTTTTGTTACCTAATAGTGAATAAAAATTGTTTGCAAGGTATTGAATACCAGTATTGTTGACTCCTAGTTACCAGTACCTGTCAGGGCACAGACTAGCTGTAACACTGACATAAGTAAGACTATGCTTTAATTGGCTTCTCGTTAGTCAGGCTGTCTTCTCCTGAAACTGCCAGCATATTCCCAACAGAGAGTTATCATAGGTATTTATCAGAGGATTACTTAAATTCTTTTCAAGTATGAGTTTACTTCCTTGTACTTGTAAAGTTTTGTGTATTCAGTAGCATATTCCATATATTTATAAACAAGAGCTTTTCTCTTAAAAGCAGAAGATTTTACAAAAAATATTTGATGGCTGAAGAAGATTGACATGACAGTCCAGCAGAAGAGAAAGCTGGGATGCAAGAGAAAAGACAGAAACAAAAATATTTAGTGGAGGAGGAGGCATGTGGAGAATGCCTGAAGCTAACAAGACTGTATATTCTCCTTTCATTTTCATTCTGCTTCATAAACATTGCTATCAATTATTTTAGCTTGAACCAGGAACATCAGCTGCTACATTAACTATTGATGGCTCATTATCTCGATGCTCCTAAAGACACATGACTGACTATGAGATAAAAATAACTATCAACTATCAGCTATTCTGGTCAACAGAATAGAGCAGAGATGGTTATCCAAGCACTTCCAAATGATGCTGTTGCCATGAAAATCATAACCACTATAATTTTCATAACAGCCATAGTGAAGTAAGACGGGAAAAAAAGAAAATAGTTTTATAAGACTTACCTCTCTTGGAGTGTTCTTTGTTCATATCCTTGAAAGGGGGTAATAAGGTCTCAGACATCATCCAAGAAGCATAGCACATCACTCAAAAATAAAACACTAAAATGTTCCTTCTTGGAAATACATATTACTGCTTTAATGATTTCTCTGGGAAAAACAAAGAAAATGAAAAATATTTAAGAATCATTGTTGAAGTGCCTCATTGAGTCTGTCCTTCTGTATTAAGAAACATAAAATGTAAGATTTAGGGACATGATTTTTTTCCAAAGTGCACATAATTTTCATAGCTTTCATTGAGATCCGTGAAGTTTCCCTGTTGACTTTGAAAAATAGCACTTTACTTCTGTTGTTGAATGTTTATCTTTCTCATGGTCACAAAGAGCCTAAATTTCTCTTCATCGAAGTTAATGGCCAGGTAAAGCAGTAATTTTGCTTTATACAGTGTAAAATTTATAAACTCCAGTCAAAAATTTGCTCCAAATCCACATTTCAGGCGTCCTTCTTACTCTCTTCGTGTGTTTTCACTTGCATTGACAAGGCATTCTTACTGGTTCGTTATGTCTAATTTTTTTACACCAATTTGCAGATTGGGTTTCTCCCACATAGATTAACGTTTCATGATGTTCTAAACATGAGGGAACATTGAAGAGTTTGAAAGATGATCACTGTATAGTACTTATGTAGGAGTTAAGGGTCCAGGACACTACCTGGATGTGGCATGAGTGAAAATAAGAAATCATGAAGCAGCTGGAATTTACAATCACAATGCTACATAAAAGGAAAGAATAATAATGAAAAAGTAATGAGTGTGTAGTGAAAACCATACTTCTGCATCAGAGTGGCGGAATGCGAAAGGCAGAGAGAAAGAAAATCTGCATAGGAAGTTGAGGCCTGGGCCACGAATCATGAAAGCCAGTAAGACTTTTTTTCTATTTACTTTAGTCAAAATTAGACCTACTTCTACTTCTTAAAGAGAAAGTGTTTAAGAAGCAAGCTGAGCAAAGGGGCAGGGTGTCTGTATCTGTTTCCAGAATTTCTGCACTGTTTGGCATTGCAGTTACAGCCATTATCAAAGAAATGCATTATATGTTTAAACAAATACACACACACACAAACACACACTTACAAATCAGCCCTGCAGTTCTGTAAGGATAAATTTATCTTCCTCTCTCTGTCTGATGATTCTTTTGATGCCTTTTTTATGCCTGAGTAGCCCTACAGGCCTCTGCCATTTGTGGATTATCCAGAAGCTGGGGTCTATTCATGAAAGTGCAGTGCTCCTTGAAATATGTGCTAATATTTCAGGAGTTCTTTGGGCAGTGTTTTAGAAGAATATTGTAGTGAGCTGGAAAAGAGATTTAGTGGAGCATCTAGATTACATTTTGCTTGGGTGAGGCCATTTGTGACTGTTCTTTTTTTCCACTTTCCTCATTGGGTAAATGTGATTATTTGTATTGTTGCCACATCAAAACTATTCTGTATCACTCTACTATCATAACAAGGTTCATGAGGGCGTTTGAGTCTTTGCAGTGTAAATTATGGTGGTGGGGGTTTTTTTGTCTTTTTTTGTTTGCTGTTATAATGACAAATTTTCTATAGGTATGTGAACACTGAGGTAAATACTATGTTTAGAAGAAAAATTTTGGATCTCACGGAAAAAAAAAAATTGAATTGCTCTTTCTTTGGCACTAATAAATGTGTCATCTGGAGAAATGTGTTTTGGAGATGGAATTTGGAGATTATACACGAAGTTTGTATATTGTACTTCCTCAGTTTAATAATGTCAAACCCAGGATTAGCAGTGGAAACAGTGAATACTCGATACTCTGAGACATCTGAATAAAGATTTACATTTCTACTACCTTCATTTTTGAAAGGTGAAAGATAAATACGATTTCAGATAATGAGAGCATAAGCACATATATGTGCATCTTAGGTCAAAAAAGCCTGAAGGACAATAATTTGCAAATAATGAACACTAATCAAGGCAATTGTCCCTATTAATATAATTTGTTATTAGCCGTAAAATCCCAATGTGAGAAACATTCCTACAAAAAAAAAAAATTGCTCATGAGTTTGTAGAGATTCATGTAAGATCCAGACACATTATTTGACTTGCTCTGTATCTGCTGTAAGCAAATGCAGACTTTGTCAGCTGAAAAACTTAAACATCCATTAAAAATTCTATCACTGTATATGTGGAGAATAAGTCAACTGAATTAATATCTTCATTCTCCTTTTTTTTTTAATTGAAAACTTAACCAAGTTCTGTGTGTCATTTTGCTTTCCATCTACTTAGAATTTGAGACAGAATCTGACTTTAACCAGCCATCACCTTTATTAGGAAGGAAATGTGTATTTATTTAGCCCCGCTGAACCATTTTCTGGGTGAATTATTGCTGTGTCTGGCCACAGTGCCTCCTTCATGCTATCAATGTGAACAAATTGATAATATCTCTCAATATTGTTTAGGTTCTGTACAGAGACTCAACATCTGCCTGAGAGGTGGGAGTGGGCCGGGGAGAACTGAGGAGGGATCATTTGCTGAAATTACTCAATTGTTCAAAAATGCTTTGAGGGTGAAACAATTTTTCACAAAACAAAATATATCTGTGCGTTTGTATATTCTCAGATTAAGTCTTTAGAAATAGTACAGTGTATGGGCAGATGCTGGTTTTATTTCTTTGCAAATAGAAACTTCTGCATACTTTAATAGGATTAGTGAAGATCATGTGGAAAGCTAGATTTAAATCTGAAAGTTGAGAGTCCGCCTCCCTCCCAAGAAAAAGTCACACAAGTTCTCAAACAGCTTTCTAAAATGTGCACCCTTGCCTTTTATATTTCTATTTTCAGTATTTCAACTGTTTAAAAATCTTTATCCCTTTAATCTACTTGTGCTCTGTGTATGGTCTGACCATACATTGAGGGTTTTTTGATAATCTTGCTCCTTGCTTTCTCGTTATAGAGCTATGATAGCTAGTATTACAAAAATATTAACAGTAATTTATAGCAATTAAAAAAAAAGTTTTGATCTATCTTGCAAGACATGACAAAAAGATTCTTTTCATTGCTGGTCATTATTTATGTTTTGAGAAATTACAGAAACAGAAAGCAATAAGAATCATTTTTGTTTTGGATGAAATAAAATAAAATAGAAAGCTGCTTTCTGCTAATGGAATACTAGCAGAGAGAGACATGAAACATCCCAAATCCTACTTGTCTAACCCAGTGCTGCATTTTTGGATCCTTTGCCATAATCCCTCCTCCTTTATCTTCCATCTTTCTTATACTACCTAGTTTGCATGAGGATAATCATAGAATCATTAAGCTTGGAAGGGACCTTTGGAGATCATATAGTCCACCCCCCTGCACACACAGGGTAACCTTTAAAGAAAGCAAGCCACAAAATAATATTTCTTCCATTCATAGACCAAGAAGGAAAGAGTTTACACTTGTGACTTATGATTGTTTTAAATATTTTAAAGAAGGCATCTAGATGACAATAAAATTCATATTTCTCATAAGTTATTTAAACAAATCAAAATGTATGTGAAGTCATATGGCACTGCTCTGTGTGTAAAGCAGACGTTTTCTAGGGTTTTATAGCAAGATGTGGCTTAACTTTACAGTTCTTTGTTTTTTTTCTTTTTTTTTTCTAGAGATGGGAGAGTGTCCTCAGGCATTACATACAAGCAAACGCTGCCAAGTTCATAACCCTGTAATGCTCATTTTTAGTGTGTATGCACGCCAGCTGCTCCCAGAGAAATGTAGAATTGCACCAGTACTTGAATGTGAGCAGAAGCTGCTGGAAGACAAGATAAACCCACCTTTCATTTCCTTTGCCCTTGCAAAGTTTGCCAGCTTGCAAACATTTTCTCTTACCTACATGAAGCACTTGCACATTCTCAGACAAGTGAGAATGCTTTGATATATCTAAAACTTAAGAACACAGGAATGATCGTGCTGGGGGAGTCTTCTGGTTCACCCAGTGGCCTCTCTCCAGCAGTGGTCAACAGCAAAGGCCTAATGAAAGGGTGACAGAAGTACCAGTCTGGCAGTGCAGCAGCTCCAGAAAGCTTGTGCAGGCTTCCCCACGTTGCAGTTGAGGGCTACATATGAGAGAGAAGTAATGTGCCTGTCTTCTGTAAGTGATCCAGGCACTTTTGAACCCATGTAAAATTTTAATATCCTTGGCATGTGCTTCCACCTACTTGTTTTGTTCGTTTTTTTTCTTTGTTTGTTTCAAATTTGTGTCTTGATGATTTCAGCCTACAGATGATGCACCCTTTTCTTGTTTTGGATCAGATAATGATCAGTCTCTCTTTTCATGCCACTTGCAATTCCATTTAATCTCTGTGATGTTCTCTCATGCTCATCTTTTCCAGAGTAAAGAGCTCTATCTTACTTAATATTTGACTTTTTTTCTTCTAGAATGGCAATCAGTTGATTTCATTTATAATCTTGGGAAAACAAGTTATACTCAAGATTCTCAAGATTTTGTATAATTTAACTACTAAATTTCTGTATTTTATTCTCAAAAAAAAAGATTGTGTATTTACTTGTCTGGGTGGAAAGGAGTCAGTTGCAAATATTGAGATAGAATTAATCCATTCAACTAAAGCATTGGATTGCCACAGAGTCCTATCGTATTTTTTTAAAAGCTCATATATAGACATAGCACTAATTATCTTGTTGAAAACATTATGAAATGTTGAGACAGTGCATTTCATTTTGCTGCACAATATGAACTATGCCCATTCATTTCTACTCACTGAAGTAAATAAGTCTTCAGTAGAAGACTTAGTGCAAGGCCATATAATAGACTTCTTAATAATGATTACTTTTTAACCCATGCTTTTCTTGATCTCCCCTTAGTAGGTGATATCCTCACTTACACAAAAACTTACATGATATGAAAACCTAAATGAAAAAAATGGTCTTGCTAGCTCATTTTTAGCAATTAAACTATCTAAATATTTGTCTTACACATGAATGTTCTTATCTGCATTCAAACACGTAAGTCTGTAAGATAAATGTGATCTAATTACATAACCACAAGCTACTGATCTAAGTGCATGTAAAAATCTGAGAACAGGATCTGACCAAGCCCAATAGCTTATCAGTTAATGTATTTTCTACAGGTGAAGAGGGAAAATAATAAGATATGGAATTAGTGAACTCAAGGTACTGTTTGGGTTCTTTCAGTTACTCTCTTTACTTTTGAGAATTGCAAGAGCACACTATAACATGTCCTTGCAAAATTGTTTTGTTGTCATTTTCTTTCAGAACATATCCTTGAGTAAGAACACAAGCTGCCTACCTCTTCTTTTTCCATGAGTCAGGAGTGACTCACAACTGTTTTACATTGCCCTCCAAAAGGGAGGTATTTTACTTGATATGAGGATGTTTTATATAGTGTGCTAGGTATGAAGAACTGTGACACAAGTCAAAGTCACAGAAGATATTATTAGAATACGGACATGAAGGTTGCACATTAAGGGAATTTAAAATGACTTAGAACAGATCTCTGCTTTGAAAAGTATGATGCCCCAGATGCCAAAGATAAGCAATATATATACATATATTTTTTTTTTACTGACAGCATGCTCATTTTGTAATGTAGCAGTGTAAGCTGCATAATTTGTTCATGTTGTGCCTTTAGTATCCTTCAGTCTCTTACTTTTAATTTATAGTAGCACAAATCAGTATTAGTAGCTTTTAAGACTGTTATTGAATACAATCTTTATAATCTAACATAATATAAAGATTATTTTAAAATCATTGCAATTTGGGTTTTCCTTGAAAGAGAAACATGGCTGCAGTCCATAATTTAAGAACAATACTTTGGAACCATGTTAGATACCATAGAAGATACATCTTAGGAAAAAAAAATTTTGTTGAGAATGACTATATTGGGAGCAGAGGTTGATTTGCATTTGCCAAAAAAAAACTTGTTCACTAAAAATTCCTTTTGACATTTGGACCAATTTAGCTATTGTTTTTCTTTATCTGTGCCTGGGATATATTTTTGTTAAGTAAAAATCTTGTATTAGGAAAATGTGAAGATTTTTTAATAGACATTGAATATTTCTGCACAATTTATTAATGGGATGTTTATACTTCCCATTAAGTGACATTTTAGAAAGAGTTTTTACTTTAAAATATATGTTCTTTTATCATCATCTAATCATTGATTTTTTTTATTGTCTTTATTAAATGTGATGGTTTCACAGAGAAGTGTAGCTAGGAATCTGGCTGGCCATTTACATTTCACCTTTCCTACTGTTTGCTTTAAGAGGATATCTCGCATACATGCTCCTTTTCATGAGACATAAAATAGATTGCCAGCTTTTCTGAGCATTATTCAGTGATAAAGCTGATTGCCTCTATTCATGGCCTAATTAAAAAAAAAAGGGGAGGGGGAAGACATTATATGGGTTGATATGGTTTGGTTTTTGTAATTCCACATTTGAAAGGCAAAACAGAAATCAGAAGATTTTGCTTCAATTTAATTAGTCTTGAGTAAGGAAAGCATTCTCTTGCTTGAAATCAATATATTTTCTCCCACATTTTAAATTTTAATTGGACATATATAGTCATATAAATTTGCAACAGTTATGTACATTGCACCTGTTTTATTTAAGAAACTGTTAGTGAATCTAGTGACCATCTTGTTAGGCTTATCTCCTAACTCTAAATAATTAATGCACCTGATTTGACATTAGTGGCTTGATTTTTGAGCCAAATTCTATTGAAAAGTATTTTCCCTAACTAGCATGACATGTGCAAGCCTCTTGGCTTGGAAATCTAATTAAGATTCTGTTTGGAACTTCAGAGATAACTGGCCTTTAGGACCTTCTGCAACTGTATAGGAGTAATTCTTAGTTCTGAGGAGTAATTCTTAGTTCTGGTTAGGGATCTTTTGAAGCTTATTTCATTGAACTTGGATTCTGCAAACTGTTTTGTGACAAATATAAAGCTTTGCATTTCTTTCTATATTGGACAGAGCAGGAACTCCGCCTCATTTAATAACTGCATAAGGTACTCAGTATTACAGAGCACATGGACGGGGAAGGAAGGAGAATAGACTTTATTTGATAGGTTTGCAACTTAGGGAAAACAGTAGGAATATAGTACATAGGATTTTCCCTCAATTCTTGTTATATGGAGTTTTTGAAGAGAGTTTAGTTTTTAAAGTTCTAATTGGCATGTTGCCAATTTCTATCTCAATTTAATTTACATCCATGTTTAATGTAAAATGCTTCATACTTTTCATGGGGTTCAGAAAAACACTATGGAAATTAAAATGTGATACTTTTACAGAGTAATATACTTAAGTATTTTTTAAAGTTTAGAATATATTTGTTGATAAGAATGCCCCCTGAAATAACAAATTTTTGTCTATCTGACTCTTACAGAAAACGTCTCCTTTCCTTCAAATTAAACCTTTTTCCACTGAAAAGCAGAGAAACAAGTATTTTCCTATCTTGAAAAAAAATTTGAAAAAAAAATAATCTGCGTTTGTACAGTAGGACTGAGAGCAATTACTGCAAGGAGACAGGACACAGCACCCTGCATATCACTTCCCTTCCTATCTGCTTTGTAGCCAGCATCTCGGCTGCTGGGAACACTGCAGGAAAATCAAGGGTCATCTTAGCTGTTCCCAGTCAGTGCTGAGCCTGTAGATTTCTGTGCCCAAATGTGTTTTTCTAAATTGACTTGCTCCTGTCTCCTGCAAAGTGAAGCTGAAGACAGTTGGGACTGCTTTTTTAAGTAGTAAAGTAAAAATGACATACT
Source organism: Nothoprocta perdicaria (assembly GCF_003342845.1). NCBI lineage: Eukaryota > Metazoa > Chordata > Aves > Tinamiformes > Tinamidae > Nothoprocta > Nothoprocta perdicaria. The sequence continues at coordinate 924,474 of NW_020455877.1, read as the reverse complement.
CAGATATCATATGGCCATATCATCAGTGTATGATATGAATAATCAAAGCATTGACCACTGTTGCATTATTTCCATTCAGTTTTTAAATTATGCTGATTTTTAATGTGATCATAACAAGGCAAGAACATAAATGGAATAAAGAATTTCCTAAATAGCGATAAGAAAGACCACATTTTGAAAGAGCACCTGACTTTGCAAGTTAAGATGTGTGCTCATAGAATAGAAGTGCACATGCAGCTTTTTCTGACCAGTTACAGTTAATGTAACTTTGCAATTTCAACTGCATATTTAGGAAGACAAATAAAACGGTGAGAATTGGATGTATTCACACTCATTTCTGATAACTTGATTTGAAGGTATAGTTTGCATATAGAGACAAAAATGGATTTCTACTTTTATGGAGTTAAACTCACTTCAGATTCACTTTTACCCATTCCTGCTGTTAAAACAAACAGGAATAATCTATTACCGAACTTAAGCAATGATTTCTATTTTCTCTGTGCATTTGCACAATATTTGCAACAGAACAAGCTGGAAGTTTGTAGATTCACGAATATTCCCCAAAGTCTGTCAAATCAAAAATGTGTGAGGCACAATAAATGGAGGCTACGTGAAGTACATACTTGAAACCCTTACTTGAAAGTTGCCTACCCAGTCCAGCTTGTTCCAGACAGGCACATAAGTTCTCCATCTGTTCCTTCTCTGGACTATATGCCTTGGCATCTGCACTTGCAAGGGAGAGCGGGAAAGTGAGTCTTGCAGACTCAGACACTAGACTGGGTTTTAGAACAACAGAATATTTGGATCTGCCTATGTCCTATAAAAACATACATCATCTTTAAAAATTGTTGTGCCTCTATTCTCTGAAACATTTTCCTTTGTATTTCTTTACCTTGTAATGTCCCTCAGATTTAATGTAGGCTTTGATCTAATTGGTGACCTATTTCTTCTGCAGTCTAGGAAAATTCAATTTCTCCATGCACCAAGATGCACAGTATCATAGTCTCTTAATACTGAGTTCTGTTGTGTTCCAAAGATAAGAGCAGACGGCTGTTGTCTGAAAAACAATATACTGAATATACTGCCTCTGAAAAACAATACACATATATATATACTACCTGAACTGTTAGTAACTGTCAAAAACAGTTGAACTGTTTTTGGCTTTGTAATAGATTATGTGGACATTCTTATATCAGGTTTAAATATCACTATGCTCAGACATAGGAGAAAAGTTTTACTAACATCAGCTGTAAAGCTTTTAAGTTATTTTGTGGCAGGCAGAGTAAATTAGTGGTAACTGAAATACAGAAAGATAATGTGTAATGTCTCGTGCCAGTTCTGAATGACACACATGACAGTAACCTTCCAGTTTATGCCAGTGGCACATGAATGTTGTTGGTTTTGAGTTGCAGATACTATTCATAGTACTGCTTACAAAGCAAGATACACATTTCATTGCTTCCTTGATTCATTGTATATCTGCAAATTTGCAGGATATGCAATACATTTTGGAAGATTCAATTTTGTGGTCAAATTTTAATATTAAATATTAATACTGGTAAAACAATTTGTTTCAAAGAATGAAGCTATGCTTTTTTATGAATATATCCATGTTAATGAAATAATGATGGTTTGTTAATAAAATTAATACACATTTTTGTCCATTTTTACATCCACCAGAAAATTCTACAGCACATAACACCTACTTCCTGTTACTACTATACTGAGCTTGCAGGATCATATATGGTAGGAACAAGTAAGCCTTTGCATTTGTAGTGTCCCCATATGGAATATGAACATTATAGATTTTCTATGTTTTAGCAAGTTTTCTATGTTTTAACAAGTTTTCTCAGGGAACTGCATTTTGTGCTGAAGCAGGAATTTTGGGGGTAAAAGAAGTTGTGCTTTTTATCTGTTGCACTTAGGTGCCTAATAATATTCTTATTCTTGGGCTATATCTTTATAAAATAAGAATGCACCTCCGTCTCCATAACACCTCAGCAGTTCTGTGTTTATAGTACTTCTCTCTGTCTTAAAACAATAAAAAAGGGGGAAAGATGAGCTGTCTTTCAAGGCAGCATTTTTCTACATTAAATAGCATGAATCTTTACACTATCTTTGTAAATTTCTATGAGCATAAAGTCCTAGTGGGAGTGTTTCCACGTAGGAGTGCATGGTCAGGGCATAGTGTGGGCTGGTGGCGCCCTGCATGCGGAGCTGGCTGGTGATATCGGTTCCGAGGGCCTGCAGGGCCAGAGCTCACAGCTGGGCCTCGTCCCACCACCCCATGGAGGAGAAGGGTAGCTGGGGGCAGCCCCACTTGCCTAGAGCAGGCTACAAGTAGATTGTAGGACACTATTCTTTTGTAGAAGATCTTGGGCAATACAGTTAAATAACCCCCTTAGAAGTTTAACAGAGCCTCTTTTTTCTCAGCCGGAGATTTAAACATCATTTGGCTACTGCGCTAATAGGAAGAGATGAGTCTAATTATATGTCCTGGACTAATGAAACATATAAATTGGTCAATTTGTTATCAGTACCTATTTAGGTTATAACTGAGGCTTCCTGGAGATGGAAATTCATATTATTATGTTAAAATAAAAATACTTCTCAAATAAAATGAGTCTTGAAATTCCTTCATATGGAATGTAAATTCCTCATTATGTACTAGTGAAATAGTTCACAGATAATCTTGTCTTGTGATTCTTGTCTGGTGGTTTAGAGCTTAATGGACTAGAGATGTTGTCTTGTTATAACAGATATTAATGTAATTATCTGACTGAAAGAATATAACGTTCTTAGATTTATAAACCATATATGTTTTTTACAGTCTTCTGTTACATCATGGTTATGGGGGTTGTCCAGCACATACAGACAAGGACGCTTGTATTTAATATGATGGGAAAAAAAATTAATTTGTGCCCCACTAAATGATGGTTGATGTATACTTCAGCACTTTCAAATGAGTGTGCCTACTTTCTAAATATCTTAGGTTCGTAGGATACAGCTTTAGTGTGACACTCCTAATTGCAAACGTGTCTCTTCTGGAAATTAATAAAAAAAAATCATTAAGAACTCAGTGATTATGTTTATGAAGTCTAACTAATTTAAGTTACAAAGGTGCAGGATGCTATTAAGTGGTAATCTCATGCATTTTAATAGCTGTGTAATTGTGAACCATTTCAAGGAGAGTGTTAAACATATTCTCTGATATTGTTAAAGATGCTTTTAACACAGTAGGTAATTCATACCCCATTCATTGTCAGCTTCCAAATATAAATTGGAAAACAGGTATAGGTTAAATCACTTGAGAGGCTGGGTGATTAACCTAGTTAGCAGGCTCATGCAATCACTGCTGCTCCACCTAATAGCAGTCTGATAGCACATGTCAGTAGGGCGACTCTGCGTCCTAATGGGACAGGTTGCCCTCATTCTTTGGGGCATCTGCAGCATCCCTGTTAAACTCCCAACTTAAAAATAATAATAAAAAAAAAAGGCTGAGATCCTTGATGGTAGATCCCAAACTGCCATCCTCAGAGAGGTTAAGGTTAATGTGTGCTGTTAGGAGACACCAGTCTTGTTATCCAGACATTCAGTGAACCCTGTGACTCTCCCTGTCACTAGCTTCAGTTAAATACTCCTCCTGGTGCCAGTAATTAGCTCAGGGTAGTTAGCAGCTGCCATCCCTTTGCAAATTTTTGGAAAAACCACCTTGATTCTCATCTATTCATTGCCTATACTGGGGGACATTTAAACTATAATTTTGCTGCATACAGAATATGTATAAAATGTAGGTCTCTGGAGTGCCATATGTTTTTCTTTATTGCATACAGATTGGTCAACAGAACATAATTGGCCAAGAATGTATGCGTGTTTTGGCCTCTTGGGCTTCTCAAAAGTGATGCTGAACTGCATATAAGAGAGGTCATGGAAAGAGTGCCATATATTATGCTGGCTATTCATCTCCTCCAGGCAGAGCTATACAAATACCACAACTTTTCACTCAGGGTCATCTTTCTTCTGAGCAGATTTATTTCCAAAAAAAAGTTGGTCTTTTCTAATGTGTAACCTGGCTTGGGTTGTAGGTTACTTGTTCTGTGACCAACCTCAACAGGGGGTTGTGGTTATATTAAAGTAAAACTAATTTGGGGGAGTACTATCTTCAGAATTTGTTCTTTTGAATTGGTGTGCTTGTAATCATATTCATCAAAAATTATATAACAAGACTACACAATTACTCCGGTCGTATATATGAATGCAGATGTCACAGAAGCAATAGTACTAGTTCAGTTAGAGTACAGAGCTCAGGAGACTCAAGGTGCTTCTTTAAAAAGCTTTCGAAGTACAGACTTAGGCTCAGGCTAGCACTCAGTTCAGGAGCAAAGCATGTGAAATGTGCATCTAACTTGCAAAACATATTATGAGCCTCCAGTAGGCTGGATAGAGCTATCAAATTCCAAGTGACTTCTGTAGCAGATAATTTTCTAGACTAACATGGGGAACTGAAATCACAAGATCAGATGAGATAAAATATTAATGTTAAAAAAATTGTCCCAAAACACTTATTGAATTTCTTTTTCAAAATTGGTTAGTTAGTAACCTACCTCCCCATTTCAAACCCAACCAAATTATCTGTATTTTAGATGCTAATGGATGTTTTATAATAGCATTTTTTTTCCTAAATACATTAATGTAAACATATAAAAATATACATAAATATAACATTTCTGCTTGTAGTGGACTCACTAGTCTCCTGGCAAGATCTACATGAGACTAATCTAGACAGGAGGGAAGCTTCTATGAGTACATTGACTGAGGAAAATGCAACATCAGTGAGACAGAAAGCCAATACCAAGGAACTGGGTAGATTCCTAATTGTTCGAAGTCAAAGGACTTTTTACTGAAGAGGAATCCTTCAGCCTCTCTATTTAAAGTGCAGTTAATAGCTTATTGTGCCAAAAGGTGGTGAGGTAGGAGAAGGATGTAATAAACTAAGTTGTAAATTGGCCATTTAGATAAGGAAGGGTTGTTGCAAGATAGTTGAGTTAAAGGTGAGAGAACAGAAAATGACATAATTTGTTCTCAAGCACTGAAAATAAAAATACAAAGCTAACAATTGAAAGCAGACATAATGTGATTTGAAATATTATTTTTTTCATTAGAAGCTCAGTCCAAAGAGGATGCTGTGATGTGGCAGATCTTGATAACCCTATAAGCGAAAAGGTTAAAGAAGTCAAATAACCATAACATTTAAATTTCTTGGTTCAAAATAAAACATTCAGTTGGTAGGCAAGGATGCAGAATGAGTATGTGAAAAGCTTCAAGTGGGAGGACACTGAAAGGGGCAAACTAACTGTAAGGAAGTCACACTGATACACAAGTTGAAACACACAAGACACAAGTTAAAGCATTACCAAAAAAAAATAAAAATAAAAAATAAAATAAAAGGCAGAATGATTCCTTTGTGATTCAGTAGCTTTCTGCTGTTGCTCCATAACCATTTGGTTTTCAAGGCTCTGAATTTATAACATGTTACGTTACAATATTACTCTGCATGTGAAGTCCTCCTTTTGTTTCTCTGTTATAGATTAGGTATTAATATCAGTAAAATCTTTTCTCTTCCGGGCTTATTTTTAAGACATGGTGGGACATGGAGTGGTCGTGTGTGTCTCTTGCACAAGCTTCACACCTGCCGTAGCGTTGTGGTTCAGGTGGGCTTTAAGCAACTCCTGTGGATCTAGTTATTAACAGGAAGAGCAGGAGCAGCAGCATGAAGAATGCTCACTCTCTTAATGTTTCCCTAGCGAATTGTTGCATGACCTATTCCTGACACTCAACATTGCCTAGTTAGGAAAATGAAATTTAGAAAATGAAGTAATTTCTGTTCTGATTATTTTTTAAAATTTTATTTAGCTTAGTTGTTTGGAGAAGTTAAAAAAAGTTTCACAGAGTCACAAATAAATAAGTTACCATCTTACACCTTGGTTTTTTTTTTAAGTGCTTTTCTCTGCTTGTGTTGATGTTAAGGCTTTCTTTATTTTCTCTCTCACTTGCTTTCTTGTGGCAATGTTGATATTTTCACTGGCTTAATTTAACAGTGGTGCATTCTGATTTAGCTCTATTTGCTCTAATTTTTAATAATTTTCTTAAACATTATTTTCAAAAGCTTTTGTTTTTACTCTGACATTTTTCACTGTGAAGTTAAACCAAAGAGGTTTGGAGGTCAAATAGGAAGTCAAACCGAATCTGTCTTCTGTCAGCCTTCTAAGTGACCTCCTAAGTAGAGTGCATTTCTTATCTCCTTCCCTGGGGAGGACAAATTACCCAATAACTAAATTTCAACTCGCCTTTTGAATGATTTATTGATCACACCTGCAACTTGCCATTCTTTATGTTAAATTTAGGATTCAAAATCTCGCTGGAGCATTACTACTGTACAGATTCACCACAGAAGTTTTGCAGAGCTGTCTTTCCCCATTACGCTGGTCTAAAACATCTCCGCTTCAGATAACAGGCCATGTGTTAGCAGTAATGAATTCAGAAATAATTGCTTTCTTTCAGTACAGACAGAGGAATTTCATTAGAAAAACAAAAGTAATATCAGGATGAGCCAGTCTGTTTCTTTTCCTGTTCTGTTGTAGAATGTCGTTCATCAAACTTCTCTTATACAGTTGGTATTAATAACACACACTCTTAAACTTGCTGTTATTTTCCATGTTAGGTGTTAGTCTTCTTTTCAATTTGCTTAAGAAAGAAAATAATGTTACCAAAAATTTCTCTATCATATTTTGAACCTAATATTATGTTTATTTTATGCTTTATTTTAGTGAGGCAATGACATTTGTCTGCTACCAAGTCAGCAGAAATCATTTTTCTAATACTGCCTCTTTTTCTAGTTCAAATTAGTATTAACATTTAATATTAAATGAAGAGATTAAATCCTGCAGTTATATGCTTATGACTAAATTTCTGAAAAGAATTAACTTTGGGATTTGTTTACTGATGCATAGGTTCACATGCTTTTCTGGAAAAACATTTGCTCAATATTCAGTAGCTAGTTCCCTGGAAATAATACAATGAGCATTCAGATGTCCTTGTAGAGCTGACGTGGATTCTATAATTCTGCGCTCGATTATGTTTGAATATATGCCATGTCCTTTAATGCTGCTTACTAAATTCTGTATTACCATTATGTTATACAACCCCATTAATTAGCTTTGTTACAGTAAAGCCTTTGCATAAAGTAAACTGCTTTAGATGATGATATAATGTATATGCAGGGGAAATAAAAGGGAGAGAAATTTTATATTTTAAGCTTATGCTTACATTTTATATTTAAGATCAATTCAGAGTCTTATAAAAATCTTTCCGTACAAGAATCTAATATTAGCAAGTGAAATAATTTGCTTTGGCTTGCACCTTCAAATCTAAATTAGTATATTAAGGTTGTTGCATGTGTGGTGGTTTGATGCGAAGAGTTTTTCTTACAGTTTAGGCTTTAGATCTACATTGCTTTAAGTGCAGGAGGTAGGATGGTAATAAAAAAAAAAGTAGATCACTATCAGTTTTCCACAAGTTCATAAGGGAAGGGTTAGAGAATGCAAATTCTCAGTTACACTGAAGCTGCTCTATAATTTCTGTTTTGACAGTAATATGTATGACTACAATTGAAAGTAGTAGATTGATGCACAGTTAATGTCTTGTTATGGAGACTGATCTTCAAAGAGGCAAAGGAAGAGAAATACTGAAACTGAGTCGAAGGTTCCTAACAGTTCTGCCTAATATACCAGAGTCCCAAGACAATAACCTAAGGAAATGAAACCAAGGAATCACATTTTAGAATACTTTAGACTTGGCAGCTAAATTAGTTTTGTTTTCCCTCTTCTTTCTTAATGTGCAGATTAGGTACATTTGCACACCTGTACATAGTGTCTGCTTTGCTTGGCAGGGGAATACAAATTGTATATTTCAGTGATAATTTTTTTCCTTCTTTCCCTGTGGTCTGTTGCAAAAAAGCAATGAGATGTTTAGTTTGTCTAAGCTATTCTTGTCCTAATAATCCACTATCCACAAATCTTGTAACGGGAAGAAATGGAGCTATCTCGTCTCCAGCTGTCTGGCTTTCTTACTTTATCATGATGATTAAAGAAAAAAAAAAGAAAAAAAAAAAAAGAAAGGGAAAATAGCACAGAGCTTAAAAAGATGGTAATTGGCTCCTCATCTCCTGCAAGATGGGTTTTCTGCTATACAAAGTTCTTCAGATGTGGGTGAACTGAGGACAATTCATCATGTTCAAAACCAAAGCCAGTAGCATTTTACTAGCTTGCAATCCTCTTGTTCTCTATTTTTCTGTTTCTTCTCAGAAAACTGAAAAACTCATCAAGAGAGCAGTTTTTCAATGGCCATGAATGTTTGTATATGTTACTTGTATGCACAGCAATAACTTAAAAGTCCGGCCCTGATCAGAATTACCATGGATGAATTAGGAACCTATTGAACTAGGAACATATGTAATTATACCCTTTGTCTTTTTCCTTTAGATCAGGAAATGTACGCTGTGTTCTTACTCAAAGCTAGTGCTAGTCGTGTTTTAGTCATCTGCTCATTCCTCCTAGCACAACAGGCTGTTAATTCCATGAAAGAAATATTGGCTGCAGGAAGGAAGGAGGCTGTGCTGTGTGCTCCATGGCTATCAGCAGGCAAGCAAGGATCTCAGTTGAGTGAAAGAAAGCAAATCAGAGGGGCATTTGTTAGTCTCATACTTTGACTCTAAACTGGAAGAGGTCTCAAAAGGGAGCAGAAGTAGAAACTCATACTGAGCCCTCAACTAAATAAAGGTGAGTTGAATAAATAAAGCAAGTGGGTAAAGACAGAGTGTTTTTATTCTGGTTATTATTTTATAAAGGGAGTGGATAACAGTGTCTGTTGGTAAGGTTTTCTGATACTTTTGACTTCCTGTGGAAAGTGCAGAACTTTTAAATGCAGCTTAATTTTATTTCCCTTGACGGTGAAATAGTTCATCCTCATTCTGCTCTACATGCAACATCAACTACAGTAATTCCATTCTTCCTACAAAATTTAAGTTTGTTTCTCATTGTACTTTGTAAGTACTATGTAAGTACTTTGTCTGTCTATGTACAAGGAAAATAGATTATCATGACCAGAACTTTTCAAAGCAGATGACACAGCTGTGCATTTTTTTTTAACTGAAGCTATTTGCTTCCTTGCATAAGCATCCTTCCAAAACTGAAATGACATAAATTATGACATAGTTCTTCTGTTATCTTCTGAAATTAATATATTCTAAAATATTTGCATAGATTAGAAACATCTATATAGTGTAGAAAGTAAGCACATAATGATATGCAAGTTATGCTGTGTTGATTGGAAGCAAAATGTCACATGGGTGATGCTCTGCAACAGGCAAGTCCGTAATACGCAATACGGAGCCCTTTCTGACAGGTGCATTAGTTCCCTCTCCTCCTGTTGGGTTATTTTTCTTCAGAGCACTCCAGCTGTGTCACAGGTTATCATCCACGTTATTGCTCTGCTTAGCATTTCTTGTTCTCCCTAACACTTTTCGGTTAGGAGATGCAATGACCCTTGAAATCTAATTTTCTATGTAAAAATTCTAAAGGTTGATATAAGCTGACATGTAGGAAAGCAGATCATGAATGCCTAAGTGATACTTATTGTCATCTTAGTCTCATTATGCTGTAAAAAGGCACAAAAAAAATGACTTCCAAATGTATCTCACTATATATAAGTACCTCTCCTACCTCCCACATTTATATGTCCATGATATTGAGTTTTGTGACATAGAAGAGGAGGTAACAACAGTAATCCATGTTTGGAAGTCAAAACAGGGCTAACTGCAACTGGGAAATATGATAATCAAGAACTTTTTCATGCTATGTTGTAGTACTTAGGGAGAATAAGTGAGGGCACTGGCAAGAGGTTTGCTTGGTGTTTGTAGTGCCGTGGGAAGACGCTCAGCTCCTGTACCCCAGCCCGGTCTTGTCCCACTAGCTTTCACACTTGGTTTCTTTCAGGAGACTGGCAGTGAAGGTGAGGAATGAGCAGTGAAGCTTCGTGGCTGCTGCTGGATAAAAGCAGTGCAAACTGCACTGCAGCTAAGTGATTAACACAGCGGTGTCACATGCTGGATTTGCGTTTGCCCCCTACTGTTCTTGACTCAAATCCCAGCCCGGAAGCTGGGATCCAAGCTGCCTGTATGGCTTCAGGTTCACAGGGAGGGATTGGATCCAGTTCTTGGCTTTCTAGGTGCGATATGAGGGGTGATCACATATGGGAGAGCAGTATGTGCAGCTCCACTGCTCGCACCAGTTTTGATGCTGCTCGTGTGGATTTTTTAAGGAACATCCATTCCCCTTCTGTGGTCACCTGCTATTGTGCAGAAATTCGTGGTTGGCATCATGTTCTTCAGAAAGTTATTTATTTTGCAACCTCTTCGACGTGCTGTGGATGTCCCTGCTGGAGCAGGGAGGCTGGGCTAGATGATCTCTAGAGGTCCCTTCCAACCTCAGCCAATCTGTGATTCTGTGATTTATGAACTAAATGAGTTACTAAATGCCTTCTTTGCCTCTATCTTTACTGCTAAGGCGACCCCCTATGAACTGCAGGGCTCAAATGGAAGAGATGTAAATGGGCTAGAGGAAGACCTTCCGCGGATTGAGAAGGATTGGGTTAGGGATCACTTAGGCAAACTGGCCACTCAAAAATCTATGGGCCCAGATGGGATGCACCCAAGAGTGCTGAGGGAACTGGCCGAGGTTATTGCTCAGCCTGTCTCCATCATCTTTGAGAGGTCCTGGAGAGCAGGGGAGGTGCCCAAGGACTGGAAGAAAGCCAATGTCACTCCAGTCTTCAAAAAGGGCAAGAGGGAGGAGCCGGGCAATTACAGGCCGGTCAGCCTCACCTCTGTCCCTGGAAAGGTGATGGAGCGGTTCATCCTAGAGAGAATCTCTGGGCATATGAAGGAGAAGAAGCTGCTGAGGAGCAGTCAGCATGGATTCACCAAGGGGAAGTCATGCCTGACGAACCTCATAGCCTTCTATGATGGGGTAACAGGCTGGCTGGACGAGGGGAGAGCCGTGGATGTTGTCTACCTTGACTTCAGCAAGGCTTTTGACACTGTGTCCCATAATATCCTCATACGGAAGCTCCAGGACAGTGCACTAGATGAGTGCATGGTGCGGTGGATCGAGGGCTGGCTGGATGGCAGAGCTCAGAGGGTGGTSATAARTGGGGCCGAGTCCAGTTGGAGGCCTGTGGCCAGTGGTGTCCCCCAGGGGTCAGTACTGGCCCGGCGCTCTTCAATTTGTTCATCAATGACCTGGACGAGGGCACAGAGTGCACCCTGAGCAAGTTTGCAGATGACACCAAGCTGGGTGGAGTGGCCGACACTCCGGAGGGCTGTGCTGCCATCCAGAGGGACCTGGACAGGCTGGTGAGTTGGGCAGAGAGGAACCTCATGAGGTTCAACAACGACAAGTGTAGGGTCCTACACCTGGGGAGGAATAACCCGCGGCACCAGTACAGATTAGGGGTTGACCTGCTGGAGAGCAGCTGCACAGAGAGGGAGTCCTGGTTGACACCAAATTAACCATGAGTCAGCAGTGTGTCCTCGTGGCCAAGAAGGCCAATGGGATCCTGGCCTGCATCAGGAGGAGTGTTGCCAGCAGGTCAAGGGAGGTGATTCTGCCCCTCTACTCAGCTCT
>NW_020455877.1:585456-911868 GCF_003342845.1 Nothoprocta perdicaria | reverse complement strand
CTGAGGCACCAAAAGTTCCACAGGAACTTAAGGAAACACTTCTTGACTGTGAGGGTGACAGAGCAGTGGAACAGGCTGCCCAGAGAGGTTGTGGAGTCTCCTTCTTTGGAGATCTTTAAAAGCCACTTGGATGCAGCCCTGTGCCATGTGCTCTAGGTGACCCTGTGTGAGCAGGGGGGTTGGACTAGATGACCTCTGAGGTCCCTTCTAGCCTTAAGCATTCTATGATTCTCTGATTAAATATATTAAGATGCATTATTTCTTCTGTTAGCTTCAGAGAAAAATAAACACATGAAACTGTGGAACTACTTAAAATAAAACCTTCCCAAACAGTTTTAGGAGTGCCCTTCTCATCTCACATCTAGTATATCTTTCTCTTCTTTACTTCTACGTATTTATTGTGTGTTGTTTAAAAAATTGGCCTTAGGCCTCTATCATCCTATTAGGACCATTTTACCTTTAGGTACCATTAGGACCAGGATCCCATTAGGATGGCACTAAAGCAAGGGCAAGCCCTGTCAAATGCCATACAAAATGGAAGTGTATCAGTAGATAATGTTAGTTCTGTCAGTTCACTTTTGTGGTTTGAGGAGTTTATATGACAGTGCTCAGCAATGCTGAATGCTGGGTTACAAAAAAATTGGCTCTGGGGAGGGGAAGAGGAGTAGGGAGGCTCAGATTATTACAGGCCCTGTTTGCTCATATTATCTGCAGACCTAACTGAGTTTCCTCCTTGCACAGTGTTTCATTAAGTCACATTTTAAAAATGTCCACATATGTAAGTTGAGTGTTTACTGCATTTCTTGGTCCTTAATTGACATTTCCTGGTACATCACTTTTGCAGATACGTCTTCTAGCTCTTATACTTATTCCGGAAAATGCGTTGACTGCATATTTATCACATTGTAAGAACACATTGATGCTAATGTCAGTTTTGCCTAGCCATATGCTGGGACTTGAACAGACTGATGTAATTCCTGTCTCCTTAATATGTTAAATATAAAAGCCTTTGTGTAGAATAGACTGTAAATAAAGCAGGGAAAACCCTTCTGAGGATTTTTTATAAAGCCTCTTTAAATACAAAAGGATTGCTGAAGTCAGTCTCAATTTGCTGTAAGCAACGTGTATAGGGAAGCAGTTGGAATAGCTGCATCATTCTCATAGATTATATGTGTGTGTGTATAAACAGATAAAGCAGCCCATTAGCAAGAGGCTGTTAAGGAAGAATTCAGTCTTTAAGATATTGCTGATGTTGGTCTGATCCCCAGTCGCAGCTGCAGCAGTGAAGTGCGTCTGTGCTCTGTGCCTGTGTCTGCCTTGTTCACCGGTAATGGACCTGGCAGTATTTTTATGTATTTGTTCTTTATTGTGATGAACCTTTCAGGATTGTAGATTACTCCATTTTATGGGAAAATAAAATGGAAACGCTGTCAGTTGTTGGCCCCAGTGTGATTTGACTACTTTGTGGGTTTCAGTGTGTTCACGTGCTGATGGCTGGGATTGATTTGCTGCAGTGATTCTGTCATAACGTTTGGAGCCAGGTTTGATTTACCTCAGTATAAAATTCTGTCTGTACTCCCTTGTCCTACATCTGTTTCCCTGTTAAAAAGTTAATCATCCATAAAATTAATTGACAATTTTGACTTTTCTGTGGAGCTTAGGAGAATTTAAAAGCCTAGAGATTCAAATTTGAAGTTCTATGGTCACCTTTTTTTTCATTCCTACCAATTAAATTTTTCATTAATTTCAGGACTGTTTATGAAAAAAAGAGGCTCAGTCTGAACTGAGAATTGTTGGATCAAGAAATACTTGAGTTTTGCAGAGACCCCTCACGATTGTCTAGTCCAGCCCCACACTCACAGCAGAGTTAACTATGGCAGGTTGCACAGGACCATGTCTGGTCAGGGTTTGAGTATCTCCGAGCACGGAGGCTCTGCAACCTCTCTGGGCAACCTATTCCTCTTCTTGATCACCCCTATACTACTTTTTTTTGTTGTTGTTGTTATGTTTAAATAGAATTTCTTGTATTTCCCATTGTGCCCATCTCCTCTTTTCCCATGGATGGACACCACCAAGAGCTTGGCTGGACCTTCATCACATCCTTCTAGCAGGTATTTTTACACACTTACACGATTCTCCCCGGGCCTTCTCAAGGCTGGCAGCCACCTAAAGTCTAACCAACTGCTTAGAATTTTGGAGGGGATGTGATAGCTTCATCTGTTTGGTAATTTTCTGCTTGGCATTGTGGTCATACTAGTAGGTCAGATTTTTGCAGAGCTATTAGAAATTGCTGGCAAAGAGACTTGCCTGGAGGTATCTAACTCATAATGATAGGTACAAAAGACTTTTTAAAAAAAAAAATCTAAAAAAAAACCTTAAAAAGGTAAAAAAAAACTCACAAATTTTTCAACTGTATTTTAAAGCCCATTCATCATATTGTTAGCTCATATCAACTGTTACTCTAGTTTTTATACTTACTGCAAAACAGAATTTTATGAATAGTTTCGAAGGCAAGAAGTAAAGTGACATAAATTCATGAGGGACTCCTTTTAGGAAATGCAAAACAGTATCAGATGAATTCCAAAGATATGGATGGCAGAGTGTAGCAACTATGCAAATAGTTTGGCATTGTGATGTGCCTATTGGTCAACTTCCATTGAATTCCCAGGAGAAATTTAATTGGGTATCTTATTAGTACTGTAGTTTGAGAGAGAGATGTCAAGGAACACCATTCCTTTCTGAAGACAGAGGAAGCAGGTAGTGTAACAAGCAAGTACCTGTCACCCTCAGGTGCACAAGTCAAATAAAATGTGGAGTTTTTTTTTATTTTTTTACTATTAGCTTAGGTAATCTCCATTGCCTTGCTCAACTTAATTTGTTTTTTTAATTGAATTCAATCTACAACTCAATATCTGGTATCATGGACCTGTTACATGGGCTGTTTCCACAGTGAGAAATCTTCAAGACATTTTCTACCAATAATAAGCATCTTAAAAGTGCCAGTTGCATTTATCTGAATATGCTCACCGTGCATCAGATCTTTTGGATTAACCTGTCATCATCCTGTAGCGTCCTGGCAAGAACAGCCAGGGTGAATCATCATGGCTCCCAGTGCACTGGAGAACAGTGCCTTGGCCATACGTTTGAATAAAGCTCAGTGAATTAAGCTCACTCATTTTGTCACCATTTCATTTTTAGTAACTATACCTCCATCTTTTTGAGCTGTTAAAACCTTTTAGCAACTCCAAAGTGGTCTCAGTGGAATATTGGTCTGTCTTAGCAACACTGGCGGTAGTGTAGGGAAAAGTGCCAGGAGCGGAAAGATGGAGTTTCATGCTCTTGCACTTCACTTCTGGACTGCTTTATGGGCTAGAGGAGCCCGGTATTTGCTATTGAAATTCAGTCGTGCCAAAGGCCTTTATGGGCATTGGAGCAGCACAGACTTAGGGACGTGAAACAACCCTGGCTCCTGCCTCCTTCAGGCTTCGAAACAGCAATAAGGCCATGCAGTGAGATTGTCATGTATTGCTGGAGCCCATAAAGGGCCAGCTGACCTCAATTAGAGACCCAGGTGCTCAAATTGCAGATCTCTGGACTCTGGGCTTGTTTTCACTCTCTCTCCACATTCCTTAATACCTTAATCTTTTCAAAGGCTGTCAAAAAAGAACATGGTTTATTCACAAAGCGTCTTAATTCTGCTGATGTATCAGTAAACTGTGGTCCTTTGAATAAGGGAAGAGAGGCCCAGCACAGCTGACGTTCAGACGTTACTCTGTCGTCAATGTTCCAGTGTCCAGAGGAAAGTCCAGACATATCTTAAGGGACAGAGATTTGAAGTGATATCTTGAAACAGACTGTCATCAAATTTGTTGCTGTTCTGTAGCAGTTATCTCAAACAGAGGATAATTCTCTAATTTCCAGATTTATTAAGAGTATCATTAAGATATGAATTATATTATCTGCATTTTGTTGTACATTTTTTGAGATTTATTTTTTGGTGTACATTAAATCAGAAGAGATTGCCTTCAGGTTTACTTGTCCAAAACTGTGAATAGTAAAAACTGAATAAACATAGCCTATTTGAATATCTCAGCATAGATGTTCATGGACACTGAAAAAGAAGAAACATATTAGAAAGGCAAACAGCAATGAATATACAAGCAAAACTTTCCATGTCCACTGGGGCTTTTGAAAAGTGAAAGATGGGGAAAAAAAAAACCTTGTTAGTGGAGGAACAGCTGGCAGAAACACATGTTTATTCTTCATGTCTTTCTGCACTAGACAGCTTTCTTCTCTTATTGGAATATATAAATTGATATTGTCATTTGTAATGAAAACAACTCGTGATTCTTCACTTGATGTATATACAGGAAGATCGTCTTCAAGACAGTAAAATATTTTAATAGAAACTAACATATATCAAAAACCACATAGAGATAATTGTATAGTGAATGCTATATAGATGATTTTTTTCTGTGGGGATCTGGAATCAACACACTGCTATTTCTGTCTGACTCAAGATACATAATCTTGAAGTAAAGTAGTAAGAATCTTGAAGTAAAATGGTAAGATTTCTTCACAGTTTATTGATTTAACAAACCCAGTCAGTGTTTCCCTAACCTATACTGTTTTAGTTACAGCCCTTTCTTGAAACAAGACAGCAAAATATGCCATGACTGTGATTTTTTTATATTTTAAGATTATGGGAACTTTCCTATTTTTGTAAATGGTCATGAATAGAGTTGCTATATTGGTCATTGAATTGGAGTGGAAGACTCATTAAGAAAAGCTGCTCTGTGCAACATCTAGAAGCTATGATATTTTTGCCATATACAAATAGGTGGATAAGTTCTGTCTTTCTCATCATCGTTATCTTTCAGCAAATATCTGTATTTACTCTATTTTCACTATAAGTAAAATTACTGTTAAAATGTATGAAAGAACTTTGTAACTTCTGTATTGTTTTCCCAAGACAGAAGAGCACACTTGTAAAAGTGAAGAATTTTCCATCCAGAGGGTTCAACTTCCTGGACTGGAAGTACCTGTTTGGTTCCATGTAGGAAACATCTGTACATAAAGAAAGAAAATATGCAAATGCCTTCAGCTAATTAAGGAAGGGCCCTGGCGTCCCTTGAGCTATCTTAGAGGTTGGCCAGACCTATCGCTGCTGAACTGGAGAGGGGCCCGTTCTGTCTTCAGTCTTGGTCTTTGCAAGTGTTAGTGTTTTCTACCGTATTATTTCAAACTGTGCTTATATTTCTTCAGAAAAGCTCATATGTCAGCTTTCAAACATATTTAAGACAGTTTGGTCAGCCAAGTAGCACAAGTCCTATCTAAGAGACAATTCAGAGTAAAATACTCAAAAGCTACTCAAGCTGTCTTTGAGGGGACTTGGTCCATGTTCCATTTATAGAGGACGTAGTGGTGTTTTTATGTTCTATTACTATAAATGGAAATAAATTAAGTCCTGTTGAATACCTGTTATATAGCAGTTTCTTCATATGTAGTTCTGAAGTATTGCAAATGCCACTGCATCCTATTTATGATATATGAAAGTGCTGATGACACTTAGCAGAGAGGCATGTAATAAAGCTTTGACTCTTCCTGATGCTCCTGGTACTTAGCTGGATATCTTCCTTTACAAGACATTCAGAGCAAGTTGCTTTATTTTATCAGTGAGAAGGGAGATATAGGTTTCTCCTTCTATCCTGACTTTCTTTAAAATTATTAACTCAAAAACATCTAAAGGCATTTTGAGTATACGCTTTAAAAATAAACCATTTACATGGAAAGTGCAATATGGAAACATATTACTGCAGAAATTAAGTTCTGCTGAAGTTAAGAGTTATGAAAATGAATGAAATAAGAGAAGAGGGAAAGAGCATTATAGTGAGGGATGGTTGAACATTGCTCATCAAAGATATTTTTGAACAAATTATTCATTGTTGGATAATTTGAGGACTCCAGTTTTAACATTTCTACCTCTTGTCACAGAGTTCTGAAATTATTCAGTGAATAAGAATTTTGTAATTTATTATGTATGACTTATTTTTTTCACCATTTCATCTGTTTCTTTTTAAAAAGTATTTTTCATCTATGTATAGTGGGAGATATTAGGATTCAATTGAAATGCTGAAAATTATAAATGCCTTATATCTCTCCAAACTGTCTCAAATCTATTACTAGTCTTGTGCACCAATACCCATAAATACTGTTTCAGTGCAGTGGCAAGCACTTAATTATTCTAATTTTCAAAGCAGAAGAAATGTAGTGATTAAATGTTGCTCCAAAAATATGTAGTGAAGCATAAGATAAATAAAATATTTCTGCACTGATTGTTACCTTAAAAGGAGATCTTCATAATGAAGAAGGAGAGCTGTTTCAATTATAACCTTTACTTTGAAATTACTTTTTGGCTAAGCAAAATATAAAAGAAAAAAAGTAAAAATACTTTTTGGCTAAGAAAAGCACTGAATGAGTGAATCTGACTTCAAATGATGTATATTGTAAACAAATACTGAATTTGGGATCTGTTGGCATCTTCCAGACTTGCACAGTGCAGGAGCTGCATACAAGGGAGGCTAGGTAGGTCCATAGATAGGAGACCAGGCATGTCAAGCAAACAGACATCAAACTGGGTAGTCTTCCCGAAGCCCTTCGACAAATGTAGTCAGCGAAATCCATGTGATTTCTGTGAGAAGTTTGGTTACAGTGAGTACATTCCCGTAAACTGTTCAAATTTGTTGAATCAGCATTTTCCTATGGCAAGTGAAAGAAGCACTTTAATCTATACAAAAGTGATCTTTAGAGGTTTTTAGAAGCATACTTTCATCTTATTATACTTTAATATATTTAATTAGATGTTTTTAACCAAAATTTCTGCAAAGAAATAGGACAAATGTTACGCTCTACTTTTTGTAAGTGGAAACATAAGTAGGCGCTTTTCCTCTTCAGGCAATTTCCCAGGCATAGATGTGTTGTACAAAACCATGCTTCTGTCTGAGTAGCTGCTCAGGTGGATCCTTTGGGAAAGGTATGGGAGACTGAACTTCCTTCCATGACAAGTGGGGGCAGTTGCCAGGGGATTTGCTTTTTTTTTCATTTCAAAACACCTAGATTTGCATGGCACTTCCTTCACTGAGAGAAGAAACATATTAGAGCTAGTAACTAGGACAGTTCAGACTCATTGGAGGCAACTGATAGCACTTAAAGTTTCCAAGCTAGTTTTCAATATGTTTAGTCCACCAAATGTACAAGTCAGAATTGACTGGTCTGCTTGAAACATCTGGAGTGAGTGGCTGTGCTATTACGGCACAGGTTGCATAGGGGTTAGTAAGTTGCTAGTTAACTTTCTATTTTATAATGTTTTTATTGTCAGTAGTTCTTCTGGGATGTAGTGAATTGCTGTCAAGTGGCAGCCTGAACAGGACCTGCTGAGTTTCCATCAAAAGTGCACATGCAGGATCTACTAGCAGTGAATTGCACCTTCTTCTCAGCCACTATGTCCTTACCATGTAGATAAACGAAGTTTCTTCTGAAGACTGATTACTTTCTGGAAGAGATTAGGTGGCTATGTGAAGACTGTGGTATGCGAGGACTCCATTACGTTCTCATAACCAAAGATGAGTCAGGACAGGATTCACAAAAGCAAAAATAGGCACTGTCGCTGATGTTTTGTTTTTGTTTTCAGATGGAGGTGAACTTTTGTTTAAATTTTGTTGCCAGTGGTTTTTAATAACAATGTGTAACTTGTATTAGAACTATGCCTTGTTTTATTTCAAATAAACATATTTAACAGCTATTTTAACAAAAAAAAAAGCTAAGTTACTGTGAAACATCAATAACAAAAGTATTTGATTGGAGTGTTATAGCACTATATTTTTTTCTTGAAAATGGGTGCTGCATTAAATACCTGTTACTGCTTATCTGTGGCAAACGCACATTTTCAGACTCCTTGCTATGACTCCACAACCTCTCTGGGCAGCCTGTTCCAGTGCTCTGTCACCCTCACTGTCAAGAAGTGTTTCGTTAAGTTCCTGTGGAACTTTTGGTGCCTCAGCTTGTGGCTATTTCCTCTAGTCCTATCGCTGGCCACCACTGAAAAGAGGCCGGCTCCCTCCTCCTCACTCCCTCCGTTGAGGTATTTATAGACACTGATCAGGTCCCCCCTCAGCCTTCTCTTCTCCAGGCTGAACAGGCCCAGCTCCCTCAGCCTTTGCTCACAGGGCAGATGTTCCAAGCCCCTGATCATCCTGGTAGCCCTGCGCTGGACTCTCTCCAGCAGTTCCACATCCCTCTTGTCCTGGGGAGCCCAGAACTGGACACAGTACTCCAGATGTGGCCTTACCAGGGCTGTGTATAGGGGGATGATCACCTCCCTCGAGCTGCTGGAGACGCTCTTCTTAATGCACCCCAGGATCCTGTTAGCCTCCTTGGCCACCAGGGCACACTGCTGTCTCATGGTCATTGTGTCATCCACCACGACACCAAGGTCCCTCTCTGCGGGGATGCTCTCCAGCAGGTCAACTCCTAATCTGTACTGGTGTCTGGGGTTATTCCTCCCCAAGTGCAGGATCCTGCACTTGCCCTTGTTGAACTTCATGAGGTTTCTCACCACCCAGTCGTCCAGTCTGTCCAGGTCCCTCTGGATGGCAGCACAGCCCTCAGGGCTATCAGCTCCTCCTCCCAGTTTGGTATCATCAGCAAACTTGCTGAGGGAGCACTCCATGCCTTCATCCAGGTCATTAATGAATAAATTGAACAGGACTGGACCGAGAACTGACCCCTGGGGGACACTGCTAGCTACAGGCTTCCAAGTAGACTCCGTGCCACTGATTGCCACTGTCTGCACCCTGCCACTGACCCAATTCTTAATCCACCTCACCGTCCACTCATCTGTCCCACACTTCCGAACCTTGCTCAAGGTGATGTTGTGAGGGAGAATGGAACAAGGAGAACAAGGAGAATGTTGTGAGGGATGGTGTCAAAAGCCTTGCTCAAGTCCAGATAGACAACATCCACCGCTCTGCCCTAATCTATCCAACCAGTCACTCCTTCATAGAAGGCGATCAGGTTAGTCAAGCATGATTTCTCCTTGGTGAATCCATGCTGGCTACTCCTGAGCACCTTCTTCTCCTCCATGTGTCTGGAGACAGCAGCCAGGATGAGCTGTTCCATCACTTTTCCAGGGATGGAGGTGAGGCTCACCAGCCTGTAGTTGCCCGGGTCCTCCTTCTTGCGTTTTTTGAAGACCGGAGTGACATTGGCTTTCTTCCAGTCCTCCGGCACTTCCCCCGTTCTCCAGAACCCTCTGAAGATGATGGTGAATGGCTTGACTATGGCATCCACCAGTTCACGCAACACTCTGGGGTGCATCTCATCAGGGCCCATGGATTTGTGAATCAATGACTTGGACGAGGGCACTGAGTACACCCTGAGCAAGTTTGCGGACGACACCAAGCTGGGTGGAGTGGCCAATACTCCAGAGGGCTGTGCTGCCATTCAGAGGGACTTGGACAGGCTGGAGAGTTGGGCAGAGAGGAACCTCATGAGGTTCAACAAGGACAAGTGCAGGGTCCTGCACCTGAGCAGGAATAATCCCAGGCATCAGTACAGATTAGGGGTTGACCTACTGGAGAACAGCTGCACAGAGAGGGAGTCCTGGTTGACACCAAGTTAACCATGAGTCAGCAGTGTGTCCTCGTGGCCAAGAAGGCCAATGGGATCCTGGTTGCATCAGGAGGAGTGTTGCCAGCAGGTCAAGGGGGGATCCTGCCCCTCTCCTCGGCTCTGGTGAGGCTGCACCTGGAGGATTGTGTGCAGTTCTGAGCTCCCCAGTGGAACAGGGATGTGGAATTTCTAGAGAAGATCCGGCGTAGAGCGACAAAGGTGATTAAGGAACTGGAGCATCTATCTTATGAGGAAAGGCTAAGCAAACTGGACTTGTTTAGCCTTGAAAATAAAAGGATGAGAGGGGATCTGATTAATATGTATAAATGCCTGAAGGGTGAATGTAAGGAGGAAGGGGCCAAACTCTTCTCAGTGGTGGCCAGTGATAGGACAAGGGGTAATGGGTATAAATTGAAATATCTCCACGTGAGGAAGAGCTTCTTTCCTGTGAGGGTGACAGAGCCCTGGAAGAGGCTGCTCGGGGAGGCTCCCTCTCTAGAGATCTTCAAAACCCACCTGGATGCCGCCCTGTGCCCCGTGCTCTGGGTGTCCCAGCTGGAGCAGCAGGGACTAGATGATCTCTAGAGGTCCCATTCTGTGATTCCATGATTCTGCGTAAAATAATTTTTTATTTGCTGCTTTATTAGATTATACTACATAGATTGATCCATTGTATTATATTTAATGGGAAACACTGCATGGCAGCCTTACTACATTCATTTTGCTTTCAAAATAGCTAAGAACATGAATTAATGGTTAGAAATCTTATGTTTAATAGCTTTGTCACAACAGCCATTCCACCCCAACAACTTCAGTCAAAAGCTGTTTGGCTTTTTATAGTCAGTGATGTTAGATTTAAATATGTGATTTTTTTAATTGTAATTTTTCCTTTTATATATCTTTCTTTGGTTCCTTTTTTCAATATTATACCATTTTTTTTAGGTAGGTCTACATGTAAATACACAAGATACCTCTGAAGTCCAGGCTGATATATAAATGTAGTGTTAGTACACTACAGTGTACTGAGCACTGAGTACACTACTGAGTACTGAGTACTCAGATCAAAGGCCCTAGGAAGGCCTCATTTATGTGATATAGGTGTCCCTTTAACGTGAAGCAGTTGTTACCTGCTGTCGGCATCTGCTGCTATTTGGGAGGAGTTGGGGGTGAGGGTAAGAGGAAATTTCTGCCTTTTCTATAACATAAAATTAGTACTTGTTCTGTGTAGAATTGTATCAAAAATGAGATTTTCTTAAAAGAATTTTCTTCTGTCCCAGGGCAGCACTGAGAAGAGTCTGACTCTGTTTCTTTCACACACACCAGCATTGGGTCTTCATAAACATTAATAGGATCCCCCCTTCTCCGGGCTGAACAGTCCTGGTTCTTACAGCCTCAGACATGCTCTGGTCCCTTAATCTTCTTTGTGGACCTTGGCTGGACCCTCTCCAGTACATCCAGATGGATATCATACTGGGGAGTCCAGCGCTGGACCCAGGACTACAAAAGTGGCCTCACCAGGGCTGAGCAGAGGAAAAAAAGGAACCCTCCCTTGACCAGCAGTGCTACTCCTAATGCAGCCCAGGATGCTGTTGTCTTCCTTCTCCATGAGGGCACATTGCTGACCCAAGACCAGCTGTTGTCCAGCAAGACCCCAAGGGCTTTCTCAGCCAAGCTGCTTTCCAGTTGCCCTACCACATTGGCCTCCAGCCTCTGCTGATGTCTGAGGTTATTTCTCCCCAGGGACAGGACTCTGCACCTCCCTTCATCATATCAAATTGATGCTATAAACGCCCTTCTCTTTTATTTTATTTTAGCAACATTCCTTGTCTGATACACAAACATGTTGAGATCAGATATGATGGTTTTACTAATTTGGATAAATGTTTTGTTGCCTTGGTTTTAGAGAATACTTTCTCTTTTCTTTTCCCTCAAATACTTTTAGCGTCACTGTTAGTGTTCCCAGTTTACACCTCCCTGTGGCATCTGAAACTTTACAATGTCCTTCACAGACATCAATTTTCAAGTATGGACACCTTAATAAGACACTAGTCATCCAAATAAGGATGTTTAATATAAAAAATGCACATTTAATTGGTAATGCTGAAATATAAAGTTTATACTGATGACAAAAAACAAATGGAACATACCCAGTTTAAGGCAGTTCATGGACAATGTTAGGGATGGACAAGACACAAGGAAAACAAGAATTTTCAAAATGAATTTTGGCCTTTCTTTTTACTTATACAAACATAAAGAAAAATAGTTCCTGTTTTTCAGAAGTATATTGTCCCACTTAGTCATGTGAACTGCTTTAAAAAAAGAAAAAGCATTGAACATACCTCCTTCAAACTGCAAATAGGTCATGGCAATAATTGAAGTTTATAGTATTAAGACGTCCAGTTGGGTTGGGTAGCTAATTACAGTTGTTATTTTATTTAGAATAGTTATTTTTAAGCCCTCTCCTGAGGCTTTAATGAAACCACAGAGTCTGTTTTTTCTTGTTTGGTTGGTGCTTATCAATCTAGACACAGATCTCTGGGTCTCCTGTCCGCAGTAATGTGGACACTATACTGAGGATTGCTCTAGCCAAAAAGATAACAGAAATTAGATAACTAACCTTAACTAGGAACATTTTGTTTATAATCAGAAATTTTATGTCCTATTCTATGTGCTTTAGTTCTCTCTGTCTTGGCTCATTGAAGGAATTCCAGCAGATAAGCTTTTTGACTGCTTATTGTTTCTGGGCATCTTCACATGTACAAAGCCTCCCATTCACTGAAGGAAAGTGTATTTTTTAGTAGTAACAACTGCATGCCTAATAAAGTCTGTGTTTTTTTTATTATGTTCTCTATTATTCTCTATTATTCCCTATTATTTTATTATATTCTCTATTACAAAAGTCACTTCAGCACTGTACAGACATTTGATTGGCAGCTCAAGACTTGGTGTATACTGGTGCTTTCAGCAGAAAGGTAGCTTTTTGTAGGTAGTTTAGAAAAGATAAGTTGATGCCTGCCTAGCCCAAAATCTTTTGAGTAGGGAAAATATGTCACTACTCTTCATTTCAGCCTGGAAGAGTCTGTGGGAGTGGTGATTTCCTTGATTGTTCAAAAGCTCACATTGCTGTCCATTGGAGATTATGGCCCAGGAATATTCACTTTCCTCCTTTTCCTGCTTACATGTAACTCTCTACAAAGAGAGGTGCCCATTTCTTTCTCAAGTGAACAGAAGAAAAGGCACTCAAAAATGATACAGCATTAGGCTGCCTTTGGAATATGCCACTTAGCAGAAAAAATGCTTCAAAATAGATTTTTATACCTTTTTTTTGCCCAACAAACTAGAATATCAAATAATTTATATTTTATGCTTGCTTGCTGTTTGAAGAGATCACAAAGGAACTTCCTGCAATCTTGTCAGCTAAAATAAAAACTTAAATGCCACATCTAGAATTACCCAAGATATCTACAAATTCACAGTCAGGTAAGACTGAAAACACAGTACTCCAGGTGCCATTTCCTTGCCTTTCACCATCTGAATAAACTATACGTGGTCCACTCCTTGTAGGCAAACAAGTACTTTCCATACTCAATATCCTGACAATATTTTTTAAATGCAGACATATCCTTGTGTTTGAACGAAATGATAGTTAAGTTATAAAGATAATGAGAGTAATTCCTCTAGTGTTTACTTCAGCCAGTGTAGCTATTCTCTTTCCTACTTACATTTCTTAATCTTTAACATCACAAAAGCAGGTACCAGATAATTTTAGAGCTTGATTTTTTCTAATTGAATCAAAAGTGGAAAAATAGTTGCATTAAATTTAGTGTGATATCACTTTTCCATATGGTTGTTAATGATACATTGCTCAATTTGCAGTTTTGACCTACATACGGGCAAAATTTCAAGAATACATTTATCTGGATATGGAAAATGGACAGAGAATTTAAAACTTTGGGACTTATGTGTATCAATAATGAATTTGCTAAGTGTACATTTCAGTCAATAGATTTTGGAGAACATATTTAAAAGTTTAATTTTAAAATTTGGTATAAAAATACTTTTCATATGGCTTCAGAGATCTAAATTTAAGAATTTATTTTTGCCATTTGAAGAAGAAGAGATTAGGTTGAAATTCTTGATATAGCTTTTTATTTTCTCTTCATTTTCTTTGTGTTTTCTGCAGAGACATTGGCAGTAGTGATAATTACCAACACTGTCTTCCTTTGCATTTTTGTTGTTTGTATGTGCCAAGATCCAGAGGTACTTAAAGAGATTAAACAGGGCAATTACTGAGGAAACTCTCTCATTTTATCTCTTTTGCAATTTGAGAAAAAGCATGAATGTATCAATTTCAATCACAAATGTGAAAGATAAGGTTTTAATATATCATAGTACCATAGAATATATTCATTCATATATTCATATAAATTCATATAAATATATTGGAACCATATGATGGTATATTCAAAAAGGAATAAAAATGGACATCAGTCAGCAATGTTGCTACAAGGAAATACATTATGAAATCTTTTCAGTGCATGCTTTGCTTTGGTGACTATCCCTGACTTTGTGTTTCTTCCGTTGCTGGAAAGTGTGGGGTTTTTTCCAGGATGTTAAAAGCCTGACCTACCAAAACATCTATTGAATAAACTACTGTTCTGTTCTCTACTCATTTACTGGTTAGGAAAATGCAAAGAACTGATTGGAAAATAACTAGAGAGTCACTTTTGAGTAATTCTGAGTGTTAAAGGGGAAAAGAAAGCTGCACATTACAGAGCTTGGTCGGTTTATGAGAAAGAATATATGAAGTGTCATCTTCTTTGGCAGTAGGAGCTCTGGCTCTGTGAGGCTGGCTGGTCTTAGGCAGTTCCATACTTTGTAGGAATCTAGATGGATTTTTGTCAGTGTTTTCAGTGCCAGGAACTGCTTTGTGCTTTTTTTTTCCTTCCTTTTTTACTTCTTTGTCATCACAGAAAGGAGAAGAGACGAGGTCACCATTTAGAAAAATTAAGCCCACTGGAAAACCACATGAGACTGAAAGTTGAAAAAATCAAAAAATTTACTAAAAGGGCCATTTTTTTTGTGCTTGCATGGATTAAGAACACATGTATAACAAGACTAATGTGTAATGGTTCTTATGTATTATGCTTGAAAAATTTATACAAGTAGTATCAAGTATCAAAAAGAATTTTCAAAGAGAAAAATTTGGGATAAAAAAGGGAATATTCAATTCTGCAGATGTTGCAGTGAACATTTTAGACCGTTCAAACATACTCAAAAGGAAGCAAAGCATAGAATAGAATCTTTTGCCCCCTTGCTATACTTGTTCTTTGTTCCTTGAAGAATCGAAGACCAAATATCAAAGAAAGTAGGCAAAGGAGAAAAAAAAATTATTACATCTAAAGAAAAAAAGGAAGGACTGTGATTATAGAAGTTACTAAAAAAAACACAACATCTTGCTATTCTATACCATCGATGAAATTGCTACTGTTATTTTCTTTCTTATTGTTTTATCAATGATGTACAACAGAGACAGCATTTTATTAAGGTGCATAGTGGCACTTATCCTCCAAACTGCCAAACAAGACTTGTATAGAAATCTGTAATAGGGTAGGTTATCCAGTGTCAAAACTTTTTTCCCATATAAGCTGCTACTATTATATTAATATTTAATCTTCTTTTGGGGGGGGACATTCAACTCCTTACTGTGATTTATAGGAAACTGAGAAGTTCATTCCTTAGAACATTTGTAGCTTTTTAAGGGAAGAGGAGAGCAGAAGTTATATTTCTTACTTAGGGTCTTTTTTTTAAAAAAAAAAAAAAGAGTATTTTCCCCCAAAATTTCTAATGTGCTTGTTTATTGTTTGTTTGTTTGCTTTGTTCTGTTTTGTTTTGTTTAGCCAAATGGAGGAAGAAGAAATAGACTGGTATAGTCATTATCATCCTAATAGTATGAACACTAATTTTGTGATTTCAGCTGTGGCATTGACTAGTTTATGCAAAATAGTCAGTTTTAACACAGCTTGTCAAAAGTCCAGCCATTCTTACTTAAGATTCTGGAGTTCAATTTAAAGGATATGTCTGATCTTGAACAAATGTGTTAGAATAGATGTAATTGTAGTTGATGACTGAGGAACTGCAAGTGTAGAGGAATAAAAGTAAGAGAAGTTACTAAGCAGTCCACCTAGGGCATAGGTTAAAAAACAAGAGACTTCTTTTATATCCTAAAGAATTTTAAAACATTATTTTCTTGTATAAATTTATTAATGTTAATTGCTTCTTAAATAATATATTTCAGGAAAAGGCAGGTTTTTGAATTTGTCTAGATAACTAAATATTAAACCATCTTCTCACAGTTGGGATTTTGTTAGAGGTTCTAAATTGTTCTGTCCAGATAAATCTGTTCTTCTCTGCAGGGAAACATACTGCTTTTAGGATATAGTTAGAACTATTAACTGGTATTTTTAGACTTTTAGAAATGATTTTTGATACGAGTGGGAAAGCCATGTTGAAGCAAGCAGTATCTGCACAGGATGAACTTCTGACCCTTTGCTTCAGAGTGAGGTGTTGCCAAAATTCAACACAACTACAATCGAATAAGCCCGTGACAACCAGTACTTGATCAAACCACCTGGAGAAACAAAGCTTTAGAAAGAAAGCAGTATACACTAGAATTATAAATACCTATCAGGAAAAACAGATACCTACTGTCCAGGTAGGTATGAACTATTATTTGTAGACAAAAATATTGGTAGTCTTTTATTTGTAGACACCTGCTTTTATACACTCTTTAAAGAGAAGTTCAGTTTCTCAAGACACTCCATAGAATTATCAGTAAATTCACAAGGAAGATGAAGTAGGGGATTATGCATAACCTGTAGCTCCTATCAAGTCCCAAGCTGAAGAGTCTGGAACGTGAAGACTTGCAAATCATTTTGTCTGGCAAAGAGAAATTATTCCTGAGTCATGAGGACGCATGATGATTAAAGATCATCTTTAAAAACAGTAGGCAAAATGCTACAAATTTTGGTAATGTTAATATTAGTTATATTAATTAAAGCATGTGTTTAATCTTTGTGTCCTTTTTAGAAAGAGATAGTGAGATAACCGTGATCCTGTGGAAGCTGCAAAGACCACATGATCTGCCTTACAGGAAGCTGTGAGAAAAAGGATCACTTCATCTTAAAATATGACAAGTTTTAAGCATTCACTAGAAGAGATTATCAGAGAAGATCCATTTCTCTCTTTTCCCTCTTTCATGACTATAATCAGGAAGAGATTATGAAAAGTATTAACTGAAGTTAAAAAGATATCTTACAACTGTAATTTCTCAAAATTCACTAGCTCTTAACTACCCATTTATTTCCTCTGACTCTGTCCACTAGAGTATGCACAGTGAGTATAAGGATGGATCAATATAGATACTAGCATAGTAAAATACAGCAAGAATCAATGAACTGTATGTGTCCGTAGCCAAAAAGACTAGCTGTAAAGCTCCTTTAGCGAGGGAGTAAAACAGCATCATCTCTAGATTGCCCCTTTTGCATAGAGACAAATCAGATGTTCCTTCAGTCTTCTCAAATATAATAATACAAGATGTATGTTCAGTTTTGCTGCTTATAAGGCATTCCTTAGGTGTCTTCCTCTTATTAACAATCTGGATTGGTATGTTTACAATTAAGACATTCAAGATCAAGTTGAGAATAGAGTTGTTGGAAAAAAAGTGCTTTCAGTCACTGCTATAATATGGATGTATATGTTTTGCTTATGCAGCAGCATGCTTAAAAAATCAATAGGGAATACTAAAGCCATTCTAGGCAGTGTATTTGTCCTTACATTTTCTGCT
Source organism: Nothoprocta perdicaria (assembly GCF_003342845.1). Classification (NCBI taxonomy): domain Eukaryota; kingdom Metazoa; phylum Chordata; class Aves; order Tinamiformes; family Tinamidae; genus Nothoprocta; species Nothoprocta perdicaria. The sequence goes on along the minus strand of NW_020455877.1, from coordinate 894,353 downwards.
TTACCACCGTAATGCCTCCCAAAAGATTGGTTTAAGAAACTTCAATTACATAGGAAATAATCTCTTTTCTTTCCTTTCTCTGAGTTCCTGACAGAATTCTCTAATTCCATTAAACATACCTTTGCTCTTCCATTTAGCTGTATTGCACTTCAGTGAGAAAATCTGGACTATAGAGCTGTTCAGGAAGTAGAACACTGCTGTTAGTCACAGTAGGTTGTGATTTGAACATTTTTGTGATCTGAACATTTCTGGGGATTCTTACCTTTCAAATTAAACTTATAGAAATATTTTACTTGTGGCCTGGCCTCCATTTCACAATTCTTATATTTGAATTTTGCAACACTTAATATTTTATCTTAAGTACATTTTGAAATTTTTTAACAAAAACTTGAAATAATGAATTTGGAAAAATGTTAATAGGATATTTCAACATTAAGTACCTTGTGATATTTCATCTCACATTTCATTGTAAGTAAATATTTTAAAATTTACATTCATATGAAGTAACTTTTTTTTTTAATAAACCAACATTTTAGCACTGACGAAAATCCCTCAGAAATTCTCATAAGGAGCTCTGCTTAGGAGGAGAATGAAACAATATGTTTTTATTTTACAGAGCAGTACTTCCTCTGTTCTTTCATCTGCACAGTGGCATGCGGCATATATTTAGCACCTGGCTTATTTTACCTTCCTTACTTTATCAAACAATTCTTTTTTACATTTTTCTTCCCTGAAATTATTCATTCGCAGGTAAGTGATCAGAAGCTAGACACTGAACTTTACAGTAAGCTCACTTGTAGATCTGTGCTTTGCCTAGGCAGCTAGTGTGTATAAACGTTATCTGCTATTCACGTCATGCACATTTCTGCAGCTGTAATGTTTGAGACTTGCATCCGCAAGCACTGCTCTTCATATCCTTATATTTCATAATTAGCTTGCCTTTCTGCTATGCCTTGTGATGGTGTGGAAAAGTCTTCATTCTTGCTTAAGTAAATATTCACTCTTCTTGCAATGGTCTGTCTTAATCCATGTCCATTCTGTGCATTGTTAGAGGCTGAGAACCTGTACAGCAAAGTCCTGTGACTCACAACAGCCTTTATGTTAATGCACAAGGAAAAGTTACTTTCAGCAATTGCAGACCTCAAAATCCTTAATTGCAGAAGTGGATCTTTTTTTAGTTCTTCGAACAAGGAAATTAATGTATCAATGACTTCATGCTATATACACAACCCTCCAAAAGAGTGGTTTAAATAAATGAGACATCAGGGATACATATAATGGATTACATCTTGCTACATGGATTGCTAGTGTTGCTGTAGAGCCAGACAACAGCCATATGAGAGCAGTGTTCTCTCCCAAAACCCTGTTTTTAAGAGTTATTTGTGACTTAGTCTCTTCTTCTAAGGTCCCAGTATGAGGGCAGAGAAGTAAAATGCATGAGAGAGGGAATAAGCTCTCCCCCAAAAAACAGTGCACTCTTAAATTGCTTAAAGTTCACGAGTTACCAGCACAGCATAGTGCAAGTTACAGGAATTGATAAGGTCATTCGAAATTATGCTGTCATTTCTGCTCTTACTGTTATCTAAAATTTCAGAAGTATGCAAGAAGATTAACTGCTGAATGAAGCCTAGTCCAAAAGAGACTGAGAAAGGATTAGGAGCTCTCTAACTGACCAACTAGAGAAAGGCAGACAAACAAAACTCTTTGCAGCCAAAGAGAAAAAACAGAATTGCCATGGTGGTGTCCACACAAAAAGCTCCTTTTTGCTCATCAATCTATTCACTTAGGTGGTTCCATGTCCAACAGGGTAGTAGTGACTTCTGCCTTGTCAAATTCTCCCCTTCCTCCTGATTCTGCCAGCGCTGGTGATTCAGCCACCCAGGTGCAGGTTACTTCTCCCTCGTGGCCTTTATTTTTTGGAGAAAGTCTGTGGATGCAGTTTCAAATTACAAGTTGAATGTGCTCAAGATGATCATTCATAAGCAGGGTACTTTGTGGCCAGAAGGTCTTACATTCCCTAGGAGGAAAAAAAAAAAAGGAAGTAGAGGAAGTAGAAGTTAGTCAAATGAACAGAATGAATGCATATGGTTTGGAGGAGAGGATATGACAGGAAAATTTTGTTTTGGCTGAAATGATAAGGCGGATGGAGACATGATAATTTGCAGGTAGCAGCACTGGATCCTTGCAAGGTTGCAAAAGTGAGAATACGTGTTTTGGCTGTGTGAAATGAATACACATAATACTGACCATTTTTCAGGACTGTGTTTCCTGCCCTCAGTCAAGGTTGAGTGAGGTGAATTAATAAATTACCTCACAATTGTTTTGCTCTGAAATTATATGAATCTTTAAAACACATATACTGGTTTTGGAAAATTAGTGTTTTCCCATGCAGATTATTATTTTGTTTTCATGTAAAAGGTCAGGAGTCCTAATTTTATAGCTCAGAACATATGGTAGACCCAATTTACCTATTTGTAGGTAAATTAATTATTTCTCATACGTTACTGACTACAAACTAAAGAGAAATTCCTCTACACTATAAGAGATTAAACATATGTTTATGAAAATGGATAAGCTTTCATTAAAACATTGTAAATATCTGAATGGAGCAGTGAGCATAGTCAGTAGTGTGCTCAGCACAGTCAGAAGTTCCAGCACTTCAGCAGCTACCTCTACTGACACAATCATTTGTTGTGTTGCTGTGTACAAATATTCTGATAAGATTTTTATTTTCAGTAAATGTGATTTACCACTCTGTCTCACATTCACTTTTCATAGATGTTTTCCTATATAAATTGTCATAAAAGTTCAGCAAAACCCTTAATGCTAATATATATATATTAGTTTTTGAGCAGCAGTTCTGGAAACCTTTTGCTAAGAACTGGTTTTGTTCCTCCAAATAAGAAGCACATGTTATGTAATCTGTGAGTTTGCTTTGCAAGGAGGTTCTTTTGAGCATTTGGATCATCTGCAGACCAAGAATTGCTGTCTGAAATGATTTGATGACTAATCCTATACTACAATTGCATTTGAAAAGTGAAGTAAAGGAAAAATTAGATTTCTTTTAATAACAGATATTTATCTGGGTCTGTTTAGAAGCCTGTAGACAATAATAATCCTAAAATGAACCAGTAACACACTGATACTGTTCATTGAGGAAAGTAAGGGATAAAAAAGAGGCGGAAGCATGTGATATTTGTATTCCCTCTCCTCTTCAGCATCCAAAAAGCCAAAAGGGAAATAAAGATGTGTGGTATCTCCTCCACATCTTAACATTGAGAGAACAGGAGAGAGGCTGTTACTGAACAACCTACTACAGTCTTGTTAATGACAGTCATGTCAGAAGAAAACTGACCCTTACAACTAAATATAGTAGTATATGGTGTTCACATATATCTGGGAGCCACTGATAGGAAGCATGGGTGATGCAGACATCATTCAGGACTCAGACATGGCAGAAAGACATTGAAAGGCACCGAAGACATTATCTGTACATATGTATTGACTGTTTCTCTTCAATACTCATTTCAAGTAGTCAGGTATCAGAAGTGTTGGAAAGTCTGCTCTGTCTCTTCATCGATTTACTATTAAAACTTCATACTATAATATCCTCACTGTGCTTGTTCCCAAATAACAAATGTTTTCACACATATAGAGGTGAGGTACTGGAGAAGAGATTCAGAAACATCAATAAGTCTTATTCCCATAAGCTCCCGATGAAAAACAGTCTTTTCAGCACTAAGTCTTCTCCTTTTCTAGTGTATTAGTTTTATTCCAACAGAACTTCTGTAAACTCTCATCAATCTTTGTCTTTTTTTCAGAAATATTTTTTTTTGTTTTCATACTCTTAATGACATAGGAGTAGAATCTGTCACTGACTTTACTGATTTTTTGGTGAAGACCAATAACATTTTGAATATCTTATCAAGAGCTGGACATTCTGTTTACAAGTTTAAATCTATATGATGCCACTCCACTAAAAAGAAAACAGTTTTATAAACAAATTACTCAAGAGCTTTCATCCAAAAATAATTAATTAGAAGGATAAACATCAACACCCAGTGGAGATAGTACTTGATTTACCTACAATATACAGTAGATGCAGTTTAAATGTGTACATGTATTTGCATGAGAATGTAATAGACACAAACATTAATAGCTAAGTGTCACGCAGGAAACATTAATGTTTATGAAGCTCCAGAGGTTTGCGTAGGCCTTGCAAAAGTTGGGTTCATTTTATAATTGATAATAATTTCTTGTAATCCTCCCAGGCCAACTTCACACAGAGCTACATCTGTCAGCTAAATCATGCACAGTATCAGGAAAGGTGGGATTACCTCAGTGATTACACTTACTGCCCGGAATACCCCATGTGTTACTTTCATTTGACCCATTTAAGCAGTAGTTCTAAAGCAGATGCAGGAGGCCGGCACAGGATCCTCAGCACAGGAATTCTTCTAAAGGCACAAACATTAAGTCCTGCAGTGCATTCAAGATGCAGCAGCCACATGCTGACAGCCTTCAGAGAAATCAGAAGTCAGGCCAGCCCCAGAGGATGGGCTGGGAGGAGCAGATGCTTTGCAGATCCTTGCCAAGTCTTTTGGGGTAGACCAGAACGTCAGGTGCTCAGTCAACGCAAGAGTTTGCGCAGTCAACATGACTTCACCTGCTGTAGCTGTGGTTCTTAGTCATTTAAGAAGAAAAATACCTAATGGATTTTGAAGTTTTCATTTCTTAGAGAGAGGTTTAGTCTCACAAGTGATGAGCCAAAGCCAGGCTCCCTATGAAGCTGCTAATGATGCCTGGTAGAAATGTTATGCTTGCTTCAAGCTAGTGACTTCACTGACATGTCTCTTAAAATAAATTCATTTTAAATGTACACTTAGAAAGTAAAGTAAAACTTTATATTTTATGCATTAAGGACCGTTTCAATAATCTTCACTTTTACAGTAATCACACTTCCCAGTGAGAGCTGGGTGTATATTTCTTTCAGAACAGAAATGAAATAATATTTTTTTCTGATGTATGATCTTACTGAATCTGCATGTGATTATAAATATGTACTTCCAAGGGAGTGCCATGCAGTAGTCACAGAGGCACAACATTTATCACATTGTTGTAAACAATTTGAAATGATTAAATCTATATATTTTTGCAAACACAATTATATTTCCAAACACCAAATTTACAAATAGCTTGCAGCCTCCTGATATATGTTATTATTAAAGTTATTGCAATATGTAAGTAGAGAATAAGGAGAATATGGCGATGTTAGAAATAATAAATAGAAGATAGAAAATGTTATACCAAGTTTGAAGATTTTTTTTAATGAATTTACCCACTCCTCATCTTTATTTATTTTTTTTGTTGTAAAGGGCAGGCTTGCAATACTCTTGTATTGCTTCCTAAACCGAAAGTCTTATTTGTAACTAAGCATCCTGGGAGAAAGTAGATATTAAAAATAGTAAGATTCAATTAGTTGTGCACTGCTACTACTAAATGTTATGTAGATACCAAAATGAAGCAAGGCTTTGCCCATGAGACACAAACCAAACTGGCACAAGCGCAGGCCCAGCACCTCCAGGGGAAATGCGGGCGAGCGGAGGCCGCGCGTGCCCTGGGGAGACCGAAAGAACACCTCATCCAACGGGAAACGTGCTGAGAGCGACGCCCTCGGAAGGGTGTCATCCACCACTGAGGAAACATTTGCTGCCTCCCTTGGGATATTTGGAAGGCTGGTCTCCCTTTTTGAGTGGTCCTTCCGGGAGCTCTGGTCTTGGGGCTGCAGCATTTCCCAATGTAGGTGCTGTTAATAATGTGCTAGGCCTGCCGGCTCTATGGATCTCACACTAGGGCCTCCACTGTGGCCAAGAGTGAATTGTAAAGCAGCAGCTTTCACAGTTTCCAGGAAATTCTCAATATGACTGATTAAGTTCCCTTTTGACATTTTAATTATCATGAAGGCTGACTGCTGCTTTGTTTCACTGAAACCTCCGTGAATTGGATAGCAAGTACATGTCATACGTTTGAAGGATGACTCTTCCCTGTATTCAAGTAGTAATTAAATTAGATAAGCTTTACTAAGTGTTGGTGATGCTACAGTTGGCCAGGAGGTTTCTTTCTTAAAACAGTTTTTAGACAATATAACACACTTGTTTTAAAATATCTTTCTGCACTTATTTTAAAATCAATATTTTATATTTTCTTAAAACTTAACTGCTAATGGATAGTTTATTTCAATAACTAATTATTATGGTAACCAATTGAATATATTACTTGCAGCATTCCTGGGGAATATATTTTGGAGCTGATTTTTTCCTAATACAATTCAAATAGATTTCAGAATAAGTTGAAATGGATTTGGTTAATGTGTTTTCCATCAGGATCTAATTGTCAGAAAACTAGATTAACAGTACTCATGGGATTGTTCTAAAGGTTGGTTGCTTGTATGTGTGATAAGATGCTTGAAGAACTCTGTAGCATTCTACAGTACCTCTTTATGCTGAACAACACCTACACTGTAACTAGTGGCAGTAAAACTGCTAAGAGTAGCGAGCCAAGGAACTCTGACCCTCAGGAACTGCTAACAAACTGCCTCCGAACAGTTGCATAAAAAAGGGTTGTCAGGGTGGGTGTCCAAAATCAGTAGATTTTTTTTTTTTGAAATTCAGACTCACGTCTTACTGTGTGGAGGGCTACATTTTCATCTACTTACATATCCATATGAACCAACAAAGAAATGTAAGCTTTATGTTTTAATAGTAACCTAAACATTCTTTCTTAAAATAGACATTTGCTGTTAACATTTAGGATCCATTAGGATCCATGATAATCGATTTTTTTTTTGTTATGGTACTTTTTTTTATAGTATGCGTAATGTGTATCTCTTTTCAAAATAGATATACAACATATGTCATTTCTCTTTGCTTCTTGTTCAAAATAGTTTTAGCACATAATTGGACCTAAATAGTGACTATGTTGCCATTCACTTAGAATCCTTTGTTGTACCCACTCATCTCTATCTTGAATGCTGATCATGTTTAAAATCAATGAAGCATGTGAAATTGTAAATGACAAAGTGGAAGCATTTGTAATTCTTCTTCTGCTCAACGATTAATAGTTTTAATCTCAAAAAAAAAATGTAATTTTGTAGGCCAAAGTTATGAGGTCTAACTGTATGAATGACCACAATTGGAAATTTGTGCCTGTTTATAGAAATTTCACATGAGGAGTTTCAAAACTATAGCAAATATAATGAAATGTGCTAATTTATGTTTTAGATGCTTTGCAAGCATCAATTTATATTCACATAAATATATATATTCAAATATTGCTTACATAGTATTGATAGAACAAGATGGAAAGGGAATGAAGCACCAAGGCTGAACTGTGCAAGGTCCCTTACATGAACTTAGTAGCTGAGGTGAGACTAGAACTCAGACACTTCTGTGATTGTCCAGCAGACCATCCACCCCCAAAATATTTATCCAGGTAAATATATCTTCCACGCATTACAATGCCTTTCCTAAAGGGCACTAAACTTCGAGCTTGATTAATGGTGACACATTACTTTCTGTCACAGGAGCATAAGCTCTGAATGAACAATTATTTAAATGTTCTCAGTTGAGAATCATGCCCTCATCATCCATGCCTGATATATAAACATGGTCTCCTGACTCTCTACGCTTTTGCCCATCTGTTTGGATGGCATAATGCCTGTTCTCAAGTAGGTCAAAACCTTGCCGTTGGGCATACATGCCAGGCAACAATGACTTTAGATGGAAGACGGCATAACCCTGAAAGTGCCTTCACTTCGGAAGGAAGTCCTTCCTTGAACTGAATTGAATCCATAGTTGCTCAGCTTTATATTCTTAACTTCAGATACAGCAAAGTATTAGAGAGAAAAAGGAGGGGAAGGCCTAATATGAAGCTAATTTCTAATATGAAGTAAAATAGACAAGACAAGGTCTTTTGTTTGTTTTATCTCTTTTGAACTCTGAGATGAACGGTGTTGTGTCAGTGTTTTAAAATGTGGAATCTGCAAGGCTAGAGGAAGAATCTGGTGTGGTGTCTTAAGCTCCTGGCTCTACTTCTACTACAAATATTTAAGCCCCAACAGAAGACCTCTGAGCTTGAAAGAACATAGTTCATCCACTCATCTGTTTCTGTCCTGCAGAAGACCACTTCCTATAGGAGGCAGCACATAGAGAAGAAAGGGCAATGAGAATAAGTTATAATTGAAAAAGTGGGTGAGCATTTGTACGTTGTTTTCATTAGTTTATTCTCAGCACCAGCCTCCTTTATAGCTGGTAGGTAAAAAGGCAACATAAAAAGTGGTAATAATCTGACTACTGTAAGGCATAGACTGCCAATGATATGAATAGCTTCGCTACAGCTAGCAACATATATCTTTTTAGAAAAACGTAAGAAGACATAACAGGCACTCTGTAGAAGACAGTAAGATCTGTATAATGCCTTGTAGGTGTTTGGTCTCAGTAGGTTAGACAAGAGATCTTCTGCACCAATGTTCTTTTTCAAAATAGTTGAGATGCTATTTTTTTCCTTTGTGTGTGTGTGTATGTTTGCTTCCAAACACTTTATGTGAGTTGGAAGCATAACCTGTTAAACACAGAAATAGTGAAAATTATGGATCACTTTCAACTGTTTCAGTACCCTGAAATTCAATGGTAAGATTTAGACTGGAGAGCTATCTCTTTTTTTTTTTTTTTCTACAGTTCATCATCTATAGGGCATCTCTGATAGGCGTATACTGGTAGAAATTGATATTCACATTAAACGCTTATTGTGAAATCTTTAAAAGAAAAGAGATTAATAGTTACTAGAGTTCAGATACTGCATGAACGTGATACAGGATATACTGCACCATTTCCAATGATTATAAAGTAATAAATCAAGTCTTTTTGTGTACAGAGCTTAGCAATGCCTTTTTACTGATTATGGAGAGTATATATATAATCTCCCAATCCATTTTTGCTTGCCCTATCTTGCAAGCCTTGGACAGAGATTCATTTATACAGTGTGATGGTTATTGATAATTATTTTTCACTAGTGCATCAGTCTTATTTATTACAGAAACAAGTTAAATTGCCCAGGTTCTCTATAGAAACAATGGAGATATTCCTGCGAGTCTTCAGATGGCAGTTCAGAGTGCCTGTCTCAGGATTAATTTAACAAGCAGCCTTGGTAGCTCTGCAAGGTAATTCAGTGCATTTGCATACTGAGCAGGAACTGCTTAAGAGACGTAGTTGGAAATATTAAGCAACAGATATTTCTCTGCAAGCGTGTCACTCATTCAGGACTCAAAAGGGTCAGTTATTTCTGAGGTGAAAGACTTAATAAGTCTAGAGGTCAGAGTAAGGTATTTGAGGTCTTAGTTCCTCTCAACTTGAATCCATAGCTCTGTCTTCTTGAAAGACATGGGCAGCTGCCTTTGAACAGCCGCCAGTGGGACCTGTCCTCATCCTGCCCATGGGAGCTGTGTTACTCTGCAGGCAAGAATGCGAGACACTCTAAGTGGAACCAGGATGAGCAGCACAAGTCTTGTTAGAGTTAGGCCAGCCCAACAAACAGCCGACAAAACCAGCGCCTGATCCTTGCACTGCCTCTTCTATTTAATGGCACACTAGGATCAGTTAGGCTGGAGTCATTAAGAAGACAGAATGTTTGACCTAAGCTTTTTTCAACTATGTGACCGAAATTCAGGTTTGGGTCAAAGGTCCTCTTGATGACCTTGTTTCTGGACCCTTGTATTGTTTTCTAGACCATCCATACAGTTGCCCAGAGTCAGCAATAACAGGAGCTCATCCAGAACACCTATTCACATGGAAGCTAAGGCTTTTCTTTGAATTAACGACTCAAGTTCCCAAACTCCCAGACGGTGAAAGTGTTCTTATGTTAGAATATGACTCCAATTCAGGAGAGTCACATTATGATCATTTGTGCCGCTTCATATACCTCAGATAACATCTAAATGTGTTCGTGTTGGGCTAGACAGCTGTGTTGCTGGTCATGTGTTACAACTCTGGGAGCAGAGTTTTGCTAACTCCAAAAGCAGTTCATGGAACTGCAGATGGAACTTGCTCCTCCAACACAGCTCTGTCGTAAAAATACAGACTGAGAAGTGCAGGGCAGAGATCCCTGGAAGGCAGCACCATATACCTCCATGGAAAAGCAAGCTGTCAGAGGATCAACTAAGAGCAGTATAAGTGATTTCTATCATGCTTTTTCAGATTTGCCAAAAAAAAAAAAAAAAAAGCTTGTCTAGGTTGGAGATACTTGGAGGCTCTTGGATGTTCCTCAGAGCAGGTGAGGACTTTACAAGAGTACCCTTCCGCTTGCTTTCTGCTCTAGAAATTCCAAAAATAATACGGATCTCACAGAGAAGTCCAAATAGTCCCAATTGTACTCAGAATGACCGAAAAAAATCTTTCCTAATAGAATTCTGGAATGCTATAGATGTCACCAGCTACTTTAGCACTACATGGTCACTATGATAGCACAGAGAATAATTATGGTAGACAATGGAAAATATAAAATGGCCTGAAGAACTGAGAGCTGGTTTCTGTTTGCATTGTCCTAATAAATGTGAAAGATTTCCCGGTGTCATCAGAGCATTATGAAGCCTTCTCTTTCTACAACTTTAGATCATCCTCTTCTAAGCAACGGAGTTATTTCAGTCAGGGATGACTAGAGTTAGGTCTGCAGAGGAGAGTCTTCAGAGGAAGCCTTAGGAAAGCTATCTGGCTAAACATTAAGGTTAGGTATTGTGAATGTTAGTCTATTCTTTCCTTCCAAAAATTTCATCATTTCACTGGCAGCCCTGTACAGTTTGTTTACTTTTTTGTGCTCCTATTATTCATACCAAATAGGAGCTGATCTTTTTACAGATCTAGTAACTTCCAGCATGTTGTCTGTATTTATGGATGCTATTCTGAGATACCTAATTTCCTGTGCACCCTGTGAAGCCCTGGTGCCTAAGGCAGGGTTTTGGATTGCACCCCAGTGCCCAGGTGCCTCCAAGTTACTTATACCAGAGGCTTTTCTTTTTTATGTCTAACCATTAAAAGAGAGAGTTAATCACCACAGAACTTCAGGTTATTATATCCAGTGAAGCGAGGTAGCTGTGTTAGGAAACAATAGGGTAAAGAAACCTCAAACTTACAATCAAGAGACAAATTCAGAAAAAAGGTATTTTACATGAGGAGATATAAAAGCTATAGATGGATTTATTTTAATTAAAAATTTCAGAATAATAAAATTCAAACTAATCAGCACCAATGGATGTGTTGTCCTTAATTTAAATACATAGTTAAAGAGATTTAAATAGAAATGACAGATAATGAAAGCAGGAGTTCATGAGCAACTGCCTTTGATTAAAAGTATGCCACTTCATTTCATTTCATATTGTAATATTGCATAGAAATATCAAGTTTGAAGATAGGCAGTACAGGTTTTGGTTAACACCACGTGAAATGTCTGAAATTAATCACTATCAGTAATAAAGATTTCTGTAGATAACTAATAAAGGATCTATTGTTCATAGCTCAAGAAAATCAGTCAGATCCTTGACATGTTTATCACTGTCGTGCTTAATCATTCCAGTATTCACCAGGTATCTAATAAACCTGCTAAGGTGTGATTAAGTCTAGTGAAGTTTGTTCACGATAGGTGAGTGGAACAGAAAATCAAAAGGACTCTGTAAATTTGGATAGCAAATGGTCTAAAAATTGTTCTACCAGATAAAGAAATTCTTGCTGTTGATATTCAGTAGCTGTATGAAATGAAAGATATTCAGGTCGAGGATATCAGAAAGAAGCAACACAAACCAAAGCATCTTAAACAAATGTAGTTTAATCAGTACTCGCATGTGTTACTTGGCTTTTGTACTCCTATCCCTGCTTCTTCTGTTGCCTTTCCTCATCTCTGCTAGAAACAGTAAAAATTATAAGGTAAATCTCATCGTGTTGCATTTTTGATTTCTATTTTATTACATACATTGCATTTTCAGGATATTTTTATCTCACTGTTTATCTCACAGCTAAATTTGGAATGCTGTCTGCAGGCTGCTGTTCTGCTGAATGAGCTGACTGCTTGAAGAGATACGTGATGTGATTTTGCACCAGTTATAGACCGTAAAGTAACAGCACTGCTCACTGGCCTGACAAGGGCCTGTTTACGTATATCAATTCTTGCCTCCTTACATTTTGCAAAAAAAAGCAAAGCTAATATATGTTAGAGAGAGAGAGAGAAAACAATAACGTGTTTTCTGATTAATTCTCATATTTAGCAGATAAATCATTTGGGATGAGGCAGGAAGGAAAGATATCATAAGCTTTGAAATAACAAAATCAGGAGTTTGTTGGATAGTGTGTCTTTAAGGAGACCACTAAGATCAGCTCTTCAGCTCTCCCCATAAAAATTACTCCTAAGAACTGCAGCACGTTGTGATTGAAATGAAGTGACTAAAATCTCTTGGTTTTATGCTTGGTTTTACTCAGTATGACTATATTGAATTCTGTACTCAGTCATTTTGTTGGTTAATTTCTAAACAGAGAAGTGTCCTTGCATTCTAATTTTAGCATCATCTATATAAACCGCAGTGCCAAGCAGATGAAAGCATGAAAGCAATTTATATTTTGTATCTGAAATCTTTAGATTTCTCTTCTTTTTGCCCAGCCCAAATATAAAAAGTGCTTTGTTAGACTTCATATACATTTCCAAATTTGCCCAAGCCTGAGTTCACAAACACACATTATTTCTCAGGCTTTTGGCACAAAGCTAATTCTGCAGAAAAAAAAAACAAGCAAAACAAAGCACAGTGTTGCAGAAGAGATGATGAACAGGAAGAAATGGTAGAGAAGACAGAAGCAGGGCAGAGCTCTGAGGCACTTCACATACGAGCATTTTGCCTGTGATACAGGAGGGAATCAGAGATGTCTTTTCCTGACTCCTCGGCTAAATTTAAGGAGCTGTGCTTTTCAAGGCCCTACCTGGCTCTGATGATTTTTGGGGATCTTATGCTGTTTCCTTTTGGTCATGAAAAGAAAGCAGTAAGATCTTTGTGAAAAAAAAATCCTGTTTGTGAAATAGATAAAATATTGCTTTCCCATTATCTCAGTTTAATTTTTGTAATGTTTTATTTATTAAGTGAAGGATCTACCGTAAGAAAGACAGCATTTTTTTTGACAAAGCTCTTAAAATTTGCAGTGAACTAAAATAAATTTAAGAAAGTATAATTTTTTAAAGGCATTACTAATGATTGCTTCAGGTACCCGATATCCAGGCAGATATCCAAATATTCAGTAAAGGAAATGGAGAAACAGTGCCAAAAACTCATCACAAGCACACTCAAATCTTTGCATAATATTTCCCTTTTTAATAGGCAATTTTTAACAGCTGGAAATAGTTATGAAATTAGTTTCACTTTTTTTTTTTTTTTTCTTACAGCATTTATACAAATTTCCTTAGCTATGTTTGTTTTTTGCAGACCTTCGGTAAACAAGTTTATTAACAGGGAGGTTCAGTGATGCAGGGAGTTTTGTATCAGTTGTTCATCATGAGTATTGTAATTATAATTGTGAATGTTAGCATAAGAAAATTGCTTCTAAGTTATCTTCATCTTTCCAAGAAGACATAAATGTGTCCATTTAAAACAATCAAAATCTCAAATGAGAATACTTCATCCGTGTTCAGAACAAGGAGCCTCCAAGAACTGTTCATTAAATTCAGTTAGTACCTTCCCAGTCTTTACTGGGTACTGAAAAGAAGTTCTGTTTACAAACTCTTCAAAACAGTGGCAGAAGTAAAATGAGGGAATAAATATTCATCACGTATTAGTCACCCTTCTGCAGCAATTACTATTAATTGTCTTAAAAATGCTTAGATCCTGTGCTTGGATTAACTGTCTGTTCGTCAAATAAAAGTCATTAATTAGGCAAAGATTTGGGGACAACCGTTATGTATCTTTGGCTAAACATAGATAGGACATTTGTAGAGATACCAAATAATAGGTTTTTTTTAAGTATCATCTGTAGCTTGCTTCTAGAGTAAGGGTCACCACAAAGATATGAGACATAACGTCGTTTTCATTGTATTGTAAGTGTGAGGTTTTCCCTGTCCTCCGTGGTTTTTGTCCCAAATTTCACATCTCCTATTTCCTATGTGAAATTTCCTGTTTCACAAGGTAAAATAGACATGATATCATAGAAATAGTATCATGGGACATGGAAGGGTCCCCCTACCAGCACTGTTGGCACTGGTCTATCCAGGCCCTTGTGCTAAAGGCACTTCCAGAGGGAGAAGGAGGGAATGAGACAAGACGCCATCATGTCTTGTGTGGGGAAAATGGCTCTTGGAGGGGGCTTAACTCTAAGCATAAGAACAAATAACCCCTCCAGGAACCTCTTATGAACTTTTTAATTTTTTTCCAACCCTCCCGAACACTGTATGTAAAATCAGAACCTGAACTTCACACATGGGCCCAAATTTGAAGATATGAAGAGGACACTTTGCTAATAAATAAAAGTTTACACTTTATGGCCCAGTTTCAGACTGGGTTGCAGGCTAAGTCTCTGCCCAGCTCTCTTACGGGGTTTGTTCCCGTTCCAGCAGTCCTGAGTTTAAGTGATGATCAGCAGGTAGGTGCACGGGGTCACCTAGAAGGGTCTCTTCAGACTCTTTTTTTCGCATTTATCACTAGGTGTGAATACCCTTTACACTGTGATGTTGAGGTGACAGTCTAGGTGCATTTAGGGACTGTGCCCACACCATATGATCCAGACTTCATGTTTTATATAGAATTTAGAATCTTGATAACATGAAAATCCAAACTGTTTTTACTTAAAAAAAAAAAAAAAATCTTTCCCAGTGTTTTTCATTTATTTACCTTTACTTTAAATGTTAGTCCTTTCCTGAATTCCTTTCTTTCATGCTACCCTCATGCGCTTGATGGTCCCTCATGCTACCCTCATGCGCTTGATGGTCCCTCTCCACGGTCCCTGGTTAACAGGTTTCCTCCTCTGCTCCCAAACCACTCGGCCACTGGGCCACTGGGGTGGCTCTCGGTGGCTTCACACTCCTCATTTGCTCTCTGCAGTTGCTTTCTCTGCTGCTCTGCTTCATGGGTGAGCCACAAGCAAGATGCCACTGACAAACCTCAGAAAACAGGAGGAACTGGGATTTTTTTTTTTCCCCTTGCTGAGTGTACATATGGAAAAGCAATAAAACAAGGCGAGGGGGAGGGGAAGAATATCATATTGGTGTTTATTCTGTTTCCCCCTCTGCCCTGTCTGAATGATGATACATATTGTGCTCATACATGCCTAAAGCACAGCAAATTCAGGAGACAGACAGCAGCAATGTACTGAAACTAAATAAATGAGACGAGCTTTTCTCAAAAGCTTGTCAGTGATTTCCTTTAAAAGATTGCCATAAATCCCTATTTGCTTCATAAAAACAACTTCTGCTACATATCTGCAACAAAGTTAGAAAGAGGCTGTCCTAACCCATTGCCGGAGGGCTTTTCCTGGCTGAGTTAAAGCAAGTCCACAGAAGAAAATTAAAATTATAATCATATTGGGAGCATTTGTGATCCCTGTGAGAAAGAAATTACATTTAAAATGTAGTATTTATTTTAGACAAAGCTATTTTCACTACTTATATCTTTACTGACAGGCATATGTATTTCTAGAGAAGTTTCTTAATTTAATTTTGTAGAATATATTTGTTTAGATTCATTGAGTAGCAGTATGTTCCTCTGTGCTTGTACAAGGCTCCCTTATTTCTTGTATATTTAATTTAAAATGAAAAAAAAAAATCACATTTCTACTTCAAGTCTTTGCTTATCAACAAACATTTCTCAAACATCAGTAATGGACATTCTAGACAGTACAATATTCTTAGGGGAAAATCATCTTTTTATCAGCATATTAAAAATTTTTAAATATATAAACTGTCATAGATTAAGGCAGGAAGTGACAAGTAATTACTATTTCTGTGATTAATCTCTGCAATTCAGTAGTGCAGAATGTCTCAGCTCCTTTGTACTTGCTACTATGTACACATGTAATGAGAACCCTTTTCTTTTTCTGTGAAGACCTGTCACTAAACCTCCTGCGGTCTAACACCCCTCCAGTCTCGAATGGTACTTCAAATTCTTATTTTCATGAAAGTTTAATAATTTACCCAGAGTTTGATTTCCCTTCTATTTCTTGCACTTGCTATGAATTAAATGTAATTGAAATGATAATCTCAGTAAGTATTTTGATACTCTTTCTAGACAGAGTTGAGCACAACACAGAAGTGAATGGCAGAATTAACATTATTCTGTGTTGGGGATGGCCCTTCCATAGGAGACTTCAGCTTGATTTTAGTTCCTCTCCTAATTCCCATATCTTACTCTCTCTTTTATCTATGGGATTCTCCTGTTTGTTTGTCTGTTAGTAAATTTGGGATGCAGGGTGAGGGAGCTGGAGAGCACTTGCTGGGTCTGTTGTTGCCAGAGGGCTGATGGGGATGACATGAAGTCGCTTTTTCTTTTCTAATATTTCTGCACCCTGTAGCTGCAGTATTGCAAACTCTCTTACCAGAGGAGCTCCCTTGGTACTGGAATTGAAATAACCACAAGAAACCAACTACCAGCAGTATTAATTGTTGTGACATTTGCATCTGCTCTGAAAACTTCCCGACTTCCTGGCCTACATCAGTGCTATAATTTCAAATAATTATTGGGTCATTCACTGAACCAGCCACATGGAAGTAAGTGCAGAATTTAAGTTAGCTGGAGTTTGAGATGCTGCGACTCATAGTCATCTTGAACATCATTGATCAGGAAAGGATGTTGTAGCAAGCTAACCTAACACCTGACTTCTTCCAAAAGGAAAGGCTGAGTCACCTAAATACGACTCCTCCACCAGCAGGAGAGACAGCAAAACGCTCAGTAGTGCCCTGGGATTAGTGGTAATTGATGTAGCTTGAGCAGCAATTGCCGGCTTCCAGGAACTGCAAAGATGCTTTAGGATGAAACCGCTTTCATGATGGGAGGGGTCTTTTCGTATGTGGGCATCTTTTTTTGGATATTCTTTTTTGGAGGGAGAGAGAACAGGAAGAGAAAACATGTAGGATGGAGGTAGTATCCTGGACCAGTCCCCTGCAAAGTGCATTTAATCCATGTTTCTTCTTAGACTGGGTCCACTGAAGGATCAGACTGGGTGTTTTGTGTGAGCTGGTGCAAGTTACTGCCATCACAATAAAACAGACATAGAAAGTGACTTTTCTAGCCTTTATTGTTCTTGATTACTTAAGCAATCAATGAATCTCTGTATGTTCATCTTTTTTTCTTTTTTTTCTTTTTTTTCCCGGAGTATGAGGTGACCAAAGAGAACTATACAAGTATACAAGTATGGTCAGAAGTGACTCTGTCTACAGAGCGTGAGCAGAGGGTGAAAAGACGACTTGTCCCTGGAGGTCTCCACACATTTCTACTTCTGTTGTTGCTTGGGGAGGCTGTTGGGGAAGTGAGACCTTTCCTCAACAGCATCGGAAGGAGAAAGCATCACTCCCTGGGCATTATTTTACCTCCCAATCTCCATGCTTGCACATTTCCTTAAGCCCTAGGGAGAGGAGACCATTCTGTGCTGAACTCTTCCTGTGAGCCCAGAGGAAGAAGCTGGATGCCTGGAATAAGAAGGGGAAGATGTGAACATGAGGAGGGAGACGGGTATTTAGGGGAAAAACAGCCTTTCTCACCTCTGTCGTTTGCTAGTCTAGACTGCTTCTACTTCCCACCACCATAACAATATTTTTACCTGTATAGCTGAGAGGTCTTCATTTTCACTTAGCTAGGGGCAGTTCAGGTAATAAGAGGAAGATTCTTTTTTTTTTTTTTTTTTTTTTTTTTTTTTTTTTTTTGGCAAGTGAAACAAATGTCAACATCTGTAAATGTTGTTAATTTTCTGAAAATGGGATAAAATCAATAAATATCCCTTATTCGACATGGGATACAGCCTGTAGAGACCTTGCACAATTCCCACTGAGGCCAGTCTTTTTCATAAAAAGCAGAACTTTGGCTGTCTGTTATTAATGTTTTACCTCACTGCACGCGCTTGTGTTATTTATGTGTCCCTGGGTGTAGCTCAGGACTTTATTGGATTTATGTTAACCTCATTCCCACCAGATCCAGATGTGTAATCATCTTAGATTTCCCAAGTGAGGAAACGAAATGAAGAGAGATGAAAATCCATTTTTGACCATCCTGGTTACTCTTTAGAGTATCTAAACTCGGGGAATAATCATGTTGCTGTCAGCTGAAACTCTTCTTGGAGTAAATCACTGCTGTTGCCTGCTTGTAGGGCGTGATCTACATCCTTCCGGAATCCACGAGTTTGAGTCAGTTCCTCAGGGGTGTGCTAAAGATCAGTAGAAGGAATTCAGTGGCAAGCTCCTAGCACCCTATTTGATACTTTACTACTGAATGTTGTCAATACCAAAATTCTCTGTATGCGACACACTTTAGCCAGACATGCCTGAAGGGTGTGGGGTGACGTGCACCAGGCTATAGAGCCATCTTAGGGCTTTGCCTGGGTGCCTTGTCCATGCTTTCCACCCCATGGGCGTGCTGTTGGCCAGGCTGTCCCCAAACACAGCCCAGCTCTTGGCACACACATACATCCAAGCTGCCCAGCCCTGGCATCCCAGCACACATCCACTGCTTCCACCCTCTGTGCTGGGAGTGACATTACTGCTGGAAAAGGCAACTGAAGTATTTTACGGAGCTTGAGGCTGATTACCAGCAGCCAGGATCCACAGTACTTTAAATCATGGTTACACAGGTAGTGTGGTGTCCTTGAAATGTTTTTCTTTTCTGACAAGTTTACTAGTTAACAGATTGGATTCTCCAGACAATATTCTTACCACTGAAACGGTTCCTGTAGCTAAAATGAGGTTGAACCTCTCCTGGCTTTTTCACTTAGTAGCTTACTTGAACAAGTGTGGTTTTTTTCCCTTTCTTTTAAGAAAGAGCACCATCTTGTGGATATACATGTTCTGGTTATGCTGAACAGCTAAACGACTGTTGAAATCTGGGCAGATAAGGCTCAACACCGGTGCAAAGAAAAGACTGTTGAAATCTAGGCAGATAAGGCTCAACATAGGTGCTCAGAATGAATGAAACAACAGCAACTAAAATAAGAATATGAGATAAAAATTCTTTTGTATTATAGTTAGCATTTATTAAGTCTGTGTTTTGGAACTATAAAAATAATCGCAGGTTATTTGAATAGATAGGCTTTCGGGTTAGACAAGAAGGTATATGCATGTGGCAGATTGACAAAGTGACCGAGCTAGGTTTGAGGCTAATTCTTGAGTGAACAGGAAATCTTCACTTGAGTTTTATGATTACTACACAGAAACTAATTTAGGCTAGAAGTTTAAGCTATACCACTACATACAGTAGTCATAGAACTGTGTCCTATAACCAGCCCTTGTAAAGGAAGGCATAGACCTATTCTTTGCAGTACAGTCAGCTATTAAAAAGTGAATTTAAGCCCTCAGTGCCTCCCTTACAAAGCACATTCATTGCTGTAATCGATACTTTGCAGTAGTTGAGGAGCAGTCTTTTTACAACTTCTGTTAGATATGATACATCTCTGTATCTCTCTGTACTCTCTGGTTCGTTGCATGCTTCTTTTTCCGTAGTCATTAAATATAAACATGCCAGGTAGATAGAAAGGCTGCTTTATAAATTGAAAATGAGATGACAAGCTGATCGTGATAACAGTCTTTATCAACTAATCAGACCACTCAAATTATCCCTTATTTACATAAAACAAGCACTTTAAAAGAATGCTTTATAAAGCACTTTTTATTTTCATGATATATAGCACTCTGTTCCTCCAGTGCAGTTACTGTAGCTCTTAACAAAGAGCTGTTTAGATAGAAGTTGTGTAAATCAGATCTGGTATTTCACGCCTATAAGCAAGTCTAAAAAGTTACTCTAGCAAATGTACCATCATCCACCAGACAATTGCATCTCACTGACATCAGTCGCTGGTGGGTATATCAGCAATAACAGCTTTATATAGGAGCGTAAAAGTATCATATTTCAAAAATAAACATAGGATTTCTCTTGCCCTCGCTTAACAGCAGAAGAGATTCTCCTTCGGGAAGTATTTATTTGCACAAGTATCCAAAATCCAGATGTTATATATATATGCATACACATATAAGTGTGTATATATGTGCATATATCTACCTATCTATCTGTTGATCTATGTATTTATCTATAGAATAAATCCCAAATTTGATTCAATCAATGAAATATTTATGTCTCTGTTTCCAGTGTGTAACTACCTTGCTGTCAATGTTTTCTTCATGGAAATGGGGTTTAAAGAGGATATAACTTGAAGGGACTGTAATTTTCAACACTTGTAAATCTTTTTGGCATTATCTGAGTGGACTTTAAAAACACAAAAATCATTTTTGTATTCACATTTAATCTCCTAGACCTCCTGTGCAGCTATTGATTATTACCACTTTTCATTTTCAATTAGTGTGTGTTTAATACATCCTTGACATCAAACTAGAACACATACTTTGATACGCGAATCTCTCTTTAAGCATAAAATTTCCTGAGAATTACCTGTTAAGTTTTTAAAGGAGTCATTATTTCTGACAGCATCCTGAAGCTGTCAGATAGTTTTTAGAAAGCAACGTGTCCTTACTACTGAATAAAGGCGAGGCTAATGTAGCCAGCCATGGTAGTCCCTTTTGTCTGCATTTTGGGAGGAGGTACAGGCATGTACATTAGTCTAAAAAGGTAAATTAAAACATAATGTCCATCTCAAGTGAACACAGACCAGCATGAGCACGAGCTGCCCGTTATCCTCCCACAAGAGGTCCGTGAGACTGTGTGACCAGGTATGACAGGAAAACACCAATGCTAGTAGAGGAAACTGGAGATGTAAAGTTCAGTATGCCCCTTGGCCGTGCTTAGGGATAGCTACTTGCAGCGAAAATGCAAGACATTTTACAGAATCTCCTTATTATCCTTTTGCAATAGTTCTTTTTTTGTAGTTGTCATTGAGTTTCTTGGTTTTTTTTTTATTTTCTAAGTTAGAGATAGATTATATTATTATATATATATTATTATGAGATAAATTCTGCTTCCTGCACATATGTTAGATTTTTTCTTTTTTTAATATAATAATTTAAATTTTCTTTAGATGACTGTAAATGATCACTGTCTAGCTTGAAAGCCAGTTAAATTTTAGTTTGTTTTGTTTTATAAGTGAAAATTCACAGCAGTAAGTTCTACACCTTCTGTTATAAATTCTCTAGCACTGACTGACATTTCTAATGAATCTAACATGTGATATCTTTCCTTTTCCTTGCTGCTGCTGGCAAGTTTTGGTGAGACTGTGGTATCTTTTATGTTGCTTGGAAACTTGCCAGCACATGTAAGTCCAGCTATATAAACTATTGGCCACAAGCTACAGAAACAAATATCTAATGCAATTCCATATGTTAACACCTGTCTACTTCCTGAGAGATCCCTTTTATAGATCTGACTCTTCTCATGATTTTACGGACAGAAATGAAGATATGTTTCCATCTCATCATCTCAGTCTCATTGCAGTTGACAATACAATGTAGTAATGCAGACTAGCGCTCCAAATTATGTGTATGATTTCACCCAGTTTGGATAAATGTAGCTTACATACTATCACAGATTCACAGAATCGTTAAGGTAGGAAGGGACCTCTAGAGATCATCTAGTCCAACTCCACTGCTCCAGCGAGGGACTCCTAGAGCACGTGGCACAGGATACATGGGTCTACATATATCTATAGATGGGTCTACATATATCTATAGACAGGTCTACATGCCCTTTCCATAGTTCAAGAAGGTCATTGCCTTTACTCACCCCTATTCATATGTAAGATTTGTGAAAAGTTTCTTAGTGCTGGAAACAGCTTTTCCTCCCTCAGTAGTATATGTGATGGGTGCCTCTCTGAGATCACACATCTACATACGTCTGCCTCGAATGGAACTGTTACAGATTGGGGATGGAAGAAAGGTGGGGTAATTTTGTCTCTATTTTGCTTGAGGGCTTTTTTTTTTTCTCATGCATCCTGATTTCTTATTTTGAAGACTGCTTGAAGGCCGGTTTTGTTGTGCTATTTTTTATTTCATATATTCTGCTGTGTCTGCATAATGTTGAGATTTCAGAGTGTACAGAAACCCTATTGAAACGAAATTACAAAAAAAGTTCCCTCGTTCTGGCTTCTTCTCCAAATGCAAGAAATTCTGCTTTCTGTAATAATCCTGGCTTTGTAAAATTACTCTAATTGCAAGAGAAAGAAGGATGTGTCTTCATATGAGAATCAGTTGTTAACTGTCACTTTATTGTCAAAATCATTTCAAAATTCTGACTTTGCATTCTGTATTTAATCAGGATTCATAGCCATCCAGAGAGCTGATTAAAACCATTACATGTAAGTTAATCTGTGTTTAACCATTCTACTTGAAATACTTCATTTTTATATATGCACTCATAAGGAAACACTTCCTTGCTAACAACTGAATATATTTTCAGGCATGTTTTGGCACCGTGTGCATTAAGGTGTTGCTTTTTTCTTATTATTTGGGGAACAAAAATATGAGGTTAGCAGCTGCTTGAAATTAAATCTCAGTCTGCAAACCATAGTTTCCCTGTTACACTTTGCATTAGCTTGGATAGCTCGGTGCAACCGTGGCACGTGCTCTCCCTGCTGCTTCCCTTTGCTGAGCTGCAAGTCAGTAACCTTTGGTTTGCCTGTGTTTGCCTCTATAGACAGGAATCATTGCTTGTCTATAGAGAGTTTTTTATCATCCTTAGTTCTGATATTTGTTGTCTTTCCAGTTGTATCCACAAGTCCTTTTCTTTGATTCAGCTTTTCTAGACAGTCCGCATTTTCTGTGTAATATTTTAGAGGTATAACATAAATTGGAATACACACAAATTTTGTGTACAAGTTGATGCCTTTTTGCTCTGAAACAGCCAGAACTCTACAAAAGCTCTGTAATCAGTACAAATTTCACAGCATCAGCAATTCCACTGCTTCATTTTTGTACCATTCCTGATGGGATGGTGGTGGTGGTGCTGGGCATTGTGCTGTTGGGGTTGTTGTTTGTTTGCTGCAGGGTTGTGGCAGCCGCTCCACCTGCGTCGTGCTCACGACATCCCTGTGATCCCACGAGTCACGTAACAGGTGACTCCTACCAGCATTTGCTTCCTTGTCACGTCCTTTGTATTTTGCTGCCCACTTGCAGAGAAGGAGAAAAAGCATCAATCCATCATTTTGCCATGTTTCCATCTGAATAAATACGCCTAAGGCATAACAAAGAATCTAGCTACATATCCTGAATTAACTCTGTAGAACAACAAATGGTGGAGGCTCCATACTTTGCTATTCCATGATTCAAAGCTTCCACTCGAAAAACAACAACATAAAAAAAGCCCAGACCTGTGAGTAAAATGTTAATATTTTTCAAACATACTCCTATTATGGGACAATTCTGAGAAAAATTCTGTCTCATGGCATTTTATACCATTGTTGCTATGCATGTCATGTCCTCTGGTGAAGGAACATAATTATGCTTTTTGTACAATCCAATATGAAAGAGAAGCATGTATGTGTACAGTTCTGCAGACATTTTTCAAAAATAAGAATTCTTGTCCCAGTCATGTCAGCCTCCAAACTCATTCCACTAAGTCTGGAATTTGTTATCTGATGTTGAAATGAATTCAGAATCCTGAAATCAAGCCAGTAACCAAGAAAAATTACTTGAGAACTATTTGGTACCCCTAACAATCAGTGATTTTGAAAGCTCATCTTATACTTTTAACTGAAATATAAACTAGAGGCCCTGATGTTAGCTTTTGTGTGTATTTGCAGGACTGGATCTCTAGATATTTTTCAAAACTTAATGCTTTTAGTACAACTTTTAAAATATATGAATTCAAGCATTTTGTGTAAAATGGAGAATGCTTCTAAAATCTGAAAATCGTTAGGGTGACAGAGCCCTGGAACAGGCTGCCCAGAGAGGTGCCCCGTGCTCTGGGTGTCCCTGCTGGAGCAGGGTGTTGAACTAGATGATCCCTAGAGGTCCCTTCCAACCTCAACCATTCTGGGATTCTGTGTAAATGTAGGCCAAGCTTTGTAACAAAAAGAAAAAAAAAAGAGAGATTTTAATAATCTTTGTGCCTTGCAGAAAATTTTGGGTTTGTGTGTCATTTGTATTTAGCACTTTTCCATTGAACTGATCATTAAACAGTAGCAGAGCAGTGAATGAGTTAAAACCTTTATAGTTTTTATATAAAACTGCTGTGCTAATTCAGGGAGTCCAGGACACATTTTTGTGGTTGTTTTCCTGCTTTTCTCTTTTTCTCTAATGATGATTATGGCTTGCATATTCTGTGTTACACAACAACTGTCCATCACTATTTTAGCTCGTTCATAAACCTCCTTGCCAAGATGCAAGTACTTTGCAGGGGAGTAGCAAATGAGAGATGAAGCAGCAGCCTGGTTTTGCCAACTTTTACCCTTGCTCTAAGAGAAGAGTAACATGTCCCCGGAATTATTGCCTGTCTTCATCTGTTCCTTTTAATTTGATCATTCCTTTTCATTTAGTGGTGATCTCAAAGTGCTTCCTTAGGGCTCTTCAGCTACCGTGGAAGATGATGGTGCCGCAAATCCATTCTGAATCCTCAGAAATGCTGCAGCCGGCCCGGCTTGTGCTCGCAGTGGGCCTGGCTGGCAGAGGCCAAGTCTCTCCGCCGCCGTTACCTTGGTGTCACTAGATGGCACTCAGTGGAAAAGGTTAGCGCGGAGGGCCGCGCTCTCGCCCATTACCTTCCTGAGTATTCAGGGTGTCACAGAAACCGGGAACAGGGGCATGCAGCGGGAGGCAAACTGCCTCTATAGCTCATAGTTCATTGATGGCAGCTTTAGGTTTAAGTCCTCCATAAGATGTTTTATTTTGCTATGAAGACATCTGTTTTCCTCGTGATGCTCAGTGAATAAAATGAATTGCACGCATAAATCTTCACTTCTATCCTCTTTAAAATGAAAATAGGCCTACAGAGCATCAGTGTCAATTCAGCTATTCTTGCTTTAAAGATTTAGGACTTAAGTCTGTGTTACATTTGTGACATACATCATTGTATATCTTAGAAATCACCTAATTCACGTGTGCTGTAATACTGAATGTTTGTAAATGTCCATTAGCTGCATCCTGCTTCACTGAGATTAGAAAGTAGGCCTTTCATTTTAAATAGGATATGCATATACTTAAAGAAAAGCCTACTTAGTGACTGAAGGGCTACTTTCTAATCTCACATTCATAGTATTCACTGCCTATTTACTATATATGGAAAACCATGGTACTAAACAGAGATTAGGGTGACATTAAACCTGTGCATTCAGCAGTAAATTACCTACATGACAGGTATTTCAAAGTCAGGTCTTGAAGCATGCAGTGTCTCTTCCTTCTTTTTGCAGTATATTGTACTAAGGCTTCTGTTTAAGAGCCAGTATGCACGCTGATGTGACCTTTGGTAGCATGATTCACGGATCATTTTTGCATGAATAGTTGGGTAGCCACATTTGTTGTTTTTGCATTTGCAGTGGCAAGTCCTGTGGGGACAATTACCTTTGTTTTAGAAGCATCCACAAGGCAGTGGGAAGGTTGTGTCTTTCACATAAAGTGAATTCCTTTCAAGGATCTTGCTGTTTACTGTGTTTTGATTTGGTTTTCTTTTTCTTACTGACGAATTTTAAAGCCTGCACTGCACACCAAATTGCAGGGAGAACCTAGTGCAAGAGTCGTTAGTCTTACTTGGAAGGTAGTTGCAATCTTTTCTGTGATGGTAATTGTGTCGCCTCTCCACTCTTATACCCACCTCTTGCTCAGTGTGTAGTCCAATTTCACGGTAAATGTCCTGCTCCTCCAATCTTAAACCTTCTTTTCCTAGAATAACTTGGCAAATAAAGCAATAGCAATTCAATTATATCATGCGTCAACTGAGATTGTTCTGTGAGTCAGTCTTAACTTTGCAGCAGTTTTGTAATATACTTACATACTAAAGCATTGGTTTTGATGAGTCCAGTAGTTTATCGCGAGTAATTAAGATAAGCTTTGGGTGCTAACACAACATGTGTGTTGCAAGGTTTAGGTCAGTGGAATTTTCTGTACCAGTCAGAGGAAGGAGGTAAAAGTACCTGCTTTTCCCTGTAGTTTCCAGGTCTGGTGCTTCATAATCTAGAGCAGAAAGGGCTGCACAGAGCTGCAGCACCATGGACCTTCCTGTGGAGAGTAGCATCACTGAGTAGCCATCGACGCAGCTCCTGTGTTCTGCCATGTTCAGAACAAAACATTAAATGTGATTCCACCCAGCCAGCTTTTAATTAAGCAAAATTTTGTTAATTCTTTCAATAGAAGCCAGCTCACCACAATCCTGAAGAAGGCATGAAGAAAGCAGGAAATAACCATATTGACAATGCCCAGGAGACACCAGAAGATGCCCATTGTGTGTAATCCACCAAATACATGAAACAAAAATACTAATGCTGTAACAAGCTATTCTGATGGAAGAGGTCCAGTGTAGTTCTGACAGCAAGAATTTTAAAGAAATTGTGATTAATTGCGCTTTCCTTAAATGAAATAATGGGCCAAAATATTTAGTGCTCTGAATTCAAAGTTTGGCCCTAAACCTCCAAAGAATTATGAACAGCATTATTATAAATACATCTGTTTTCTAGCTTTAAAAGCTGATTTAGGAAACACAGAAAAACATAAATCATGAATGTCCTGTCAAAAGTTCTATACTATTGTAACTGTCCCAAAAGTTTGTGCTTTATACCTCTAGTATAGATTTTTACAGCAAAACTGTTCACTGATTAGAATTCCTTCTAATGAATAACCAGTGAGAAAATAAGAACTTGTAAGCTAACACTCTTCATTTAACACGGCTTCACTGCCAGGGAAATATCTTTGGGCTTTGTCTTATCTTAGATGCTGAGAATCCCTTTGCTCCTCTAAAAGGTGATAGCAAATATTGAAGTTCAGCATATTGGAAATGGCCTGTGGTTAGGAATACCTCCAAGCAGTCATGATCTGAAATGAAAGTGGGGAGGGGGAGAAAATAAGTTTTAATTAAAAATTGCTTCTCCAGAGTCATCTGCTTGTAGCTGCATGTTGTTGAAGGGTAAAATCATTTAGAAAACAAGCAGAATGCAAATAATTATTGAAGCTTAAATAAAAAAGAATGCAAGCAAAGGTGCCTGCAGTTTTATGTAGAACTCCCATCTGCAAGATGATTCAATACGATCTGTGCTCTGGTGATTAATTCAAGAACACTTAGTGAAGGATGGTGCTGTCTCCTGGGCTCTGCTCCACCATGGATTACAAATGTGAGGACAGTGGAATGTGGCTGAAGAGCAAGCAGGAAAAGGACAAGCTTGTTTGCTGCCCAAAACATTTGGATCTCGCTCTGAAGACAAGTGACTCTGCTACAGCCAAGTTGAGCCATTTTGGTCAAGTCACAAAAATATAAATCTAGACAGATGATAATGACCTGGGCTTGACACATGGTCTTCATTCTTCATTCTTGAAACCCTCTGAATTTCACAGAAGTGTTAAATGCTCCCAAGTCAGAATGACAAAATGGCCTTGGCTGAAAAATTCCATGTTAAGTATCTCAGGGTGGATGCAAAACTGACACATTTGGCCTTAATTTGGCAATGCCTCTGAATCAAAATTACTGGTATATATTGGAAAATACAAAACAATCTCATCTCACATTGTGCAAATGAACTGAGACTTTGAATCACTGAAGTGCTATACTCAGATAAAGACAGCTTTTTGGGTAGGCATTCAGCAGGATTACATTAGATATAAAGCCAGGTGTTCAGCAATTCACAGAGCAACCTTATTCACAGAGCACCATAGTAATATTTTTTAAATCCTATGGAGAGAAAATAGAATATTTTGTAGAACAAGTAACTCTGTCATTGTTCAAAATAGTTTGTTCTACTGAATTCTAGGGAATGTTATAAAACTATGAAAATATATTCAGTTCAGAAAATTTTCATAAAGATCTGTCCTACCAAATCAAGGATCTTCCTGGATAAGATATACCACCACATAATTAACCAACAATGCTGAGAATATAATGCAGGAAAAGATAAAAAATATTGGAAAGAAAACATGTGTGTGTTTGTTCCCTCATGCCAACCTTTCCTGAAAGCCAAGATGGACTTTTACTTTCCCATGATCCAGTTATTACATTCTCCTATTGGATTTTTTTTCCTGTATTTTTCAATCATTTCATTTGATTTATTATTTAGTTCTCATGTTTCAACATATTTTTCATTTTTTATTTTTTCTTATGTTTTAATAGTTCTATATAATCCCCATATTGTAGTAAGACTGCCCATTACTATTTCTTAGCTGTGAATTTGTACTCATTACAAGATCCTTCTTGGCTATACCAGATGCCTTAGTGTATAAATCTTGTGTAATTTACATTACAAAAAAAAAGTTTTGTGAAAGATCAGATATTTTTCAGAGTGAATTATGATGTTTTCTCCTGATCTAATACTGAAACTTCAATAAAACGTCAAGATATTTTAAGATTACATATTTCTTTTGACCAAATCTGTTTCTGCATTAACCTCAGTTCTGATGTCTGATTACAAGACACGTGCAATAAACCTTGTGCAATGTTGTGCAGTTGTCTATGTACTTGTTCTGCTTGGGTTTTATTATGTGCTCCTTGAAAACAGATCTTCGCTTTTACTGAGAAAAAATATTCATCTCTTAATTTTGTAACCTTTACCACTTTGTCTTCTATTTTTGAAGATTATTTGGACGTTTTAACTTCTAGATATTTGCTTTAACACAAAATGTTTTCTATACTTTTGCCAGCTCCAATATAACACATTGTTTTATTCCTTTCTGTTGGATTTTCTCCCTTTGCATTTTTGTATTTTATGTTATGTTTTCCATGTTTAACTGTGCCTTAGTTGAAGAACTATCTGGGTATTTTGGTTTGTTTGCTGCTTGTCATAAAATCCTATCTGAATCTTTAAGTCATCTTTCACACATTGTTTCAGAACAAATGGGTAGAGTCTTCCAAATACTGTTCATCTTTATGAAGAGTGTGTTTGATAACTTATGCCTCCCCATTCTCTCAGTCTTCAGTGCAGACTATGTGCACCCTGAGCTCCAGAGATACAATTACGGCAATTTTAGACAATAAACTTGCACCAGATTTGTCATAGATGGCTTGCATTGCCTTGAAGACTTGGCTGCCATCTACAGCCAGTGATAAGTGGATGAACTGAAGTTACCAGCTATTTATGTAGTACCGGTGTATATCTCTGATTACAATGCTGCATCCTTCAGTTAAAAGTGCAGTACTACACCGTGTCTGCTCCACTCTGTCTTGGTTGAAGGTTTAGAAACAGTTGATAAATACTGATAATTCGTATCTTACCTTTGAATTTTATCCTAAGTAGCAGGTAAGTTCCAACAGCAGGACTGGCAATGCATAATGTCTTGTTTTATGTACCGTAATATTAAACCTTCTGAAGAGACTTAAAATGTTTATATGCCAGTAAATTAAACATAGGTAGGAAGTAATCCTGGAGAGTAAAACACAGCCATGCATAGTAGTAATCTGTTGGCTCCGACTCTAGCACACTTTTCACACATACCTATTAGAATTTTTCTATTCAGTTGTAGATGTGTTGTGGAAAGAGGACTATTCCAGAGACTATTTCTCTTGAGCAGGTCGTGAACAGCCTGTTTCAATTCTATAGCACTTACTATCCTACCTAGGTACTCTTCTATTCCAGTTGGCTGCAACAACTGTTGCAGGGGATTTTCACAAGAACATTTAATTCAGTTTCCTTTTTCCCTCTACTAGTGTCACAGCCCCTGCCAACTCTGCTATGTTTTCTGTTGGCTGTCTTGGCCTGTGTTTGCCCATCTCTTCCTTTTCATATTGCTAGTCTTAGTGACTCAGAAGGCTAGTCCTGAGATGGACAGGAGCAGTGAAACACAGCAGCAGCTGGGATATTGTTGCTGAAGGGGATGATCTTTGCCTAGGGAGTCCAGCACCTAACGTGGTTGAGAGAAGATCTGTGAAATGAGATGCATGAAACATGTTAAAAGTTATAGATAGCATCAAAAACTGGTTTTAGTCTTCATAAAAATAGATAATTTTTCAGCCATGAGTCTTGATCTAACTTGTCATCTTTAATTGAAACGAAGTGTTCAGCATTTCACAACTCTTTTTTTTTTTCCTGTAATAAATATTTACCATGCTATATTTTAGATGAATTTCTTGCAGAAACTGTATCATAGAATTTTGGAAGAATTTTTCAAGGTTTTTATAAATCAAGGGAGGAGTTCACTGATTAATTTAACATATGAAGAGTTCAAAGACACATGAAGCAATAAAATATTTTGTTTATCCTGAAGAGAAATGAAGTTCATCTGTTCAGATATTATGAGACAGAGTGTATGTAATGGAAAATTACGGGGCGATAATGATAAATGAGTCATTTGCAATTTTTAAAAAATAAAATCACAAGTTTTATTTAAATTGTTGACTCATCTATGATTTATTTGCCCAACTGTTCTATCTTTCTTGTCTGTCAGACTACTTCCATGGTCATCATAGTTTTTTTCCAATTAAACCAAGAGAACAAATATAGAAAAATATTCTCCTTTTTTAATGAATTTTCCCTCTTGGTCAGTGTCTGAAATCTTAGATTAACAATTTACATTTGCCTGTATTGTTCAGATGCCACCTGTTTATTCTGAGTTATAACATTGTTCATTCTTTCCAAACTTTAGCTACTTGCAATTTCAGTACCCATTTCCATCCGCCAACTAGAAGGTTTGGTGTCTTCTAAATGGACGGGAGTAGGAGTTAGATAAAATGTTTCCTTTTGATTTCCATCTGGGTGTGCTGAAAAGGAGCAAGACTTACTCTACCATGGTAAGCTGCTATCAAGAGATTTAGAAATATATAATACAAATGATTAGCAATAAGAATTAGTTCTTAAGTGAAGTGAGGGAACAAAGTTTACTGCTGTTGAGTTACATGAGAAATAAACCCTGGCATATTTATGCATACTATAAATGCTTTAGAGAAGCTATACCACATGTAACTATTTATTCTCTTTAAAGGCCAGTGGGTGAGGCTGAAAAATGAAATTTGAAACTGATAAAATAAATCAAATAACATTCTATGTATAATTTTTCTCTGGATATATTTCCCGTAAGCTTTCCTTATTAAAAGTACTATGTTAGATTTGGAAAAGGGCTAACCTTTTATGTCAATAATGTGAGTTAGATCTGTTGTTGACTTGTGCCTTTTTTTTTTAGTGAAAAATCTTCCTAATCCAGGTCAGTTAAGAAAATTTTCTACTCATGACAAACACTGTGATTTTACTATGTCATTGGGCATTGATGCATATATTTCATGATACACCTTCATTTCATGTGCTCTCTAATTCCTTAAGGGTTTCCCATGCCATCATATGAGCACAATAATAAACATTGCCTCTCTTGCCTCTAATCAGAATTTAAAGCTTAAAGAATATAAATTCAAAAACAAAACTCTAAGCACAATATTGTAAACTTCTATCGTGTAAGGAAAAAATCTAAGAAAAGAGATTTCAGAAAATGTCAGAAAAATCTATTGCTGCAAAGAACATGGAATTGGCACAAATAGTGTACTCAGAATTAGGAACTGCCTCTCTTGAGATAGATCTATTATTTAAAATTTGTGGAAATGACTGGCCACAATGTCTGTGTTTACAATGTCAGCAATTTTGCAGTTAATTTTTCTGTGTTCCATAATGTTCCATGTCTTCGTTTTAGTCTGGGCTGTTAATTGTGCATGTGATTGTAACAGCATACTGTGTCTGGAGGTGACTGTGAATTTGTTGCTGTGGATGTTGTTTTTCACATCACCTTTTATGGGAAAAGTACAAAAAGTCACTTTCAGGTGTCTTTGGTTCTGTTTTCTGTACAGAAATAATGTAGTGCATATATTTGTTTCACATAGTTACAGGAATAGCTGTTTTTAATCATAAATTTCTCTTAGGTTTAGTTAATCCTAGGCTCCTAGGGTAGCATTCACTGCACCTAACTTGAGATATCCACAGTGTAGACACTTCTGTCTTTACTCCCTCCCACTTCTGTTGTGTGATTCATCTCCAACTAAAATAGACATCTAAAACAGGTCAGAAGCAGTGCCCCTTGAAAGTGCCTCTATTTATTGATTTTAAAGGGAGCTTGTGATAGCTGGTAGAGCCCCTTCTGTCTACATTGCTTATTGAGGAAGATACATCCTACCTTCAGAAGATGTTGTTGATTCTGCCATTGCTTTCTGAAGATAAAGAAGTGGGAAAGCTGTTCTACATATATAGGCAAAGAGCATCCCGTGTGGGTTTGTAGCACTGGCTCAACAGCAGCCCCAAATTTCTCACATGCCCACTTGGCGTCTCTCCTCCTGAGGGTCTTGGTCAGCTCAGGAAGCTCTTTCTATGATCTACCATCTTTGTGGACCTGAACAACACATTCCTGCCTCTTGTCTCCTCTCACTTTTAGCATTTTCATAATGAGCTGAATCACTGCAGAACAATCCACTATGGGACTAAGGCGTCCGCCACCATGTAGAAGTGACAAACTTTGGTTCAAGGATGAAAGCAGTATTGTATGAGTA
Organism: Nothoprocta perdicaria; assembly: GCF_003342845.1. Classification (NCBI taxonomy): domain Eukaryota; kingdom Metazoa; phylum Chordata; class Aves; order Tinamiformes; family Tinamidae; genus Nothoprocta; species Nothoprocta perdicaria. The sequence continues at coordinate 861,550 of NW_020455877.1, read as the reverse complement.
TCACAGTATTTAACTTTGACTAGCTTTCTGTGTTTTTGTCAAGTAGCTGTTTTTCCTGATATTGTAGGCATTAGTCATAAGAAACACTTCTTTCTTTGCTTTATATTGGCAGGTCTTTTTTTCAAAAAACTATTGATCTGTATTCTTTCCCATTTTCTAACTAGAGGTAGATTGATTAAGCCAGGATAATATTTAAAATGTATATATTTAACACTGCTTATAATTGTGTGGCTCTTCTTGGGTGCATGGCAAGATAAATCGTGAATAACGCTGCTTAGTCACACGCATGATAAATGTTGAAGGGCAAAATTCTTCCCTTTGTGTATCATCCAGGCTGAGTGTGGAAAAAAAAAACCAACTTTTTCCCATGTCCTATAAGTACTTTTTAAACATGATTAATAAAGAACAGAAGTGACTGTTGCAAAATCTCAGAAAGGCTAGAAAATCCTTTGGGAGGTATTTTTGCAAGCTTGTATTATAAAATAACTCTGCCCAGAAGTTAGGATTTTTTTATTATTGTTGCCTTTCGGCTCTGCTTTCACATTTTTTTCTGAAAATATAGATAGGATAATTGAAAATTAGCATTAAAAAGTGTCAGAACAATATTCTGTTATTACCCAAGTCTGAATTACAAAAGAAATAAAAACTTGGAAATATCTAGTTTCATTTGAATTCGTACTTCCTAGCATTAAGAAAGTATCTTCCAACTGTATTTATTTACCATAATTTCCTCCCCAGAAAAATGCCATAGTTGCTGCTACTTAATAGCTACGCATTTGCTGGATCATTCTGTATTTTTATAATAGCTTTTAAAGAGAAATGAAAGCCTGCTGAATCAAGAGCTGGAACAGCCATTTGCCCACAGGACAGTATTGCCTATGCTTGTCTTATCATCCCATATCTTGTCTGTGTTGAAGGAAAAACAATTTTAGAAAGTATTAGTACACAAAGACTCTCACTGCACTTTCGAAAGGGAAAATGGTATCAATAGGTTAAGGACAAGCATGTAAGAAAAAGATCTTTTAGAAAGTTCTCTCAGCTTTTTTCAATGGCCACTTGCCTTTTTTAAGGCTGTATAATAATATAGCAGCGTGTACTATGGCAAAGGGGGTCTTTCCAAGCTAATATGTTTTTACTGATTTGTGATGCATACTTAAATATATTGGAAGATTGGATTGCTTGCCTTTCACTATAAATGTGAATGCTGCATTATCTGTAAAAGACTACGGTTTGTAAATAGGCCCGGCACAACAGTTCTGACATTTTCAAATCTGCCAGTGAGCCCGGGTGTCGGTGCCGAATGGGTTCGGCAGCAGGATCCGGCTTTCCAAGTGGCACAAGCAGCACGAAGTGGTTGCAGTGGCTATTCAGGGCGGAGCATCCTTGAAAATGAGGTGAGCAGTGCCTTCAATTAAACTCCCAAATTAATTGCTGCTCTCAGAAATGAGAAATTATTCTCCTTAATAGTCCCTTTTCCGATTCCAATAGCTGCAATCAAATTCCAAAGTGCTGCTCTACTTAGCTAAGCAGCTGGCTTCAGGCCAGAAAAGCCACTAAAGTAATTCTACTTTGGGGAATTTTCTTAGAACATTAGTAGTATCCTGCTTCTTGCACAATATGCAGGAAAGCTCAATTATGCTGTTTTATGGTTGCTCTGAAAATTCATGGTTCTCCAGATTATGTTCACTTCCGTGTATCTACCCATGGATCTATGATCACTGATACTAGGGAAAGTTTTATGAAATTTAATTGAGCAAAAAAAACAAGCAGACTTGCTTTCTTAGGCTTATTGAGAGTCGCACTCTTTACTCAAATGAATCTCAGATTCTTTAAATGAGACTAATTTGTTGTGAATTTGAGTTTTTGGTTCAGTTTCCGAAGTTCTTAGTCAAAGGACTGGTTTAGCAACTTGCATCACTCATTAAAACAGCAGATATTTTCCAGATGGAGCAGGAAGAGAAATAAATGACAAAGACAATTGCCTTTGCACAAGCTTTCCTGACAGCTTTTATCTGTCAGGAAAGCTTGTGCTTTCCTGACAGATATAGATATAACTCTGCTACTCGTTTTCATTAGTAGTTTTCTCTCTAGGCAGTTTTTATACTTGAGGAACAGGATGCTTCTCAGTGTATGTAGAGATAGTGGAATAGGTGGTTTTTTTTGCGTATGATCTTTTTTACAACAGTATCTTGTTTTGAATAAAGTAATAATTCTAGGGTGAGGAATGGAAGATTATATTTTATAGGAAGGAAAAGCAGAAGAGAAAGAATATCTATTATTAAGACACAGTTTTAATGCTTTATCTCAAATGTGTATCTTCTTTTGTTTTTCCAAGTTAGGCTCTTATTCTATTTTTAAACTCATGATAGGCACATAATATAAGATGTTCATTTAAAAACAAAAACCTCATTGAAGGATGATACATAGGTGAGGATTATTGTCTCTCTTTTTTCTTTTTAACTCTTTCTATCATCCTTAAGCTACTATGATCCTTTGCAATAATACATATGATTTAGATTCTCCATTTGTTGGTAAGAAATAACTCTTATTTTGCCATGCTGCTACCACTGTGTATAGCGTTACAATATAAACAACTTCAGGGATGTAAATAGTAGAAGTGATAACTAAGTGATATGATGCAGAGTGAAATAACAAGCTGACTGTTTTCATTACTTCTTTGCTACCATCTGGGATGAAAATATTTTTTGAGTTTTTTGGTATTGGTTCACCAAGAGTTAATTAGATTTGACTGGAATTTTAGAAAAAAAATGCTCATAAATGTAATCAGAGATAGGATTTTACATTACAAGTTGTTGTGTTTTATCTTTATCTGGACTTTTTCAGGAAATATCTAGTTATGGTACAAAATAGAAATCCTGGCATCAAGCATGAATGGCAAGGACACAGGATGCATGCTAAATATAGTATCTCTCCTCAGCCTAGTGTCTGCTCTTGGCAGCTGAAGCCCAAGAGTTGTGGAAAAAACAAAGCTACATATCTTTTAAAATCAGGTGGATGCTACTTAGCGAAACAGAGACACATCCCTGCTTGTTTTTCTTTGCATTGTTTCATTATACATTCTCCCAACTTTGCCATCCTTTATTCCTTCCTCTCTCGGTTACTCTCGACATCCACAACACTTTCCCCTGTATCCAATGTTATATTTCCATTCAGATTCCTCTTTAAATTCACTCAGTGAGACACTGTTGTCAATCCATATTTTAAAAGCAGATAATGGCAGTGTTTTTATGAGGTTCGTTTACGTTTCCTCACAGGTTTCTGTATGCAATCTTGAATGTACGACTAAAGGTCCAGTTCTGTTGGGGAAAAACAGATCCAGTAGTGAGAGCTTGGTGGGTGTTAAGGAAAATTGTTGATTATGAACTGCATGCTTGGCAGGTGGTAGAAAATGTACTGCAGATTAGCTTCTTCATTCATAAACTTAGCTATTTGAATCCATGATTTTAATGTGATTGACCTTTTATGGCAGAGAAATAGCTGGTGTCAGAAAAATGAACTCTGAGGCTTGCCGCTTAGGACAGACCTGAACTGTCTGGGCAGGCTTGGAGCTGGTGGATCAAAGAAGGCACCGACCGCGTGGCTTTTCCAAATAATGGGAACACATGGCAGGACGTCCCTGCAAGCAGAACAAAGCAGTGCTGCTTCACAAGGGAGTTACTTTTGGGTCTGCCTTTGCTCTCAAAGCGGTGGTCACTGCTCTTGTGCTCCGAAGGGAGCTGCCATGTCGAGTACAGACACCCGTTCTGCAGCGCTGCCTCCTTCACCACCACAGACACGATGAGTTGCTTGTGCCTCCAACAGAGGAGACTCTGTTCTGCAGTGCATTTGTCTTCATAAGATGCAGAAATCCTTATATTCGAGGTTAAAATAGGGCTCATCAGTGCGTGCTTGCTTGCTATAAGCACTTCCATGTGAGACACGACTCCTTGTACAAGCGCTTGTATTTCTATACACAGGCCACAAAACAACACAGAACAATGATGGAAAAGGTTGATAATCAATTCTAAATTACTGTTGCAGGATGAAAAATGGGCTTTCCTTATCAGTGAGATAGGATGATCTATCAGTCTTCTGTTGTAAAAGGATTTTCTCTTTATACACAAAAGCTGAAAGGAAGCAAAAAATTCCTTGTGCTGTACTTCATTTTCCTTAATTCGCCCTCCCAGTTCATCTTGTGGGAGCCATACAAGCTGGGAGAGGTTAGTTTTCTGCAACTTGATGTATATGCCTTTATACCGTCTTTAAAGTATATTCAGTTGTCAGATAATCTGTTTTTGTGGAACATTTCTTCCTTTCATGGAAATACAATAATGCGTTTCTTGTAGTACTTCTTCACATGAGATAAAAGAAGTTGGAAATTAATTTGGCCTTGGAGAGCAATTAGGTGAGATGTCTGGCTTTGTGAACATATTTGATGCAATTTAATGCACAATTTGAATATCTTTAGTCTGAACTGTGGTATGGATTAGCATCTCTTTAGTCACTTATAGATGGAGACCAGAAATGTAAACATTAACAGTTTTCAGTTCAAAGAAATTCAGAGAACATTTGCCAGATGAGTAACATTTCATATGACATTGCCTTTGTATTAATGTCTATGTCAGTAAGCAGATCTTAAAGAAACTTGAATTCGGGTATGATATTGTAGATTTTGGAAACCTTGGTAGGGTTCCTGTGACTCTGTACAGTAAGAGTTTAAATGTAGAAGCTCCGTAATGTGCTGAGAGGCTCCTGCTTGCACTGCTGTGAGAGGAAGGCTTGTTCCTTTAGCATGGTCTGCTCTGATAAGGATAGAAATGAGAATGATATGTCATATAAAGCCCAGGTTTCTTGATAATTACTCATCTAATTTAATAAAACCTGGTGATTTATATCTTAACTCAAAACATCTGTTTTCCTATTGCTCTACATATTCTGAAGAGGAACTGTAACACTGAAGCCCAAGCTTATTAAAAAGCCAACTGCATTTGGCAATTATGAAGTGCATCTTGTTTCAACAGTCAGAGATACAAGTTTTTATATTAGCCTTGCTGAATTTCCTAAGCATTTCACAAAATGCTCCAATAAATATATGTGTATGTGTTGTGTATGTACAGTATAAATAGTAGCTGACATCAAAACAGTAGTTAAAAAACAGTGGTTTGATAAAAGAGATGTACCACCCTGAGGTGTTTGGGGATAGGTAGCAAAGTCAGTGCAGCACGTATAATATAGATTAAGAGCGTAGTAACTAATACATTCAAAAATAATTGGAGCTAGAGCCATCTGTGGAAGATAAATTGCCACATCACATTCTTAAGGGATATGAGCTTTCTTTTCTTATCTTTCATCAATATGAGAAAGATATAAAAATGCAAAAGATGCAAAAGTCTGGCATTCAGCTCCTCACGGCAGAGCTGGTTTCAACTTGTGGTCCCACAGACGTGGCTGCAGCTCCTGTACTTCTGAACACACCCGTTCAGCCACACGTCATCGGCTCGTGCTTTCTGTATTTGCTAAATTCTGACCCGTTCCTGCAAGGAAGCTGATTTCATTTAATCCATCCTGGTTTTGGTTTGTTTCTTTTTTTCTTAACCTTTTTACATAAACCTTTTCAAACAGTTTGAATGTTGCATTCAAATTATGATTCCAGGGGAGTCCTGCAAGAATCTGTTGTTGTCTTGATTGACGGTGAGCTGAAAGAAAATGTATAGCCATGATTGGCAACATTTTAACACACATCAAAAACAGAAAAAACAGTGGAGAGACAGACAACCGTAGTGTGGCTATGTCTCTTCTCCAGATCTATACAGATTAGCTGCATGTGTTTATTTGAACATTAAATATGATTTCTTTTTAAAGTGCAAATTCCTTAGCATAAGAAGGAAAGCCCAGGAGACAGATAAAAGATGGGAGATGGTATTTTGGAAAACATTCAATAGTAGAAAATAATAGGCAGGTATTGGACAATGGCATCAATATGAACTAGCTAGAAGGACATTTTTAATCTTTAATGATTGAAAAGGGAAGTAACAAGCTAAAGTACAACAAGAGTTTTATGATCGTGGAATGCTACCACCAGAGTACCTGATATTGATTATTTCTTAAAAATACTGTCAAGTTTTCTTAAGTCCTAGCTACACTAGGGTGTAGCAAATTCCAGTGAACACCAAGCTGAGTTTCTGATACCATTCACAGAAATAAGTTGATGCTGGAGAAGCTCAAACTGAGGGGTAAGGTTATCTAGCACAGTAAGCAATTGTCTATAGGATAAATGTGCAAGGAATTTTGCACATCAGCTCTTCAAATCAACTCCTCTAATCAAATTATGGACTTTATGAGGGAACAAGCAGGCACATTTCTATAGTCTCTCAGGAGAAATGATCTTAAGTGTCCATGAAAAAATTCTGTTTACTCGTTGCACTACAGGGAATTAACAGATGTTTGGTAGGTGGATTAGAAAGCGGAAAATAGCAGCCCAAAATAAAAAGTTCTCTATTTGGATTACAAAAGATCTTGTATCTTTGCTTTGACCAGCTGAGGGACCCCTTCACTAATACCAGCATCTAGATATTCTGCAAGAGAAGTCGAAGAGGGGAGCATAATCTGTAATCATCTAAAATCTTGTTCTCAGGAAAATGTTAGGAGGAATAGGTTTTCTTAGCATCAGTAAGTGTTATATAAGCAATACCTAGTAATTATGTATATATGTGTACATATATATGTATAATCCTTTTGGAATGACTGCAAGAAAAAATACTAGAAATGACTTGGAGCTAAGAGGATTTTTTTTCTCTTTAGCTTTTGGTACATGTTTTCTTTTGTGCTGTACTCTTCTCCTATATGATTCACACTGGCTGTTCACACATCTCTAGGTATGTCCCAACCCCTCTCACAGTCATTTTACTTTAGAAACTATCTTATCTTCAGCTGCTAAAAGCAGGAAGATAATGCAGCAGAATAAATAACAGAGGGACCATAGCAACTGATCATTTTTTTTTAGGTTTTTGTCTATTTCTCTTTTAAACTCAATGAAATAAACACAAGCCGCTTCATAGAACATTCAAAGTTTATCTTCCAGACTCTTTATATTTTCTAGCCTTTACTGAAACCCCATGTTACAATCTGAGTAAATGGATCTTGTGTTTTTCTTGCTAAAAGGCATCAAGCTCTTTGTAATAGTACATTGTTCAATGCCTTCACGTGGTTCAAAAGATCTGCACATGAAGGAAAAATGTTGCAGTTGCTTTTTGACTATTTGATACAACTGCTTGCAAATATCATCCTTGCCCTCATAGAATGAGTCCTTTCTTTAAAGAAATTCCATGCAACGGCAACAAAAGGTTGCCGTATCCAAAGCAAGCGAGCGCGTCGGCACCCGAAACGCTAAAATCGTCCCCGTTGCCCGGTGCAGCGGGGCACTGGGGGCGAGACGTGCTCGGGTTAGTCGGAAGCGGTCCCTGCTTGAGCTGCGTGGAGCCGAGCCGGGGAGGTCCCGGTTACCCGGGCTGCTCGGCCGGCTCCCTTGGCGCGGCCGTGGCGCGGGGAGGCGATTAGCACCGGAGCAGATGGGCAGCTCCCGAGCGGGGCCAGCCTCCGCGCGGGCTCCGCGCGCCGCCGCCGCTCGCAGCCCCGCGCTCCCGGGCGCCCTTCCCTGCTCCTCGTCGCGCCCGTTGCGGAGCTGAGCCGGAGCCAGGGAGCGCTTCCCGCGCGCAGGTGGAGCGCGGCTCTGCGCCCCATGGCCGGGGGGTTCGGCTCCGCTGCCCCCCTGCCCGCACCCCAGGATTTATCGGTGCCCTCGGCCCCGCGCCCTGCGCCCGCCGCGCGCTGCGGAGTGTCCTGCGCCCGTGACCAGAAATGATATTCTCGGATATGAGCACGGTCGCTGCCTCCCCCAAAGTGCATCCCCCCAACGGCACCCGGTTTTATACTTTCCAGGTAAGTGGACTTCGGTGCAGCTCGAGGAAGGGCTTTTGCTCGGTGATCGAAATACAGATAAACTTGGAGGAAGAGGAGCTAATAAGTGAAGAGGTTTACGTCTCTCATTTGCTTTTATTGGAGAAAATATGCAAGAAATCAAGGAGAAAATATGTAAGAAATCAGTATTATTATGGTGACTTTACTGCCTCTATCAGCATGAAGAATGTTAAAAGATGAGTATAAAATTGCATTGACAAAGATTGTATTGTTGATTCTCTTTCCCAATAATAATACCACGGAGTTTCTTTAGATCTACAGTTTGTAGCTGGACTCACACTGAGCCTTCCCATTTAGTTTGCATAAACACTGCCTTGGTATTATCAGAAATGCCAGGCTTATATAGAAAATATTTTGGAAACTATATATGCTGTACCGGTCTGGATTTTTTTTTATGTTAATCCTGAATATAGTTTCACTCTAGCCAGGCTTAATTTGATTGATTAGCTTGTGACCATATATGTGCAATTGATTGATGGAAAAGACAAATCGATTGTTTGGATTTTTGATGTTTACAGTTCTAAGCCAAGTTTCACTTTGTCCAAGTAAATAATCTTTTGTGCTTAGCTAAAAGTAAAAATTTATTACAGGATCTAAATCTGTTGTGCATATTCATTATAATTTTAACCATTTTCCAAGTGCACTTAATTAAGTGAATCCTCAGTGCCTTGGCTGTGGAAAAATATGCTATCCCACATTAAGATTCAACATGTAAAAACAGCCACCCCTTCTCCCCTCACCGTTGCACTCAGGCCCTGCGTGACTGTTGAAACCTGCCACTCCTGGAAGTGGCAACAGCTCACTCGGCTCAGCCCATGATGCACAGGATTTAAATAATCTTCACATTCCTGATGGTATCTCCCATTTTTGTCTTCTTGGTTACTGTATGCTATTGCTGAGTGATGTCTTCAATGTCTAACAAATTCTGTCCGTGCTTCCAGACCAAATAAGAGCAATGCATTTAAAGTTGACCATAAAAAGCACGGCAAACTTCTTCCACAAAATAGAGGCCCCCTCCCCTTCAGTGGGTCCAAGGAACGCAATTCATCTTGGTCTCCTTTCCATGCACTGTTTTAGCTGTGCTGCCCTGCCCTTCTCATGGAGATGTCAAGCTCTGGTTGGGGCTGTGCAGGCAGGGGGGCGTCCTGCTCACGGGGAGGATCTGCTGCTCCCGGCAGGGGCTGGGGGCCAGGGGCGCCCCAGGGCTGGTCCTCTGCAGCGCGGGTGCATCTGCTCACACGCCGACATCTCAATACTCCCAATACAGCTGACCGTCGCTGTGCTCTTAAGCACACTTTGTGGTGCCCGGCATTCCTTCTGGCTGTGCCAAATATGAAAAGTCAGGCTGTTTGTTTGTGATACCAAACTGACTGTTTCATTACGTGGTATTTTATGAAAGAAAGCACCAAGAGTGAAGCACATTGTCTTTTACAGCATGTGTTGCTATTACAGGTAATCTCTGTGTTTTTGTAGACATTACCCACACGCGAAAAATTCTCTTCTAAACATATTTCTTCCACAGATTTTTAAGCTGAGAGGACATAATCAAAGGGGAAATACAACTTAATTTCTTGTTGCATTCTCAATGCTTAAGTGAGCAATATAGAGTTGAACAACCTTGGAAATTAATCTTAAGTAAATAAATAAAAACAAAAAAAAACAGGGAATGCTTGTCTTTTCCTGTGATGACCTTGTGTTTCTGTTTACTCCTTTTTTTTCATATTCATGTATTTACATCTGTGCAGTGAAAAACAAACAAACAAACAAAAAAAGATGTAAAACAACTTTTCAGTGTTTGCTTTGACCGTTTAGGACCTTCCTTATTTTCTAGCTTTTGACTCCTTCACTTCTGTATTATCTGCTCCTCCTCTCTTGACTTTCTTCAGTCTTTGTTTACAAATGTCATAATTGCAGAGAAAGACTTGATATGACTCTTATTTTGATGTGTTTTAAATCTGCTTTCACCTATTCTCCCACCTGCCTACTTATTCTGCTGTTCCTATATGTCAAACTGTATTTGCTTTCAGACAAGACAAAATTATGAGCTGAGAGCCTGAACTCTGACTGATGGGGGAGCACAAATAAACTGCAGAATTAATTGTTCATTGATTCAAAACCACAACATATGAATTCTCTGGACAACAAAAGTGTGCAGAAAGAAAGATAAAAGCATATGCATGAGCCCTATGTTTACTGATGGCATTTCACTGATTTTTCTAGGAAATAAGATTTAAAATGAACCCTCTACAGACGAGGGAGTCGGAATGCCCATATAGCAATCATCCAGGAGAGAGCCCATGGGACAAGGAGAGTCATAATTTGTGGATATCTGTGTTAAAGTTTTTGTAGAAAACATTTATTAAGCTGCTAATTGAATGCTATCAACGGTGTGCTTTATTATCTACTTTGATTTGGTTAATAAATGGACATAAATTAGAACATTAGAAATCTTGCATAAATTGACAAGTTCAGAGCTTTTTTGCGTGATATGCTTTATTTATAGCAGATTAAATTAACAAGGATTTTCTCAACAACTAATTGCAATATTTAAAGTGGCATTTTCACTTGCAACATAGGATGAACAAATGATTATTTTGCATCCTCTTCCTTCCTAGATTGTTGTGGTTTATCATCAATCTTTTTTNTTTTTTTTTTTTTTTTTATCTCCTGGTCACATGGTGTTCAGGGAAGGTATTCAGTGTGGAAATTACAGTGGTATCCATGACTCTGTAGAGACGCTGAAGTTGTTGATAACTTTACTCTGCTCAGGAAATCTGTCCTGAAATTCTGTAAGTGTTAAAAGCCTGATTTAGGTTAATATAATTTCTGGATCACCTGTTATAATTAAAACAAGATCAAGCCTCGATCCTTAGAATATGCTTGAACAAAGCACGTAGTATAGAAAGCTATGTGAGAAGAGGTTATATGAAGAAGCTACATATACTGTAGGAAAGGAAGGACTTCAGTGATCAAGGTTGACTTATGTAAGAACTGAGGCAATGCTCAAAGATAGTTCTCTGTACATCAGTATCTCCATGTTTCATCTCAATTTGCTTATGCTTTTCACTCAACCTTAGCAGACATCTGGGCAACTATGCAAAGGAACGCAGTGGTTTTCTTCCTTTTTGGTTTTAGGCTTCATAAAAAGTTAGTGTTTTTACTATTTTATGTGAATAAAGTAGTTGTCAACAGTCCCTCAGGGAGCATCTATCTTTTGTGAACGTTGTAAAGATTACAGTCCGAATATAGCAACATTTCCTTGCTCTTTGGCTGATCTTGTATTCTACCGTGTTCAGTGAGTATTTGCATAAAGTAATGGTGCATGTGAATAGTCTGGTTTAGAAAGGACATATTTTTAACTGTGTGCTTGGCTAGAAAATGGGAAACATTCATGCACTGAAAAAATAAATCTTATTCAAATTTTTACACCTATATACAAATTAAGGATGCTTGGTTATTTTATGAAGGCACAACTTAGATGAACTTTAACATTGCAAGTTTCTCTTAAAAGCAATTTAAGTTGATGCTGATGTTTGCCATGCAATAAATTTTATTAGTAATAAATTTTATTAAATTGGTTGTCTACACTAATACAGAGAAACACTAATGTGCACAGCTTCTAAACCCTCAAATCATTGTCTCATTGTACGTGATCCTTATTTCAACAGAATTTAAAAGGCAGCTGAAAGTGTTTTCCTTTGCAGTGTCTTTGCATTTGCACTAAAACATTTCTGTGAGCAGTATTTCTAACTCTGGTGATCTGGATCTGGAGCTTTCAGACTAGCAGTATGTCATAATTATTTCCCTGAAAGTTAAACACAAACTTTCAAATATTTTGAAGCAATTCCAGTCCATTTTATACTTATACTGCATTTATGGAAATGAACTTTTACGACAACTGGACTATGCACATTTTCACTAACAGGCAGTGAAAAGGCAGCCTGGTCCTTTCTAAATTCAGTGGAGGTTAAAACATTTATTTTATGTTACTTGATTATTGGGAGATGTATAAAAAATAAAATGATTTTTTTTTTACAGAAACCACCAAGAAATCCCAACATATTTGTATGACATGAAAACACAAATACACTATCAATTACTGTAAAAATGCACTGCTGATGAATAACGTTTGTGTGAATTCGACCTGGGAATGTAGAATGTCCATATCTCTATGATAGTGCTTACTATTTTTTTTCTTAAAACTAAAATGTTTCCTATTACAACAGCAAATGAGAGAATGCAAACCAAAATACTGCCTTGTGGTTCAGAAGGTGCTTTGAGCTGAATAAGAGGTGCTTTGAGCTCAGTGGTGGCCAGTGATAGGATGCAATGGGTGTGAGTTGAAACACAGGCAGCTCCATTTCCATGTGAGGAGGAAATTCTTCACTGTGAGGGTGCCAGAGCCCTGGCACAGGCTGCCCAGGGAGGCTGTGGAGTCTCCTTCTCTGGAGATCTTCCAAAGCCGCCTGGATGCCGCCCTGTGCCCCGTGCTCTGGGTGTCCCTGCTGGAGCAGGGGGTTGGACTGGATGATCTCTAGAGGTCCCTTCCAACCTCAACCTTTCTGTGAGTTTGTGATTTTGTGAAAAAAAGCCTGGTCTATATGGAATAATAAATGTTGATTAATTTTCTTATATTAATAGTTTAAGTGAAGTTGTATTTTATCTTGTCTTATCCTTTTAGTAGTTAGTCCTACAGTTCATTAATGGATCTTCTTATATGGATAATGTTACATGAACCAGAACCCTTCTATAACAGAAAGCTTCCTGTTAAAATTTCTGATTGCACTTGTGAGCATGTGTTTAAGCTTAGAGGAAGCTGTTGGTCTGTATGTGCTCCACTGCTCAGCAGGCTCTGACTTTTCTCTTTGAGCATTTTGTTGCCCCACGTGTTTTGGGGAGATGCAATTTCACATGAAAGATGGCAGCTTTTGAGTTTGTGTTAAAAATAACATTGCAGAAGTTCCAGGCTCCTGAGATATGTGTATATTTGGTGGAGAAGATGGTTTGTTACTGACCTTGCAATTGCTGTGGTCACGCATACCACTACAAAAGTGTTTGTAAAATATATATGTGATAGCTCTATTTTATTCGTATTATAGGAATACAGTACTTGTACCTGTATAGAAGGTACCATGGTTTACATAACCTGCAGAACAAGTATTTATATGGGCACAGCCTGGTCCACCTGGGTTCTCCCTTACTTTTACCTAAATAAATATTTCTTGAGTTTGCTTAATGCACTAGCACCATACATTTCTTTTACAAACATAATGTAGAAGTGCAAGAGGATGAAGCATAAACATGAAATAAAAGAAGAGCCTATAAGAGTCATCTGAATGACTCTTTCTGGGTGCAGAAAGCTTGTGGTACAGATCATGTGGGTTGTTGTGGGCTTCAGAAAACTTGAAAACTCTGTTAGTGAATATAAACCATTACAGTGGCTACAGGGGTGACAGGGAGGTGTTTCCAGTGACTTCTGACCTACTAAGAATCATGGAGAATAGAAATGCTGGACAAGTGCTTTATCCTGTAGCCAGTTAAAAAATCTGGGAAGAGTCACAGGCAAGAGACAATAATAAAGTGATTTGCCTTGCAAATAGGGTGGAAATATTTATAGCAATAGAAGTGGGCTTTATATAATTTTAGAATTTAGGAATTTAGTGCTTGAAGGCTTATTTGCTCAGAAGTAAGTGACAAGTGGCAGTTAAGACTGCTCTTACACTGCAACTCATAGCAAGTGTTATTTATTCTGATTTAGCACTTTGTGATAGGTACTTCATGGCTTGTTTTGTGAAGAACAAGCTCAAAGGCATGTTAATGCAGCGTTAATTTCAAGCTATGTAAAAACAGATTAACGTGTTCTTTGTATTAGAACAAATAGAAATTTTGCAGGATAAATATTTAAGCATTTTTATACCTTAAACATATACTAGATGAATTTTCAGTAAGATAATTCTGCTAGTGCTGTTATTTTTTTGTGTGTGTAGTGGAGCAGACTGAGCTTTTTTAATAGGTCCATTTATATTGGCAACTAGTAGGTTGCACCATTTTGCCTAGTTAGTGATAATGTCACTCTTTGACTCCAGGAATGGAATAGAAATATTCAGGCTGATACAAAAATGAGAACATAGTCTAACCCGTGGGGGGGAAAAATAAAATAAATAAATAAAAAGAAAAGAAAAAAAGGAGGGTGTGTGACTGCAATAGGCTCCATGTGCTATTTAATGTACTATGTGTCAAGTATCAAGAGAGTATTTTTGTCTCCTGAAGTTTTTTTTGTATGGTTCTCTTGCACCAGAGAATTATGATTTGCAGTTATGAGAGCTTGTCAAGGACATGACAAGGCACTCACTGTCCATAATCCTGTACATACCCATGACACAGGGAATATCTCTGAAAAGCTATTAAATTTCTGCTTCTGATTTTTAGCAGGAATCATGCCGCCCTACCCCCAATACCCTCTTTCTACTTCAAAATCAATGGCACTGATATCATTTCGATATTTTAATTTTTTTTTTTTCTCAACCAGACAGTAAAATGATTGATACTCTATGGAGCAGCTGCTCTGCATACAGCAAACTGGGAAGAGTGACTGAATATTTGCTGGCTATTTTCATCTATAGATGTATCTGCTTCCTCCTGTGTGTGGAAATGTATGTTGCTTGAGGAAGAAATGAGAAAGATTATGATTCTAAGATAAGGCTGATTACCATGAACTTGGTAATGGAAATAAGTAAAAGTAATCTTTCCCCTCAAAAGTCAAATCAAAAAACAAAATGTATGCACACAGTCGCACACAGGACAACTAGGAAAATAAACTAGCACAGAAGGACCCTGTCTATGGTGTTTTTCATTTGTAGAGACTTAGTAATTGTTTAATTCAAAAATCTGATACAGTATTAGAACAGCTAAAAAGTACAGAACCTCAAGATATATATGTAAAAAGAAATACAGCTGCATGATTTTGAGTCTAAAAATTCATTATATGTGTAATTTTTCACTTTTGCCTCTCATGCATATCATATTTTGTCCACAGAACAGCTTTCTCTCATGTGTTGAAGCTGGAGAGTAACCTTGTAGAGAGGTCCAGGCATCTTTCCCATGTAGAATTGGTAACAAGGGAACAGAGTGTTGCCCATTCTGCTTCGCGACACAGTGGTTTAAGGAGCCTGAAAGCACCTTTCCTGTAGGTGCCAGAAGCTCTAGAGCAGAGCTGCCATTTCTTTTGCTACAACTAACACAAGCAGTGGACCACCAGGAGGAATAGCAAGAGAAGCTCTTTGTTCATTCCCTAATTCGGCTCATGGTCAGGTTGCTGACTCATAGCTAGAAACCAGGTATCAAGGGCCGAACCAAAGTCCTTTCACTGTTAGATTCTGAACCTGGAAAAATAAAATGTAAGGAGGAATTAGTATTTTCCAGAATACTAAAAATACTAGGGGTAATAATTCAGGCTGATGTGCTACTGGTTGAATAACTCTTTACTGCACACAAGCTGTATAGGGTGAAAGAGTACATAGCAAAACACTTAGGGAATAAATTATGGGTTAGAAAGTAGTCCATAGGGAAAATAGAGAAAGTGGAGCAGGCCCAGCCTGCTGTCAGAGCACAGATTGTGTCTCTATAGATGTGTACTGAATATCCTGTCTATATGGTCATGGTTATCTAATGGAATGGCACATTTCTCCCTTGGATGGATGTTATCTGTCTTGCTATGCAATACTACTGAAACTTTCCCTTACCTGACTGGGAAGAGAGTGTAAATAATTTCCTGATTTCAGTGACCACTTCAAATATGATCCAAATAGTTTTCTCATATTTATATTATATTATCTCCCACTCATT
Source organism: Nothoprocta perdicaria (assembly GCF_003342845.1). NCBI lineage: Eukaryota > Metazoa > Chordata > Aves > Tinamiformes > Tinamidae > Nothoprocta > Nothoprocta perdicaria. The sequence goes on along the minus strand of NW_020455877.1, from coordinate 845,728 downwards.
AGTTTACTTCATGTTGGGGCAACAGTAGAGGACATCCCAGGTTTGGTGTTTTAATAAAAGAGGACATTCTGTCTGAAAGATTTTAGTCTTCTCTAGCTTTTACTAGCATGTATAATTCTTCAACTTCAAAGCTTATCTCACTGTAGGTTTTACTGTCTGGAAATCTGAATTAATCAACTCTAGGAACATGAATAGGACCTTGGACATGCACTGATAAGCTTATGGATATCAGGCATCCTTCATGAGCTGGAAGTATTAGGTTAAAAAAAAAAAAAAAAATCCATTCCTGGTTAAGAATTACTGAGGATATAGTTTACCTAGAAAAAAAAACCATCAAACATAGAAAAAATAATAAACAAAATTAATATATCAACTAGCACATTATCCACTTTATTTTATACAGAGCATTTTGTTCTTATAGTCTTTTTGTATGTAGATTATAAAATTCTGAGGCTAGAGCAGCTGTTGCTTGCCTGTTCTTCATGTAGCACTTAGCCTCATGTGGATTTTACATTAATGATGTTCAGAGATGGATGATACATCAGAAACAAATTATTCTTTCTCATTCATCGGCCTTAAGGCAAAGAATAAAACTGCTAAAGACAGACATCACAAAATACTTGGCATGTTCAATGGACCTATGATCAGTGACAAGCCATAAAATGCATTGGTTTGTGTCATAGAAAGATAAAAGCAAATACAAACATTCCAATTTTGCTTTTAGTTTGTCTTTGCTTTTTGAATGTGATACTTATTAATATTCACATATTTTCTATATTAAACTTCTTAGTAAAAGATATATATATATATTTCTTTCTGTTGCCTAGACCAATATAAGGTTGGAAGTTAGGTTTGGCAATATTTATAGAGGATTATGAGATCAGGATTGCTTTAAAATGACAGCTGACATTGTAATGGTATTGGAGTTGGTATTGTAATTCACTCAAATACATAAACAAATGGGGAAAATGTGGTCTCAGTATTTCTACTTCAAAGTGATCTGTTTATATTTATTCACTTGGAAGAATTACACAGTTTTGAATGACTAAGAATGCTTGTTCTCATGAAAGCTATTATTTCTACTGGTAGTCCTAATAAAAGATTGCAGAGCTGATTTTTATTTATTTTAAAATAGAATATTTCAATACTGTGTGTATGGTGACATTGCAATATATAGAATGGCTGACCACACCTTCAACTCTTGGTGCTGGTCAAAGCCAGAGAGGTGGTGGGATGTGCATGACATACAGAAGAGTATCAGAAAGATGATCAGAATTAGTTTATTTTCTTAAGTTGTATTTAATCAAGAAATCAGTCAAAGGCCCAAGATAAAACCGAGGTCAGAGGGAAGCCTAAACCCAAAGAAGTTAACCATACGGAGGTCTGTCCATTCTAAATAGATCCCCTCCTTACGAAACATTATTTTTGACTTCTATTTTTAATCATAATGTTCATTCAAACACATACGAAGTTTCTCTATATATGTAGAGTAATTTGTAAGAGATTTATGAGAATTCATAGAGGTATGATTGGAATCTGTAATGGCTTCATTATGGAGCAGTAATGCTTTGAATTGCTTCTTGGAGTTGGATTACTGACAAGTATTTGAATAGCTACCCTCTTAATTAAAGTAATTTTGGAAGCATCAGTCATGGTTTTTATTTGAAGTTGAATTGAATTTTGCATTTTATGTAATTACATTTAGTACTCAGCCTAGCATCTTTTTTATTCCCTCTCTCAGAAGTCATTATTTATCTTTGCATTCCTACACGCATCCTTTGTGTAGGAAGGAAATGAGATAGAAGTCCATGGTAAGATGTCTTTGTATTGTGTGTGTTTTCTTTAAGGGTGACAAAGTGAATAACATGCAGAATATATTTTAGATAGCGAATGCAGCAGAACGGAATGTCTTTACTTCAAGTGCTGCCCTCTGCCACAGCAAGTCTTTGGTGACCAGAAAGACAAGAGCTACCTTACCTAATACAAGATATTTGATCCCTGGGGAAACTCATTTCTGCAGAGCTCTGCCCCTGAGGAGGTATCTGAAGGCAGTCCTGAGACCCAGCCTTCTCACTGTTCACCAGAGAGCTAATTCTAGCTTCTGAGAAAAAAGGAACTTGAAAACTGTGATCTTATCTTCCAGTGATCCTCTAAAACTTGATGCCAACTGACTCAGAAATCTGCATTGGTCCAGTAACAGAGTTCACATTCAGTTTTTCTGTAATAAATAAGTGCAGCGTTATTTAAAATAAATTAGTATTTTCTCCTGAGCACAGTAGTTTCCCATTTTTGGCTCCATTTTTTTTTCTCTTACACCAACACCATAGCAGCATCTCAGACACAACAGGAGACTATATAGTACACATCGTGTGAGGGATTTATGGAATTAGACCCCTTAAGGTGATGCTGGAGTGGACGAGAATTGCAAAATATTTTGCAGTTAGTGTTCCTCTAGTCCACTGGCCTCAGCAGAACATTTTATCACGACTCCATGATGATTCCATTATCACTGATCTATCATGTTAGATCCATGGCAATACATATTAATGCATATACGCCTTAATATATAGATGACCTAAAGAAGAGTTCGCATCTTTTTGAACAATATTTGTTTTGTATTTTAAGGTAAATCATAAGAAATAACGTAGTACTTAGAGCATGTCATAAGTTGAAGTTGTAGAAGATACAGTTTTCCTGACAGTTATTCTGAAATATTTGTATCTTGACAATGCTTTACCTTCCAAATTGCAGAAAATCCATTTGAGAAGTCTTTCTTATAGTAGGCAATACTTACACAGTTTCTTTTTCACTGATGTATCTTTTTCTTTACATGTAAACTATACATAAACATGAGTGTTTGTGAATATTTGTGTGTGCATGTGTGTCTTTAGACCTCTTGGACACTCTTGGACATAACCATAACAAGGGAGTAAGGCGTACTGTCTAATAATTACCTCTATAATATGTCACGACCAAATATTTTCACTTTTGTTAAGCCAGTGTATATGAAATGATCACTGATAATTCTTTGTTCATCAAATGAGAAAAAAAAAAGAAAGAGGTCTGGAGTTAGATCACCAAGACTTATGACGTGAAAAAAAAAAAAATCATGAATTGTTTGTACTAAAGATAGGATCTCTACCAAGGAGGCAATGATCATTCGTTTTGGTCTAGAGGACCTTAAGTGAGAAACAGTCATAGTGTGGTGGAAGAATATGCTGGAAGCTTTCCTATGGCAGCTGCAACATGTGAGATTCAAATCACAAATTGCATTGCATTTCTGTCTCACACACACAAAATGATATAGATATTTTCAAATTTAAATCCCACTCATCAAGTACACTAACTGCTTTATCTCCATTTAGTCTTCTTATATATCACACTTGCAGTTCTGATACAGATACAGTTCTTTTAACAGTTCATTGAACATGAAAATACATTCAAATAACAGCTGATTTTATGGTATGGTATGATTAGGTGGTACTAAAGGAATAATAGAAATATTTTAATTCCATACATTCTACTTATTTGGGAAAATTAGTCATGTGAGCTCAGATTTTTCACCTCACGTTTTCATGAAACCAGTGTAAAAGTGGAAAGTCAAACCCATTATTTTCTTCCGCTTAATTTCTTCCAAATAATAGTGTTATATTACTTCCTGACAGGATTTAATTAAAGCCTTTGGAGATTTTTCCTTAATTAAGGTTTGAGGTTCTTCAGAACAGGCAACTGTGAACTTATCTGACCAAAAGAAAAATAGCAGAATTGTTGTCTTAATTACTTTATTTATAGGTACATGTAACTTTGTGTGTGATGTGTGAGAGCTGTAATAATTTTCACTGTATGTAAAACTTTTACATACTAGCAAGCACAACCAAGATGTGTTTTTGCAATGAGAAGATACACTTCCTCTTTTTCTATTTTCAGAAACTTGTATTGGAAGTCAAAGGAAAATATAGATTCCCCCAATTTGTCAGTGTTTTGGTGATCCTCAGCTTTCATATTTCCAATAAAAATGTTCTCCATTCACTTTCAGTGCAAGGTTCATTTCACTTAGTCTTTAGAACTGTATTTTAAAATCTTAATGGGACTTCTAACGATACTCACAAGTATTCCAAACTCTTTTCTATGTAAAGAGATAAGCTACTGTAAAAGTATCTGTTTCTGAGACTCTCAAGACAATTAAGGGTGATTGTATTAGATTTTGTAGGTGCTGTGTTTTTGGTCAAGTCAAATTTATCTGCAATTTGCGAAGTTTTAGGGAATTCAAATGCATTTTTGTTCGTTTTTTAAACCTGCATCACTAATTAACATTTTTAAAAGTTGAGTAGATTATTCCCAATGAACACTTAGTATCTGTGATCACTGTACACTTACTTAGAAGAGAGTGAATCTGAATCTGGAAAATGTATATTCCAGTCATCTGATCAAAATATTGTGAAAATATAGCAAGGTTTGATGTGGTGATTAGATCATTTTTTGCCTGACATAATTTTATAGGGTATGATTTAGACTGTGATGTGGGAAAAATATCTTTTTGCTGCTCAAATAAACAACATTCCCTTATTTTGATATCATCATGATAAGACTGGGATGGACAGTTTTATTCAGAACAGATGTGCAATTTTTTTTTGAGGAGCACATCTGAAAATACTGTTACTCTTTCAAATTTGACTACTGTCTCTGTAATATTTTTACTTTTATATAATTATGTTTCTTATGTTGCTGAAGGAAATTTCTGTCTATTTAATATGCAAAACAAGTTTGATGTATCCCTATCTGACAAAAAAAAAAAAAGAAAGAGCAAAATGGACTGAATTATAGTCAAAGTTTACATATCAAGAGGTCACTCTCAGTAATATGATATTCTTTATATGAACCATTATTAAAGGACAGGAGTCATAGAGATATTTAATAAGTTAGAGAATTCATGTAAAGAAATAATCATTTTTTGTACATGCTATGTTGATCTTGACATCAGAGATTGACTATAGGTAAAAGAGAATAATTCTGCTTGGTTTAAGGAATATACCTCAGATTTGTAAGATAATTTAGACAGATAACTATGATGTACAATGGACTTTTTCATTTTTATGACTGAGACATAAAGTATTTCTGATGGAAAAAACCAACAACGTACAAGGAGCTATTTGATTATAGAGTGATTTGATTATAGATTAAGTGAGCATTACCTCTGTTGTTAAAGTATAAATTTTAGAAAGAGGATGCTAAAGTGACTGTTTAGTAAAGAAAGTGTAAATGTGGAGCCTAAGGACTTCTGCTGCGTCTAGGGACTACTACTTAGTAAAGAAATTAAGGAGATACTGTCTAGGAAACTGATCAGTGACTGTCACAGAATAAACTGCTTTGCAAGGCAAATCCGTAGTCTGAGATAACAGCGGCCTAGTAATCCTTTGGATTAAGATAAGACATTCTTCATGTCTTTTTGACATATATTAAGATTTTTAACAAATCATATTTTAAGTAAGTTTCTCTGAATGCATTTTTTTTCTTTTTTATTTGCGTATGCATGTTGAGTATTTGATACCGAGGGCATTACAGTACCAAACAGCCAAGGCTGTTTCCAGAGGGAACCTGAAATGCAGCTGAGTTTTGAAGGCTTTGTGAACTTTAACTTTCCAAATATCAGTTGGCCCCAAACTTCCCTCAATTAAAACCAGTACGGTCTGAAACCTTCTATAAGACCAGAAAGAGCTGCAAGGTGTCTTTGTAGGTGAAGCAATAATCCTGGCTTTCAACATGCAGCACTTCTTCAAGACTGGTTGGAGGGATTCATCAGATGTGTAGTGACATCGGTAGCTGTGACGCTCCTTAGTTCCCATGTACTTTCATGTGTACTCTCAAGCATCTTGAAAACAGGTAGAAACTGAATGGAATCTGTCACTGTATCAACTGTGTTTAGAGCAGTAGAGCTGGCGATGAAGGTTTGTTCTAATCAGTCCATTTTACAAGCTCTGTACAAACTGATGGGTGGCCTTACCTAGATGTGTTCCAGACGTGCAGGGTGCATCTCTTTCTTTAATGTCATTTTGAAAACATGTAAGGCAGCTGTTTTGTGGAGAACTTGAATACAATAGAATTGGGCTCCGAACCAAAATTATCATCTTTACCTGCAAAGCAGGTATTAAAGTGGAAGGATTTTTGCCATAGGATTGCAAAAACAGTATTTATTGCAGCCTCTAGCAAATCACTTGGAAATCTATGCATGTCAGCTTACTAATTGTACACAAATGAAATCTTGTCTCCTATCAGCTATTGTTTGTCTTTTTCATTGCTTAGAAAGGTGAAAAGAGGGCATGCAATGAATGCTATTTACATTCCTCCTCTTTTTTTCTTACTTCTGCCCAGCCTATGTGCTGATTTCCTTTAAAAATAAATTATTGTATATGATCTTTTTCCTTTTAAGAGATGAAAGCATGAAACACTCTAGGAAAGGGCAAAATATTCTAAGAAACTTGGTGATCATTCACAGGCTTGAAATGTTTGACATTCTTGAATTCTATGAGATTGAAAAAACATTTCCATTTCAAGTCCTGCTGTAGTAATAATAAATAAATAAATAAATAAATAATAATAATAATAATAGAATAATAGAGTTTTCACACCTATAGAGCAAGGATAGCTCCTCCACAGCTGCATAGAATGGGCAGTCTGTGATTCTCTTTTCTGCCTCTGGAAGGAAGATTACTGATAAATGTTGTGTTTAGATTGTCAGGGTTTTCAAAGACTATGAACCACCCAAAGCTTTGCCTCTTCCATGGAACTTGTTCTCTCTGTATTGATTCAGAAATACTATACATGGAAATATACCTCTCCAAACGTGAAGGAAATAGATAAGATGAATGACTTCCTTACAACAGCTTCTGAACATTTTTAATATAAAATTTTATGTCAAACTATATCAGTATTTTCCATGATTCAATACTGTGTGAAATATTAGTCCTAGATTTTCATCAGATATGCATTAAAATATATAAGTATATATGAGTTCTTATATTGTTAATATATTTTTAATATTTTTTATTATATATTCCAGCTATATTCTGGTGTCATTACCTTTTTATCTTTAAATTATAAAATTTGAAGTGTTAACTCTGTCACTGCTAGAAATGCTAGACTTTGATCACCATATTGTATCCAGGGAGCTATATTTAAAATATATGAGATACATCTGCTATCATAGAAGATAGCTGCAGATATCCACAAATATAACAACTCATAACTCCCCATAATTATGCAAGTGCTCCTACAACACTAAACATACAATTGGCTGGAGGTATTAGAAATGTTCCTTATTATTTCCTCTTGCCGTGGCACAATGTTTTGAGTATCAAATTAAATACGTTATCTATAGTCCTAGGTCAGAAATTGCAGCTGATTTAAGGGATTGTCCAAGAAGTGCAAAAACCACATTTTTTTTCAGGCTATTTTTAATTAAGCTATTAAGAAAATACAGGGGAAAAAAAGACAATCAGGTAATAAAGCTACTTTTGATTTAGTATCCTAGTTACTGCTTCATAGGATTTTAATGTGCAAAGAATGTAATTTTCACACTTTTTTTTCTATGTATTTATGTTTATTTGTAAGTGACTTTTATGAAAAGCATTATGTAGCAATGTTTATACAGTACTTTTTCCACCTTTGCTGAGCCAAGTGGTACATACTTTTGGTAATGAAAAAGGGCATGTGGATCATTATTTCTGTGGAGAAACAACTCAGAATTTTCTTTGCTTAGTGAAATAAAAAGCCAGCACTGTGCTGGTGAGCACAGATGTAACTATTGAAAGTAACTGTAACTACTACTGGGTCATTATTAAACAAAAATATTGAATATATTTTGCTAAAATTTTCAGGAAATAGGCTAGTTATAAGCACTGATGGGATTTCTTCAATTCCAACTTGTCATTTAATAAAAAATTTTGAGTGCTTCAATCCAGAGGCATATTTTACTACAAAATGAATATAAAGATAGGAAAGACAATATACTTCTTGTTTATTATAAAGGAGGCAAGCAATTACAATAAACAAGTAGCTGTGTTCTGTACTTCATTTTCACTGTTGTTTAGAAAATACTGGTGATTGAAAATTGCTAGAATTGTTAAGCAAAATAGCTAGAGTTTTTATTTTCTAAGGAAAAGAGACTAAGTGTAAGCTAGGGTCTGGAAATAAGGAATAACAAGTAGTCTACATGGATCCACAATTCATTGACTCTCCCTCCATTCTGCCAATAACGACATCCTTTGTATAGGAAAAGAAATAAAAATTAATATAATGTTCTTATATGAGAGAGAATGACTGCCTCAACTAGTATTGAATAAAGTACACACAAGATGAAGGATTTACAAACCTCTGTCATATTTTATTAGGACTCTGAAATATCTAGCAGTGATTCCAGATGTCTTTTTTTTTTTAATTCTTTGAAGCCTGTCTTTAACAACTAAGTAACTTTTCCTTAGGGGACCTTTGTAATCCAGGATCAATGACACAAAATGACAATTGTTGTTTTGTATGCCATAAATGCAGAACAGATCATTAAACTAAAGGGGGAAGAAGGGAGAAATCCCAACTTCATTTCATAATAAAAGGAAGAACAGACTAGGACTATGGACAAGTCCATGAGATTTTTTGCTTGCTAGATATCTTTCTTGCTCATTTTACCAGTTTTCTTCAGATCTTTAGAGTGCTTTAAATCTTTCTTGGAAGGAAAACCAATTTACCAGTTACTCATCGTCTAAATCTTTACACAACACTAATTTCAATAAAGATTTTATCAGGGGAATAGCAAAAAAAAAAAAAAAAAAAAAAAAAAAAAAAAATCAGAACTCCTCTTCCTCTATTCACCTTACTCATTTTCCCTACTACACTCCTTATATCCTCTCTGGAGTAAAAATTCTTGGAAAAAGACATTATCTTCAGACTTATTCAATGAAACTTTTGAAATGAGGTCTTACATAGGAAGTCGAGAAGTTTTTAACCATTGGTGTATTTTGGCGCTATATACTTAGCAGAAAATTTTATTGCCAGACATTTATGTTATAGATAAATTAAAATTAAACAGGCATAAGATGAACGAGAGAAAGATGATGCTTTAAATAAACTGGTTTAAATTCAAATTTGGATGCTTAGCTTGACACAGGATCCAAATTTGGACTCTTAGCTTTGCACAGGATGACTTACCTTGTAGGAGATTAGAAAGATGACAGCATTCTTAAAAAACATTTCCTACATTTTCCTAATCAAAATCAGATTCAATTTTGCCTGTATTGGTTTTGTTCTGAATTTTAAATACAGAATCTTCTTTGAAATAAAGAGCTGCAGATGCAGAGTTGTGCCACTTCTATCCATCTTTTCCTTCCTACTCATATGTCCTTTCTTTTTAGAAACATCAATCTGTTACACACAAATTACTATACTTTTATGCATCCCTCCTGTGCATGAGCTGACTCATTTGTATTGCCAGCGGTCTGAGAAGTGGAGGAAACTCTGCTGCTTTTTTGCCTCTCCTTTGCCCTTTGAATAAGGGACTTGCAAAAAAAAAAAAAAAAAAAGAGAGAAAGAAAGAAAAGAAAAAAGAAAAAAAAAGATGTGATCTCTAGGAAGGATGTACAGGTCAATGTACACTGTGGACCTCTGTATTAAATGTATTCTGACTGAAATGCAAGACTTGCAAGAAGGAATCTCCATGGTATGAGAAATATACAGCACATAAATACTAGACGTGTAAAGTGTTAAGCAATGTACTGAGTCCTGCTCTACCAGCAATGATTTCTGTTCATGCTATTTTGCACTGTTAGACCTGAAGAACGTCCTTCAAGACACACTAGTTACATTACCTTGGAAACATCTAGTTGCCCATGAATAAACTCCGTATCACTTTTGAGCTTACATCACCATTTGCTAAGAAGACACCTATTTTTTGAAAAAAAAAAAAAAAAAAAACCCAAGCAAAACCCACCATTAACTCCTGTAGATTTTTGAGTACAGTTCCACAAGCTGACCAGAAAAAAATGCAGTTGTTATGGTGCTCCTGTCTATCCAGACATTAATGTTGTCTCACTTACCTCAGTTTAAAAAGAAGCTTTGGACTTGGTCTCTGTTATACTTTTGAGAAGTAAAGCTTTCATTTGAATTGAAGTCATCCTGGAAAGCCACTTTTGGGCTTTGAAATGGTAAGCTTAGGATCGTGTGGATTTTCTTTCAACAATATTTTCTAATAATACACTATATTCTGTGTGTACGAGAAAAATGACTTAACAATGTTATTTACATCTTGTGTTTATGGAAATAGTTGGTCTTTCTTTTGAAACATAATAAATAAAAACACAAAATGAAGTGTTTCTTTATTCCAATTAACCAAAAGTGATTTGATGTATGAAGTAGTATTTCTGATAGGACTTCTCCAAGTAAAATCTTGTCTGTGGGATCACTCTGTTGAAACTCTTACCTAGGTTGATTATAGTTTTGCTGATAATCAGCTGTAGCAATTTGGCAAATTTCTTCTTGGAAGTCAAAGCTTATCATATGCCTAAGACTTTTATCAAACCTACCTCGCAGATAAACTATAAGGCAGGTGTCACTTAGATGAAGACAGATCAGATTGTCTAGTATGATCAAATCCCCTGGAATGGAGACTGCCTAAGGACACTGTCCCATTTGGATCTCAAATGCAGTTATTTAGTTTAAAAAGTAACCTTCATTCAAAATGATAAAGCAAATTGGAGTGTGAGTGCAGGTCATGTTGCTGGTCCTAATTATGTGGCATCTTGCCTTATTATACCATAATCATGTTCTACCATAGTTCAACCAATGAACTACATCTCACACCATGCAGCATCTTAGAAGGTTTGGGCCAGTACAACTCAAAGAGTGGGTTTTTTTTGATATTTTTAACAAAAAAAAAAAATTAGATGTAATGATGTGGAAAACTATAGTCCAGCAAGACAGAGTGATTATTAAAATTTCAATTTAGTATTTCTGATCTCATCTATATTACTTGTGTAATAGTTGTGCTGTATCAGATTTTAAAATCCAGTATGGGCTCAATAGAAGAAGCATGGGTTACTCCTGCTGTCATTAACCCTTAAGGAAGCATTCTTACTTAATCCCCTCATAATAGCAACATAATTTAAAAACTGAAGATTGTAATGTACTTATTTCTCAAAGTGATAGCTTTAGTCATTTACAACACTAATGCCATTTATTATTAATGGACAGGTTGTAAGGTCAAAGATAACTGAAGGTAATTAAGACTGTAAAAGGACATTATCAATCCTTCAAGTCTATAAAAACATTTTAGAAATTGCAGGCCTCCTCATACATTCATCACTGATAGCTTGTTTTCACTTTTCAAATTTTTCGTGCAACTAATCCCACTTAAAATGACTGTCTCTGCCCACACTTGGTAAATAAGTGCTGTGGCAGATTTCTTAGGAAATACCACCATGGAAACTTAATTTTGTTTGTGACTTATTGGTTTGACTGTCCATTTTCCTGTAGCAGAGCACAGAGAATGAAACAGAAATTCATTTCAAGGTAGGCTCTTTCTGAGAACTTGAGACAGAATAGCAAAACCTAGCATAGGAATAGAATGACGAATGACATAAATATATATATAAAGGGGTATGTTTGCTTGGTTTTTTTTGTTTGTTTGAAATCACTTTGTGTCTTTCTGCTAAAAAGGACATTTTTACTGGTAATTTTCAGAGCAAAGTACAGAAAGACATACCAAATAAAATGGAGGAATCATATGTATCTAAATCTAGAAAAAAACATGGTTCACCGATACAGGATGATTTGGGATTTTTTTTTTTTTTTTTTTTTTTTTTTTTTTTTTTAGGTAAAAAATTACCTAACACGATACTTTAGATTTTTAGAAGTACAGTAACAAATTGAAAGGAAATTTTATTTCAGATAGGTAAAGTCAGACTGAATGCCATGCACACGGACAGCAAATGGTACTGTTTCCAAAGCTACTTGCATGAATACATTGCCTATACATTCGTTGCTTCACTGCAGACTTTTATCATTGTGTTTTAGTCCATCACTAGTTAAGAAATCTGAAAAAGTGATATTAGAAACAGAAGTATTTTTTTTTTCTTTAGATAATTCCTAGTGAATAAAATGAATGGTGGGTGTCATGGTGGACGACAAGTTGACAGCAGTGTGCCCTGGTGGCCAAGAAGGCCAACGGGATCCTGGGGTGCATTAAGAAAAGCGTCTCCAGCAGGTCAAGGGAGGTGATCGTCCCCCTATACACAGCCCTGGTGAGGCCTCAGATGGAGACTGTGTCCAGTTCTGGGCTCCCCAGTACAAGAGGGATGTGGAGCTGCTGGAGAGAGTCCAGTGCAGGGCTATGAGGATGATCAGGGGCCTGGAACATCTGCCCTATGAGCAAAGGCTGATAGAGCTGGGCCTGTTCAGCCTGGAGAAGAGAAGGCTGGGGGGGGATCTGATCAGTGTATAACAGATAATATTTTTTTCTGGCTACCTGGCTACCTCTTTTCAGTAACAGCCTCTTTTCAGTAGTAGCTGACTACCTCTTTTCAGTAGTAGCCAGCGATAGGACCAGAGGAAACGGCCACAAACTGAAGCCCCAAAAGTTCCAAAGGAACTTAAGGAAAAATTTCTTGACCATGAGGGTGACAGAGCCCTGGAACAGGCTGCCAAGCAAGGTTGTGGAGTCTCCTTCTCTGGAGATCTTCAAAACCCATTTGGACGCAGCCCTGTGCCACATGTTGTAGGTGACCTGTGTGTGCAATGGATTTGGACAGGATGATCTCTAAAGGCCCCTTCCAACCTTAAGGATTCTATGATTCTCTGAATGTTTGAGCATCATGTTCATATGCACATATATAGTCAAGCAGCTGGATAAACTGAGGGATGTCAGGCTTGCTTGGTATCTCCTGTGTGCAGATCATGCCTTGTAGGTTTATCATAATTAAGGTGGGCGATTGGTTTAAATGACAGAATTACATGAATAAATCCAGTCATATTGTTACTACAGGAATTGAATTCAAAGTCTGCTGTAGGCCTAAGGGAGTTGGCAGTGTCCAATTACATGACAAGCGTGTCTTAATACTAAATGGCTAACAGAACCAGAAACATAATTAGCATGGATAACCAGAAATAATGAGATTAGAAATGAAAAATTACACATAATGCTTCTAATACTGAATTTACAGTACATGTATTTAGTAGTGGTCTCATGCATAGCAAATTTCAGGATTGGGGGTAAAAGTGTAAAGGATCAATTTTTATTATTATTTTCCTTTGGGGAAGTAATATAAATTAAACCAGGATCTGGTATATACATGTTCACCTTTTTCTGATACTCAAGCTAAAAGCACTGCCATATTTAGTTATAACCCTGCCGTAGGCCTACTTAAGCCAACACAGACCCGCACGTTGTTGTGGTCCAACTGACAGCCTTGGCTACCACTTACTCTTGTGAAGCTTAAACTACCAGGTGCTTGTTCTTGCTGAGAGTTGCAGCTCTGAGGAAACCTTTTATAGTTATGCAGGGTTTTTAGGAAGTATTATCAGCTTATCAAATAAATTGCTTTTGATATAAAACCAGGGCAGGGTAAACTCAAACTCGGATGACACTATGTTGTGACCTGGTCAGCAACTTGTTTGATTCAGGCAACTCCACTGGTGGGTATATTGATTATTTATAATAGTTTGTTTTGTTTTTCTATGTTTGTTTACAGTGTATTCTCATTAGCAAAGATTAGTGGCATTGTCTCCTGGTGCCATAAAGTAACTCTCATTGTAACACTTTCTTCTTCTTTCTTTCCTTGAAGCAAATGTGAGAAACAGCTTATTGTTCCTGAATTTCATTTTTGAATTCATCTAGACTTTCTAGTCTGCTTCACTTTCTATTGTGCACTCTCTAGATGATCCATTACAACAATTAAGAAAAGGATTGTAAAATTTGATCTTGAAGTGTTTCTCTTTATACTGAGTTCATCCAATTAAAAGTAAAAGTTTAATTAATCTTATGACTTTATAGAGCATGTTTTAGTTCTTGAAATATAGTCCTGTCAAAAAAGATAAGTACTTATATATCTTTAATATAGTTACAAGTACTAATGACTTCAGTTAAAGCATTTTTGGCCCAAATTTTCCCTCCTTGTTCAGAGGAAACTTATATCAAAGCCATCAGTAGTTTTTAATGTGTCCAGAGGCAAACCTTCTAAATAAATTCTCTTCATATGCAGGAATAATTAAATCTCAGTCTTGTGATGCTCTGTGCATGGATGACAGACTGTAGTTTATTGTATAATGGAAAAGTACATCAAGGTTACAAGATCAGAACATCAAAGAACCTTCATGTTTCACAAAACAAATCTCTAGTTCATGCTCTCAAGGAGAGAGGCCATTAAAATACATGATGCACGTAGTTTTGTTTTGCTTCTTTGTTTCTTGCAGATATATATGAGACATTTGCAAATTAGTAAATAATCTGTCATGATCAGACTTCCCTCTTTTGCTCTTCACTGTTAATGTTATCATTTCTACAGCTGGCGTGATATTGCACAGATAGTAGGGGGCTGCTGCAGTGTAACAAACATATCTGCTTATGTAACAAAAATATAATTGAGCTTTCTAGTTTTGAGACCTCAGAGCTGCAGTAAACCTCGTGAATAAATCTGAAAACCGAGGTGTTTCAGTGAAGTGCACTGACCCGGACATTCACCCAGCAGCTGCTGCAGGGTTTGACTCTATGATTTCCCGCCTGGAGCCCATCGAGCCTCCCTTAGGCTGCACGGGCTGCAGCCCCTGCCCTGTCGGATGTGTCTTTCCCGGCAACCCAACCTCCCTGAGGTCCAGGCAGTCCTGCCTTGTGTCCCCACGGCTCTAATGTTTGTTCCTCTCTGCCCCAGCTCCAGGTTGGCCCCTCGGATGCAGGTTCGGCAGTAATGCTCATACTTCAGATCAGTTATCTCTGATGTTTGTTAGCACAAGAAAATACTAATTTAACCAAAACCACACGAGAATTGTGCATTTTGTATCACAGCAGTTAGTGCTTTGGGCTTGGAAACTTGGAAATTTAAAAATCCAACATCCGTTCTCCCTTTACATCCCACTGAATCTCTTGACAGTCTCCTTTACAATATGTTTTTTTTCTTCCCATATTCTCCAAATTCTTTTCTCAGCAACCAATTTATTTTTCTCTTACTCCAAACATCTCTTCCTTTATAGCTTCAACCTTGCTCAGAGAGTCTCTTAATTTATTTCACCAAGTGACAGTATCCTCCTCAAGTAATCAGTTCTCTAGCTCCCATTTCTCTGAAACTGAGTTTTGAAAAGGTCATTAAATTCAGAGGATTGTCCATTTCTAGTTCCACTGTATTACTGTCTCATAATCATTGTTTTGTATAGAAATAGAAATGGACACCTGTAAGGCCTCACATTAAAATGAGGCTTGCAGCCCCTGATGGAGGCCCTAAAATATGACCTGGAACTATTAAATTTTACTTTGATCCAGCTGAACTGCCACAGAACTTTGAGGAAATCACATAAATGGCATGCTTTAGGAGTTCAAGCTCTATAAAAATGCAGCCTTTGAAAGTCCCTTTTCCTTTGAGAGTAATTTTTTGTCCCTAATATCTGTCTTTTTATATTTATAAGTCATTATATACCAACATAATTCAATTAAGTGGTGCAGTGCATACTTATCTCTCCCCACCCCAACCCCAAACCTCCTCCTGGCGTTCTTATCATCTGAAATAACCAGGAGGGCTCTGCTACATTAGACTAATGTACCATGAAGAGAAATACATAAAGAGTATGTATAAATACTCTTTTAAAAAGAATATTTTAATAGAAAGGTAGAGAGAAGGAGAAAGGTCCACAAGAGGGAGAAGAGGGCTGTGGAGAGGAACATTAAATACATCTCCCAAGTTCCAAGCTTGCAGCTTAGAAATCAAATGAAATTTCACCACGAATTCACCAGTAAGTTCAACCTCCAGGAAGTCCGTCAGGGGTGCAGCTTCTTTTGGAAGAGGAGGGATAGGTGCTACCTGTAGGTGCACGTCTGTCAGCTCAGGCAGACATCTGAAGACACCATGCAGGGATACCCCGGAGGGTTGGGTTAGAGAAGTAGCTTACTGAAGGAGAAGATGAAAGGGCTCAATTTAGGTTAAGACTGACTTTTTTTTTTTTTTTTTTTTTTTGTCAGTCAGTCAGTCAGGAAGCTAAAAATACAGGGAGAAAACCTGTTTTAAGATGAAATAGAAATTTTTGTCATTAGACACTTAGACACTTGTCATTAGACAAGTACTTTATTTCACTTTCAAGTGTTACTCTCCCATAAAAGTAGAATTTGTTCACTGTGTCAATAAAGATGTTAAAAATTACCAAAAAATACTAGTATAGTCTGTCACCTGAAGAAACCAAATTTGTAAATCACCCTGTGATTTGTAAACCACACCTGGCAGCTCCCTGTATGGGGGAGGCTGATGGCTGTGGGGGCTCTGAGCGGCAGCAGAGCCAGACCTTGCAGCCAGGACTTCCAAACTTTCTAGAAGTCATCCAAGCAGCCAAACATTGTGAAGGTAACATTTATTCTTGTGGGTAAAATTCAACTCTTTTGAGAGCCAGAGCTAAAATTTTATGCTACTGAAGACTTCAAAATATGCTTGACTGGTTTTCTCTATACAAGCAGATTTTAAAAGTTTTGTTTAGTCTAGACACTTTTATCTGATTGTTCACAAGGACTGTAAGACTTACTCTGATACAAAGAATCACGGAATGGCCTAGGTTGGAAGGCACCTCTGGAGATCATCTAGTCCAACCCCACTACAAGTATTTGTTCCTACTCAACCCCAAGCAGTTGCAGCTGTGGTTAAGAGAAATCTAAGTGTAAAGCAGTTTATTAATGCACTGCTGCTTAATTTAACTTGAACATTCCTTATGGACGTAGTAATTTAGTTTCATCATGCAGTGTTTTATTTGATCTTAATATGCTAATGAAAAAGATGGAAAGGAAGATGAAGACAAGGGAAAAGGAGCAGAAAAAAATAAAAGACAAATTACAAGTTTGGGAGATTGGAAGCTACATTAAAATTATTTTCATGTCTGTGCTATATTGGTGGCTTTCAGTTTTCCTGAAATAGTTATCTACAGAATGCTTAAGTGTTTCTCAGGATAATGATGTAGTGACATCCACATTTGCTGTTCATTTTCCCGGAGTTGCTTTTCATTGAACAGGTGATGGAAATGATTTGTTGAAGAATGTAAAAGTTGTAGCTCTAGGTTCCTCAAAGTGTATTAGACATCCTTAACTTACTTGAATGTGATGCCCTTTTAAAGCTGATGAGATTTCTTGTACTTAAAATTAAGCATATGGTCTAGTAATTTGGAAGGTCATAGACTTGAAGGTTGGAGCCTATAAAAATAATAATTAAAAAAGGGGGCAGTCTAGCCTATGGAGAAGCTATTGGAAGTAAGCCATTTGGAGCAAGAATACTTTTGATAAACACAGAATATCCTAAACACAGCAGAGATACTCATCTAATTGACCTCATGTAAATTATGGACAACCTATCCAAGTTAAAGTCACTGTCAGTACACAAAAAGAGAAACAAAGAATAGAAATTCTGTATATAGAAAATAAGGCAGAAGTACATAAGACATCTTAAACAAATATTAAAACAAATGATGTGGTGGAATATGAAATTACCTTTTGAAAGTAATACTAGATAAATAAAAAAATAAGATTAGATATTTTAAATCCAAATAATGTAGTATTGTATTTCTTGCTTTAATAAAATACCAAAGATAAAGGAAATGAAAATGTCCTACAGTTGGGAAAAACAAAGTAAATTACAAGTAAAATCCACAGTTGAAATCTACCTTTTCTTATGTGTCCTATTCTTGCAAATATTTCTCTCTCGTATTTCTGAAATGGTTTGCTTAATAGCTGTCAGATGCAATTCTTTGTTAAAAACCTTCATAGTTCACTCCACACTGCTATAGAGTCTAAGAACACCCAGCATTGAAGACAAGTAGTCTCAATCAAACAGAAAAGATGTGCTTTAAAGAATGAGCTCAACTACCTTTCTTTCCTCAGGTGCAATCAGTTTCCGTATGGTTAGAAATATAGGGACCCTGAGGTTTTTGTTTGTTTGCTTGTTTTTGTTTTTTGTTTTGTTTCTTTTTTTTTTAAGATAGCTATCCCCTTTGCCCAAGAAAGGTGTTCTGCTACTTGAAGAAAGACTGGCCTCTCTGTACTGACTCCTTCTGTGATTGCTGTGCTGTATTTATGCTTTGGGGATTGACTGATACTTCTCTTTCCTGGATGATATTGATGTTATGGGTTGCCAGTCAGTTTTTTTCTTCCCCATGTTAAAATACAAATTGAAAATTCATGTCATTTTCTTTCTTTGAAAGTGCTTCTTTGGCCAGTTTTATGTCAAGATCTTTAGGTACATCTCAACAAAAATCTCAACAATAGAACTCACTCTTCTGAAAATTCAAGAGCTCCCATCTCTTGGTCAAGTGTGAGATTTCGCTGGAGAGACTTGTGTCTTCTGGAGGGTCTTTGTGTCTTTCCAGAGGCTACAGGGGCTACTAATGACCCCCATTTTCATTTAGGTCAGAGCAGAAGGCAGTCATGTTTGGAACAACCAGTTCCTATGTAGGCTCCTGCCTACAATGATTTTTCTTGTAAAGCCTGACTGGCCATCAAAGATGGTGGTTTCATTCTCAATGCTAACATGTAGTCAGAGAATACCAAGGCTGGGTGTGCTGTAACAAGTTTGTCACTTCAAGAGCTGTCTGGCTGTCCCAGAAACCCAGGCAGTCCCAGAAACTGCCGTGCTTGTGTCCATCACATTAGGAAACATCAGGGCACAGAAAGGTTGGCTGGTGGACCTTGATCTTAGGGAAGGAAGCCCAGATCTTTTTAGATCCAGTACATGGAGTGCCTTACCTGCAACAGAATGCTTAGAGACATTAACAGATTTTCTAACACGGTTCTGAAATACAAATGATACTTTTTATTCTTTAGCTCTGGGTATCTCCACCTTGTATGGGGTTATTACTATTTCATATGTTTTTTCAGGAAAATTGTGGCCTGCCGGCTATGCCTTGCTCTACATTTGCATCATGCATCTTTGTGTCTAAGGCAGCTCAGTGCTTTCAGAATCCCTGTTGTCCAGCTAAAATCTGCCTGAAATCTTTCGGGGACATTGATTTTGTTTTGTTTTGTTGAACTTTAGCACGTTCCTGTCCTTGTTTGCGTGAAATGGAAACCTCCATCTTTAATTTCTGACAAGGGATTATCTTCCTCTAGCGTGAAAGAATGCTTGGAATGAGCTTTTTGCTGCTGACAGTGAGGGAGATTCAAAGCTCCAAGTCTGTAAACCTTTTATGTGATGGGATCAGTGGGGATTTTTTAAGTTGACTAAACTGGTGGAGATTACTGTACTGAACAACTCCCAAATAGCTGAAAAGGTCAGACATATGCTTCAGACAAATAGACTTCAGTTGACTAATTTGAAGAAAATGCAGAGTTCAGGAGTTATGAAATATCAGGAAGAAAATTACAGAAAAAAAAAAAAAGCAGGCACAGTATTTTTCCACATTTCTAGCTGAAATTTAATGCACTGCTTTGAACCTTATTGTCCTTATTAGGAAAAGTTTTTCCTGATGTCTTTGAAATGCTGCTATTTAATTATGATACTCAACTATGCAAGTAATATAACTTTATAATAATATAACATTAGGTAACTTACTAAATTGTAATTAAAAAAATGCTGCTGAATCATCTAATATAAACACGAAGATAGTGCTCTGTGTTCATATCATAAAAAGAATTTCATATTTTAGTAAGATTAGTATTATCCTAATTTACCACTAATTTTGGTAATATGCAACTTATTGCAATTCTATTTTAGGTCTTATTAGAAGACATATTATAATAGGCCATTGTTAATATATATATCTAAATGGATATTATCACTTTTTCAGGAACGTCTCTGTCTCTCAGTTCTGGAGGGACATATTTTCCTTGCATGAAACATATATACTAGGGAGTTTTTTTGTAGTGCTATAAGGAGTTGTAAAGAAATAGAAAGTTTTTGTTTGCTTGTTTGTCTGTTTGTTTGTTTGTTTTAACAGCCTATGAGAAATATCCAGAATCAGCCCCCAGAATTTACCCAGTGTATTTGGTGTAGCGACTTAGATTGGCAGGGAAAACCCAAGGCTGCCCTCTAATGGCACTTTCTCCAGGTATCCAGTGAATGCACAGCTAACCCAAACTGCCCAGGAACACTGTAAGTTACACAAACCACTGCTCTGTCTTAAGGTTTTTCTATATTCACACAAAACTTCTGTAAGAAAAACTTATTCTTCCCAACGAAAGCATTAAATGCGTCTGTGGCAAGCTTGTTATTTTACAGTGTTCATAGAGGAGAGAATGGTTTTCATTCTTCATAGATAGTATCAGTAAAGAAAAATTACAAAAGTATTCAAAGGTATTTAATTCAGGAAGCAATGAACCAAAGCAACCTGAGAGCTCCATTCTTTGCTGAAATTAATTTCTAATCAGTGCATTGCAATTAGAGAACATCAGGAGAATGACTATGCCTCTGTTCTTCCTCTGGATCATCATGCGTGTTATAGGTATTAACTTCTATCAGCTGGATTTCATCCCCAGCTTAGAGAAACAGTATGTCCTGGAAAGACACCAAATATGCGACTGTGAAGTGATGCACCTCTGAGCTGCCTACACAGAGCTATTAATTCCTGTTGCTTTTGAGTACCAAAATAAAGGACAAAAGTACAATGGATTTATGTATTTATATATTTCTGTGTGTGTGTGTGTGTATAATCCATTTTATAAATATATAGCGAGAGTAATGTTAGTCCAGGCAAATAAAACAGGCAGTACTGTTCTGTGCTACTGGATAATAGAATAATAAAAAGTAGCACATAGCTATTGGTGTTCCATTTATTTATTTATTTTCATTTTTTACTGAGCAATCTTTCTTCCTCTAAAACCTAAATGCACATCTTGGTGTGTGAAACCTTCATGGGATGACATTATTGCTTTAATAGGTTGGGGAGAAAGTGAATTGGCTACAGCTTTTCATGTCGCGGGGCAAAAGAAGTTACCAGTTGACTTTGAAAGATGGTTTCTATTATTAGAATATATAGAAGAAAGGATATTCCTGTAGTTTTCACTGACTGGTTTTTTTTTTTTTTTTTTGCAAAGTGCACTAATTTTGCTTTATTGCTTTTAAAAAAAAAAATCCATACTGGTACTGGACAGAAACATCTGCTTCCTGATTTGTAGACCTTTCAATATTACCAGTGTAATCCCAAAGTATATTAAACCCCACAGAAGCTGTTTGAGAGTCCAGAGAAGACATGCCAGATAGAGCTGAAGCTCAAATTCAGGAGCAGCTGCAAAATGTCTCATACTCTCTCACAGACCTGGCAGTATTTCCCATGCAAAGCTGTACTGCAATTTAGTTGATTCACTTTTCCATCCTTCCAGAGGAACAAAGGGCACCTGGTAATGGGGTGGGAAGAGCTCTGTTTATGCTTATGTTTACTGCAAAAGCAGTAAGATGATACAACAAATAGGTCAAAAAATAGAGAACCCCTCATGAGTTACGTTTTGGTTTTGAAGGTGTAAAAGGACCTTTCCTATAAATATTTAATGCTGTACAGAGACGTCATACTCTTCTCTTTCATTTTAGTGATTATAAACCTTGTATTTAGTAGGAGAAAAAAAAAAGAAAATTTCCTGAACATGATATCATAAATTGTAATTAATTCACTCATGAACTTTTTTCTGTATGAGAATGATATGACCTTAAGTTTTGCAACCAGAAATGGATCCAAGTTAGGGCTCACCTGATCTGAGACCGTGACTGTCAGAGCCCCTAACCATTGAAATAGTTGCCCGCCATCCACAGGGAAGTTGTGTTCTTCCTTTTTTTTTTCCTCCTTCCATTTGGCCTCAAGGTTCTGCTTTCTTCTCTGCACTTGCCAGAGCATTTGCTGGAGTGATTTATACTACTGACATAGCAGAAATTACTGCTTCTACCTCCCTTTCCTGGGACATAATTTCTGTCCCTTTTGTCAGTTGAATCATCTCACAGAGGAGTCCAGCAAGTACCAGAGGTGTATATGGCGAGACAAGGAAGACAAGGAAGTCCTTTCAAGACCCATAAACTTAAGTTAACTTGCTGCTGCTTCTGCAACTCTATTCTAAATTACTCATTGTAAAAATGTACCCTCTCCGTGTCTGCCAGGCATAGTTGGGTTTCCAACCTTGACACCTCAGTTAAGAAGCTTTAGTATTCCCCAAGTTAATCAGTGAGCCTGTCGTTTTGATTTCATCTTTGACAGCCTTGCATGCCATCACTCTCTGAAGTTTATGACCCTTTCCAGTCTACATAGATTCTTGAACATTTAAACTTCTGTGATTTATTGTATGGTTGCAGTTGCCCTCTGGGCTATTGTACAGGAATTTTGATTATTTTAATTGTAACATCTTTATAATTAGCTGTATGAATGATACACGTTAAAATTTAAAAATAATTACGGAGCATAATTTACATTGAGAAAGAGCACATAGCTCATACCAGCAAATGAATAATTCATTTACTTGACTTGAAGCTTTTTTCGGTTAGGATACACTGATACAGACAGCTTTTAATAGCTTTTATATTCTATGTTAACTCAGATCATCAAATTTCGTGGATTTTTTTTCTTGTCATATCTCCTTGGAGGCTAAAGATTAATAAGAGAACAGTCTTCTAGGCAGCTCTTAGAAAAATAATGACATAATCTCCCTGCCTAACTCAGATTTACAGGTCTATAATTAATATGATAGTGTAATCCGTTTGTTGTTTTACCTCATATAATAGATTGTTTATTTGTTCCTATATAAGATATCAATGTTTTCTAATGTAGGAAAGATAGACTGATAAATCTTTTCTGGTTTTATGATTAATTTTCATAGGTGTACTTTGATATCAAGCAAAATCATGAGTGTTGCCTTGTTAAAATTCACATTGGAAATTTTCAATTCAGAGGATATAGAAAATAAAGAATTTAGAAAAATCTTGTTTCTAAATGATAAAAAATTAAAAATTAAAAGACTCAAGGAAAGCCTTTCACTAATTATGTACTGTCATGTTTGTAAATTTGTCTATTTATAGCAAGATCAAAACAAATCCATACAATCCCAAATATGCAAGTTTATATATGCTCATTTTTATTTTACAGTATTGGAAGTCTAATTTGTTTTCAATATTAAGATGATAGAATATTACTTTCATAGTTCCTTGGTCACAGCTATGTATAGAATCTCATTAACTCAGCAAAATATTTTTATAAACCTAAAACCTTGTAAATATTGCTTATGTTGGTACTTAGGAATCACAGGCAAACTTTCTTGTGAACCAAGCAATATTTTTTAAATGCCAGAATGCAAACTATTTTTTTAATCTGAAAACTCTTATTGTATAATGTTACTGCTGTGCATTTCTGTAAATTTGGATTTTAAATAATGAACTCCACTGTAATCACTTCAAAGGAAACTTGTAAAAGGTAAGCACAAAGTCAGATTTGATTCCCTTTGGCACAGTAAATTCTGTCCTAATCTATTAATATAGAGAGTATTTACACTGGTTACATAATATTACAAGCTGCCTGAAATTGTATTTTTAATATATTCTGAGATAAGCTCATAGTTCTAAGAGATGTGTACAGTTAAATTATAGGCCAAATTTATTTTAGTATAGAGGTAAAGGGTAGGCTTTTCTCTGCCCATGCATAAAGTGATTATAATTTTACTGCTTATTTTAGGGTCTGTGTACTACAAGTTTTTGTGAAAGAGAGTGTGTTCACTCTTACCTGTAGAAGAGATTGACATTTTTATGAGTAGTATGGTGTGCTCACTGTACCTATGTAGTAGATTGACACATTTCTATTAAACTGCTGTTGCTCAGTGGTGATGAGAGGTTGTGCAGCTTCAGTGCAGGCTGCTCTCTAGCAACCTCCTTGTATTCCTTGGTTGTAGGATTTTTGACCTTGTTTGTCTTGGAGAAATCTGAATGGGTGCAACTGTACCTGTGCACTGAAATTCAAGTTAATTGCTTATATACTACACAGGCATCACTTACCTGATTAAATCCTGCTCTACAACAATTCAGTGCTTGCATGCTAAACATTTTATTTTTAGACCTAATTATGGAGATTACATTTTTTCCTAATGCAAAATTGTATTTAGGATATTATTAATATTTCTTCATCGAACACAGCCTCCTTTTCCAATCATAGGCTCCAGCCCACTGTCAAACTCTTCAAATTATGTTTTATGTATGATGTGTTGCTAAAATTACCTGGAATGAAGTGTTTGTTGCTATAGCTGAACTATCAAGACAGATAGGAATTTGCATCCTCTCTTTGATCTTGATACTATTACGTAGTTAAGCATTAGGCTAATATTTTAACATTCCTTCTATTTCAATTGTCAATATCGTTAATAAAGTATTGGCCTTCCTAGTATTTACATATATTCTGAAATGAAAAAAAATAGGGAAAAAAACAAGCGTGTATGCATTAGGTTTATTAAAGGAGTGTATGCAAGCACATAAATAAGTAATAGTTGCATGAACATTCTTTTCTTCCCGCTTGTTGATACAGTGTGAGCAAACTAAAGGTGTATACTGCTTCTTCCTAGAAGGTTTAAGGTAAAATGTAGCCTAATTATTTGTGCTTAGGTTAGAGGGCTGTGTACAAGGAGTGTATTTATTTGCTTTGTAAGTTTTGTGCAAGCTTTAAATGTAAGCTCAGTGCTAACCGGGCCTCCTAGCTGTCGTTACTATCCTGAGGAAACATAGTTTGGCCTCCATATTCTTTCTTACATCGTTACTACTTTGTTCAGCTTTGCCAGAATTAGAATTTATTTAAATTACATGAGTGATTCTGCAAATTAAAAAAAATAAAAAAAAAAAAGAGAAGGAGGGAAGGACTCTTGAATATTAGGACTAGACTAAAACGGTATATCCATAAGAATATTAATAGAACAGATATGACACATCCTCTTCTGCTAGAGGAGTCTTGTTTGTATATACAGATTGTGTTGCCCAGATGGATATATCTGGCTTGAGTCAGATGGGCGAGTGGGCACCCTGTACCAGCTGTATGGAGATGGGCATTAAGCAGCCAGAATTTGGCTCTGCTGTTACTTGCACATCTTGCTTCCTCTTATTTTTCTTCTCAATGCACTTATGATTGCTGTCTGTAGCATATAGTTAATTTTCAGAAAGTCATTTTTACACATTTTTGTGTTAAGCATTTGTCATAGATAAAAGCAGGCTCTTGTTCAAATACACTCATAGCAGTAGATGTAACTGAGTATTGAGTTATATGTTAAATGAGGTTAAAGGTACAACATGAGTTCAGTGGCTCCTGCTGCAGCTTCAAACAATGACTACAGAATGATTAGAGAAAAATATAATCATTTGCTAGTACTATTCATAATACACATGAAGTGTTAAATGTGATAATTTGGAAATAAACTTTTCCACAAGAGGCTTTTCTTTTTTTTAAAAGATCTGAAGGTTAGCTATCTAATCTACTCACATATAGTAAAAAACAAGAGTAACTACTTTTACAGCATTACTTCCTCTAGTTCTCCAAATCTAGGCTCCTGCAGCTGGGGATGGGATCCAGAGAGGTACAACACAGCTCCTTAACCAGGGAATATAAAACCCACATTAATGCAGATGGAATAAGACAGTCCTAAAAACAGATTCAGCTTCATAATGCCCTGTCACCACCATGACTCCTAAACGATGCTGTCGGGTACCAAGTAGAGAAAGACCCAGGGATTTAACAAAAACCTTGTTTCAACATACAGATTTCATTGGGTGCTTGAACATTTATAACACCGAATAAGAGGGGAGTATTGCTGCATGTCCCTGAGGGAGGAAGCTAAGTTTAGACTACCACCCCCACAATTCTGAAGTGGAATTATTTTTACAGTTATAATTCAAAATAATTTTGAAGCATCTCTGCATTTTACAGGAGCTGTGTATAAATGGCACCTTCTTACTCAGTTGTTCTGCCTTTTGTGCATATCGTGAGTCACATACTCACACGTCACAACACTTCTTTCTGCTTTTTTTTCCACTGTCCTGTAGCATTCTAATAGAAGCAGGACTCAAGGGAAGGGAGGAGGAATATATTCCAGTTGGCATATAATCACCATTATCATTAACTCTATTCTGATTCCAAAATGTTAATTGCTGGTATTGACCAAGACAGAAATAGCCATTTCTGGCACCCTGAGAATCTACTTTCAACTTAAGTAAGGAAATGCAGTAGATAAAAAATACATTGCCTTTGCTGCATTTTTTTCATACTAGAGTTGATATGAAGTAATTTTTAATGATAATCTTTGTATCAACTTTTTGTGAATAGATTTTTTTTATTTTTTCTATTCCATGTATGTTTTTCAGAAGCTAGTTCTGCAGAAAAGGGCCCAATCTGGCATTTATTTTGAATATTTTAAGTATTTTAATTTTAAGAAAAAAATAAGTAACTTAAAATATCTTTCGCTTTTAATCAGCAATATCATACTTAGGAAAACTGAATACATTTAAGACTATTTCATTACACATATGTATACATATGGATATATTTTGCTCTGCAGACCTTAAATGACATGAGTGATTTTCAGGCTTTACAGGCTTTACAATTGATGTTAAATTATTTATGGAGGGCTTTTATATCTCCAATTGTTAGATTTTTCAAAAATCTCTAGAAAGATCAGTATTGCTCAATTTTCACCACTAAAATTTTCACAACTCAATTTTCACCACAAGAAATTTCACTGTAAAACACAAAAACTGTAAATATAAAGCTGAATTTTATATTTGCTTTTCTAACTGCATACTGATTTTATAGAAAAGCTGAAACAGAACTGCATGTGCAGCATACTTCTTTTTTTAATGCTTAAATTGTTGACTGCATTAATACCAACATAAAAGTGGATTACAAAAACTTAAATCTAAGGAAGATTTTCCTTGGGAAGTCCTGTAACTATATTTCTATTTACTTACTTATTTCTGTGTTGAAACAAAGTAGAGATATAAAATAATCTTCATTAGTAGCTTATCTCTTGAAAATCTGACGGAATTGAAAGACTCAAATCATTACAAAAGCAGGATGGCTTGGAAATAGATTGTTATTAAATATCAAATCTAAATCTATATCATTTTCCTCTAAACATAAGAGGGTTAAGTAGGCTGCTAGTAGCCCTGCTCAATTAAAAATGGCTTATATCCTGTTGCTCTGTTATTAAAGTATGCCTGTTTCACTTAATTCCACAATAAAGTTGTTCTGTTAAAAATTTGCCTAACAACATATGGACGAGGTTTTACGTTAGTCAAGCAGATGTGCACAGAATTCTAATATGTGCTTAAGAAGATACTCTTTTAACAATATAAAGACTTAACCTATATTTACAGCTGGGATTTGCATGGGGGCTATTCAGTGGAGTATTAATGACCATCATTTTGCTGTACATGCAATTTTTGTTTTGCTGCTTGTGTTCAAACAAGAGAAACCTCAGCCCTTCACAGTAAAGATTATTTCAGAGATGTTTTCTTTGGAGGGATGGATGGATGGATAGATAGACAGACAGACAGACAGACAGACAGATAGATAGATAGATAGATAGATAGATAGATAGATAGATAGATAGATAGATAGGTATCCCTGCACCAAACATAGGCTGTGGATAAGACCTATGAATACTTTCTTATCAGTTCATCAGACCGCTGGCCAAAGTGTACTTCCCAGTCATGCACTGCAAAAAGTCTAAATAGCTAGCAATGCGTGTTTTAAAAATGATTGCCATTTGGATGGAAGGTGGAAGCTTGTAATGTGCAGAAAGCAATGCAAACAAGTAGTCAGAGAGCATGTGATATTTACATTTTAACTCCCCTTGACTGTTATTTAGGTTGTATTATACCACCTAAATGGTAGTATGGCACATACTTGGTTTGTGTCTGGGTGCTGTACACAGACTCTGTAAGAAGATGGCCTCAGAGCATATTATAAATACAAGATAGATTAGGCAGCTTATTGTGAGGTATCTAAATCCCCAAATTTAGGACAGGTAGCAGGCAGTGAGGATGGCATAATGGGAGGTGGGCCGGATGCTCTATTTGTCAGACTATGACAAATGGCTTTTAGACCTCACAGGAGAATATGAAATGCAATGAGTAGTAACGTGTGTGGTACTCATTATGCATGTGATACCTTGTGAACATGTTTAAGTTGTACCAGGGCAAAATGACTTAAAGTGTTTGAGAAGAAGCTGGACTGCTATGTCACCAGTCAACGACTTCGGGCAGATAAAAAAATGAAGAAAATGATAGTGATAGTGTTTTGTCACAAACCTGTGGAAATAGGACAAAACTAAGCAACTGTTACCCTCTCTAGATATAACTGTTGTTTTAACAATAATCTCTTAATGTTTATAAAACTGTTGCAGTGGAATTCTGGACATAATATTTTGGGTTTAACTTATAAAGCAAGGTAGAATACAACTTTTCTGGACTGAAAGCCCAGAGATCCTACAAAATATACCAGGTATATCATATATATGTAACACACATTAGTTATACAATTTGGGAAGAGAAGAATGCCCACGAAATTAGAAATTTTGAAATCAGAACCCAAACCTCTCACACATTTTTTAAATTTTTAAATTAAGTCTTTTGTATGTGTGAGTGTGTGCTCTGAAGTAGTGTGACACCGTTTGGTATTCATTTTCAGACTCATCCTAGCTGTCCAAAGACTACAGATCAATATATTTTTAGTGGCAGAAACTCTTATTTCCAAGCCGGGCACTCATACAATAGCCTTTTCCTTTTTTAGCAGCTGTCTAGGCACATTCTTTAGCTTTCCAGTTCTTTAACTCCTGCAGAAATACAGAAGTGAAGCTTTCTAAAATGGGCAGTTGGCCAACAGTAATCAGCAGTGTTCAGAAATGCTGCCTGCTGCTCTGCTTTGGTCTCATGATTTTACAGAGCACTAATCCACAGGATCCTGTTTTAATCCATCCCCGCATGCTTTCATTTTTTAGCTTTCATTTTAAATCTATACTTCCCAGGAAGAGCTAGAGCTAACTATAATATCTGTAAAGAATAACTTGTACTTTCCTCATTATGACAGTTTTCTACTTTTCAGAAATTCAGCGTCCATTTAAACAGTGGGACTATTTCATGCTCTGTGTAGTATAGGCATTCCTCAATATTGATAATATTTCTTAGAAAGTCTGATTAAAAATGTGTTATTCCAGGAAGGGTAGACAGATACTGTGGGCTACAAAGAGCTCACAGTGTAAAGATCAGTCACATCAAGTTGAAGGAAAGCTAGAACACAGGTGTAACGTAATGTGTGTGGGGGGGTTGATTGTTTTTGTTTTCCTCCATCTATTTTGCATTAATGATCCTCCAACAAACAGACCCATTAGGTCTAGTTTTCCTTACGGCTTCTCAAGCTTTCAAGAGTATCACATCTTAAAAGGAAAATTTTTGGAAGCCCTGAAGCCAATTTCTTCATGGAAGTTCAGTGTTCCTGGGAGCTTTTCATAGGTAAACGTAGGTTTTGAAACTTTGCAACCTGCATTTTCTTCTTCAGTGTAGTTCAAGTGCTCAGTTCCCATACTTGGAAGCAGTTGGCCTGATGATTTTGCCTGTCTTTGAGCCTTCACCAGCACATAGTATTACTACACTACCTAGTGATGAAGAGATTAAAATTTCCTCTGCAAAAACTGCTGAAGAATACTGCTCTGTGTAAGCAGGGTATTTTTACACTGTGAGTGTTAATCAAATTTCTGCAATGTGTAAATACTTTGAAAGAAAAAATAGCTACCCATCTGCTTTCCTCTGACTAATATTTTTTCCATCACATGTTTAACACTGAGCCTCTCTGATGGGCTTAAAAATAGATACCTACAGAAGCACCCTAATCAATTCATTGACACTCATCCTTTAAAACCTGCCAACATAAAATTGAGGAGTAACCAATCTAACCATGCATAAGAGCTAGTTTTTCATTAAAAGCTCCTGTTGCAGCACTGTTTCTGTATCTGATCTTGTTGGGAATATATGTTGAGACATTCAAATATGAAGATACATTGATGAAGTTCACATAAACTAGAAAACCAAAAAGGCTTAATTTTAATTCCAGGATGGTGCAAGGAAGGAGTCTTCATTTGTTCTGGACTTCACAATAAGCCCATCTCTGCAGTACGATCAGCTCAGAATTACTGTAATAGAGAGGGTAATTTATGATGTCCAGCAGCTCAACAGAAATGTAGAAGAGAATAATCATTCCACTCTGAGCTGGAAGTACAAGTATTAGTTTTTTATATTATTAATTTTGTCAGAGGAAAAAAAAAGACATTTCATTACAAAGCTGGATGTTTACTTAAGCAAATCAAGCAAACTAAGGAATATATGATGTGCTCTTTTACGTATGTTATTGGCTTATACCCAGGATATAGATTCCTTCTATGCTTGCAAAGATAGAGATTTCATCTCTCTATTTCAGTCTTCTAGAATATGGTACCAGTAACCAGGCTATCTGCTAAGTTGTGGCTGATCTATTCCCCAAGACATCATGTGGTAACCAGTAACAACCAAGCAGTGCAAGGGTGAAAATCCAGCTTTGAAGTTACTGGGGAAGTATCCTAGGCAGGTTCAAAAGTCATTCTGTCTTGTGGAGTTATTCTGCAGGGAAAAATTCCAAAGAGAAGAGATTAAAAGGAGGGTTCCAAATATTTTTGAGCACAATTCTGTGGACATTTGTCTGAAAGGCAGCAGATTTCATATCCATGTTTTGAATATGGCAGAGACTAAATTTGACATGGGTTGCTTTCCTATAATGTATCTTTTAGCTATACCACGCATTGTCATGGGGATCTCAGTCTTGTGTTTGAAATGGTCTTAAATATTCATTAAGATGGAGAGAAGCAGGTATACTAGGAGGATGACCAAAGAGGAGAGGCAGCATTAACGTTCCCTGCTAACCAGAGTCTCCTACTGGAATGTCACTTGCATAGTTTTATTTTTAAATACAGGCTAACAGGATTTTAAATGTGTCACAACTCCTGAGTATTAGCAGCAGAACCAAACCAAAACTGTAGACCTGTGGAACTGAAGAAGACACGAAGTCAAATGCTGTAATGATTCATAAAATCTCTTGAGCTGATATACAGGTATAATGTTTTATTCTCAGTATCGCTGCACTTTTTTTTTTTTAATGCTTCTAAAAGAATAGATTCTGCAAAGGCCGTAGCTGCATTAAAAATGGATAAAACAGAATAATATGAAATCATAGACATGATTTCCTTAAATATCATTGCAGGTATTTCTCTCATTGTGTTCCCATTATTTAATTATTAGCTATCACACAGAGATGCAAAATATTTAGAAAATAAGTTTTCCCATGTGGGCACTTATCATTAATCACATCATTATAGTTGATAAGTCTGGATGTGTAAAATCCCTAAAGTCAACATTGCATGGGAAGAGGCACAGGTGTGCATAAAGAGTGGGATCCTGAGCTAGAAAAACACAGTATTTCTGTTAGTTCTGTGTATCATGCACTCTTACCTAAGACTATCAAAATGAATACACTCATTAAGCTACCGTGTGCGTCTTTGTTCCACAGCAAATGTTGTGTTAATGATTAGAACCGCCACATGTCTGACTCATGTATTATTAACCATGGCTTCTGCCAGTGCTAATCATGTATTCCTTTGATGCACACAAGTGCATATGCCAAGCCATTGTCTGCAGAGAAAATTAGTATACATATGGTAACATTTTTCATAGATGTGCTTTTTTGATATTGTTGAAAGACAATTTATTATATTTAAAGTGTTGCTTAGTCAATATTTTCCCCATTTAAACTGCAATATAAAATATTGACTGAATGTTATCCCGCTGGTAATCATTTTTTTTTTTTTCTGAGCATGTTTTCCAAGACTACTGCTGCAGTTTTAATCCATGTTTCTGATTCAAAAGTTACAATGCTTTGCTTTGATTAGTGCCATGATTCAAAGTGGAAAAGAAAAAAAGTCAGTCATGAAACAATTATATGTTGAAGTCTTCTAGCTGTATGTATCTGTGGATGTGGTACAAAATCAATGTGTTGAAGAATCATCCTAATAAAACACCTATTCTGTGTACACAATCATGTGCATGATTAAAGGAATATGCTTTGAAATCAGTTATTAGTATCAAAAGATACTTCTTAGCCACATATGATATTTCATTGCACTAAACCCTTCACACTGGTACTGGTAAGACTAATCTCAGGTTTAAGCTCTTTACGAAATTCAGGCCTATATAGAACTGTCAGCTTTAAAAATATGTTTTATCTTTGATAGTCAGTAGCAACTTGCTTGGGAAAAGCCTGCTCAGGGCTTTGGAGTGTAACTTTCCCTTGTCCAGCTTCCACTTCTTCTCTCTGCTCATCTTTTGGGACTCTGAGTGTCCCCATGGTGCAGCCTTCACCGGCAGAAACTGCAAGATCCCCTTCCTCCTTCCCCTTCCCAAAGGCAGACAAAGTTTCTAGTGCTTTTAGTACATTTCTTTTAATATTAAAACATACTTGATTTTGAAATTTCCTATCAAATGCATCTGAAGGATGAGACACAGCGAAGCTACCACAAGTTAGTCAAGCCTTGATGATTGTCCACACACATTGTTAGCCTGTGGCACGCACAAGGTAATGAGTTTCAGAGTGCAGTGAAAACATCTATTTGAGTCATTTTAAGCTAACGAGAGTTACTTTACATTTTCCATAGGTCACAATCCTCCCATTGGTCTAAAAGGTTCTCTCTTGGTAAATTTGCTGTCATCCATATGTTTGCAATTATAATGCCTTCTGCAGTGTCTTAATAATGATTAAGGAACATACTTCGTCTGTGGGCTTACATGGAAATGTGGAATAGAAGATTTCCTTAAATTCAACAATTTAACTTCAGTTGCAGCTAAAAGCCAAACAAAATTGGGAGGCATAATTTAATATTGGATGAAATTAGTTTCATCCTATGTGTCCCAACCTGGAATAAGTTTGCTTCTGTTAAATCACAGAATACTGTTAGGAATGCAGTGTTTTCTGCTTTTTATTGAGTTTTATTTTTGTTTTACTATACTTATTCCTCAGTCATCTAATTGCCTGAAGATTGTCTCTAAATATCTCTAACACTTTGGTTATAGTTTGCTACAGGTGATTATCATCAGCTGTAGTCCCAACTCCAGTGTGTTTGGCCCCCTCCAGTGTGTTTGGTGATGTTTTATTTTTTTGATCTATTATTTTCCTGGTCATCAGTCAATTGTACACCTCTGAATTAGCATTTAAGATTTTTCGGTATCTTCATTCTTTCATATGAACATATTTATAGATAGATAGATAATTTATGTGATCATTATATTACTGTAACATCCTAGTGCTTAGCTAGGCAGAATGTCCAGGCACAGAGAATTTCTGTAAGATTTGGGAACTCTTTCTCCCCTAGGGCGAGTTTTTGTTGCTGCTGTAACTTCAGGGAATTTTAGTTCCCCAGTAAAGGAAAGAGTGTTTATGGGTGTATCTGGCTGTTTTAATGACTTTATCCCTTTTTTTTTTTATTCCTAGTATCCTACTCCTCTGGGGTACAAGAACTTAGCTGCCTTAGTCATATAGAAACATTTGGATTTTCAGCATTCCTTTCCACTATCATTAAAAAGATACAGCTCTCCTAACATATTTGGTTAGGAAATTTGATCTGATTTGGAGAACAATTATACTGAAAGAGACTGAAGGGAATATTACATCTTGAGATGAGCTCTGTAACTTTGAAATAATGCCCCATTCTGTGAGAAAGGAGCAGGATCTTATTTTCATTATTGTTTTTAATTGAACATCCCAAGGAGAGAATTCAAATCTTTTTTATTGGAGTAGTTCGGGTTTGGGATTTCAGCTCACAGCAGTCTTGAGCTGTGAGCTGTAAGCCTGGGTGTCAGAAATGACGGTTAAAAGGAGTTCTTAAAAGAGTGGTTTTTTTTTTTTTTTTTTTTTTTTAATAAGTGTCCTCCTTTAATGCCTATGGCCACACTCTCCTCAGTCTGCTGGTATTCACTTGCCACCTGCAGAGCTGGAGCAGTTCCAGGTCTTTCCTTTACAATTAGAATTTCCTTTATGTGGCTGTGTTTTCCTGGGGAATGTTTTTTCATCAAGCTCTAGTGCAGTGACTCAGTCATATCCCTCTCCTACCTGGCAGAGTCATCAGGTGTAGAAAGGAGCGTTTAAGCTATAGTTAATGGAGAAAAATAGGTAATTTTATATGGTCTTCATCTTAAAAGAGGTGCTGGCATAGGTTGGTTATGTCCTAAATGTGCATGTTTTTCCCCTTTGCTTATGAAAATAGTAAATTCTGCTGAACAACCAAGGACAGATAAATCTGTTGGTGCCGCCAAAGTCAGGGCAGAATTTGGTAGATCTGACTGGATAGTGGAGGCTGTATACCACTTTCTGAAAAATCATAACTTTATGCTTTGTGACCTTCTAGAAATGTAAAATCTTAGTATCTGCTCCCAATTTGATTCTTCAAGCAGGATACATTTTCTATTTGGTTTGAGAGCTACTGTTTGCCCTCTTTTTTTTTTTTTTTTTTTTTTGTAATTGCAAAAATACATATATATGTGTGTGTGTGTACATAGATAAATATATATATATTTTTGCCAACTGGAACAACTGCCATCCTGTCACATTTAAATGCATAAAAATGTAACTGTGTAAGAACAACTCAAATAGACCATACCTAGAAGAATGATATCCTGTTTAAGTTAGAGGATAACTAATAAAAAACATAGAATAGTTTAGAATAGTTTAATATAAACTTTTATGAATGAAATTCTGCCATTAGAATTCTTCCAAGTGCCTTTATGAATAAAATTGACTTGCCAGAATTGCAACAAAATAATTTAGAGATAATAACCGTCATATAGTAACACAGATTAAATTTCAGTTCCAGAAATCTACCATGCTGT
Source organism: Nothoprocta perdicaria (assembly GCF_003342845.1). NCBI lineage: Eukaryota > Metazoa > Chordata > Aves > Tinamiformes > Tinamidae > Nothoprocta > Nothoprocta perdicaria. The sequence goes on along the minus strand of NW_020455877.1, from coordinate 810,617 downwards.
TAAGCAATCCTGTTTGCACTTGGATTTATCATCTACTATATTTATTACTCCAGTTTCTTGCAAGTGCAGAGATTTGCTGACTTAAGAAACTGAGCATTAATTTTAAACAGAGTAAATGTTTATGTTCACATGAACAAAATGTGCAGCATTTAGTAAAACTGAGATTTTTATTATTATTGTGGTGTATTTTATTTTAGTATTTGTGAGTGTTGTTGTTTTAATTCTTGCAGTTCTATGGGTTCATAGGTTACTTCCATGCCCTGGTGCATGCAATGCAAGAGAGCAAGCTTTCTGAGGGCTAATGCAAGTAATGTCCCCTTTTCTAATAAGCGATATAACAGAGTACATTTCCTATTCTTTCAAGAAGAAATTATAGAAAGGAGGCTTCTCTTTTGCCTCTTCTTCACTCATAGCTTCTTGGTTATTTTGGGTGGAAGGGTCTCCAACTTCTCTGCCCTGAAACAGTCACCTTTGAGCTGTCTTTGCAAGGTGACTTCACCGCCTGCATCTGCCCCTGCTCCCCACTTTCTCTGATGACATTAGTGTGGAGCTGCCCTGGTCCCTGGCATCTGGCTGTTGCCCAAAGGGCTATGAACAGCTCAGCACAATACCCAAGTCTCATTAATTTGTCTTTGCAGCTGCTTGGCAGCACCAGAAGCAGCTTCCGTTCCTGAAACTGTGTAAATCAAAAATGTAACGGTGCCTCTCGTTTGATTTGGGAATGCTTGGGGTATCTTAAAGTCCAGGGGGTTTCTATAATGGGATGAGAAAATACTGTTGCTAAAGTATATGGCTTAGGCATATGCAGCAAAATGTGTATAGTACATGCAGCTCAATGTAAATTTATATATACGCACATGAAACCTACTCTGCTTGGCCAACATAAAATTCTGAGAGCTTTGTTTGCACAGTGCAATTGTGTTGTCAAGCTATAATATAAATTACGTTAATAATAATTACTATAAGATACAATTTTTTCATGTGTTGGTCCCTACCTATCCAGGATCTGCAGGATTTTGAAGATTCATCAGTGAAAGAGAGAGGGAGAGAGCCAGCTTGCTTGGAAGCTGGCCCAGCAGAGTAGCATTAAATCCCCTGGGAATTAGCAACATCATATCCCAGTCCCACCTTCAGCTCCAACAGCAAGCTGTGATTTTTCTGCAGTGTCTTTTCCAGAAGAATATACATTAAACACACAAGAACAGCAAACACACAACAAGCCACAAACAGTTCTACTGAGATGTGCTGCAGATCACAGAAATGGAGATGTCTATGGGCACCTCTTAGGCAACAGACTGAGAGAAATCAGTGCCACGTTAGCCGTATTTCCTGAGCTAGTAGAGTAAGGTTATAGTGAAAGTGGTTCTTAACCTATATAAAAATAGGGAATAGACTCTGAAATTCCTTTCTTGAGGTCTAGGATTTAGGCTGATAATCTCAGTAGATCAATTGTTGCTGGAATTAGAATAGGCAGAGTTTTAATCAAAAACCTTATTCCTCTTGGGTCATCAGGCAACACAGAGAGTCTTTTTATGTTTTCTTTTTTTTCCCTCCAACTTATTCCAGCTCTGGCTCTGAAGTTTTAAAAACACAGAGGAGATTTCTTTTTCTTCTACAAACAGATAAAAATAGATCAGAAAAACTGATCTTTATCACTATGTGGCATTAATATGCCTCAGAGGAAATTGTTATAAAGAAGCACATTGTTTGTAGTGGATACATTTCAAAAAATGGTTAAAACCAAAGTGGCGAGGTGGTAGAGGTAAGGAAGCATATGTTATTTAAAATGGTCTTTATACAGTACTTTCTCAGATAATTTTCAAAAATGGCTACCTACTAAGATAGTCTCATCCTGTACCATGGATTTTAGTTTGGGGAATAAGATGTCATCCCTTTTCTTTCAGAAGAAAAGTAAAATGATAGTTTTCCACTTTTTTTTTTTCTTTAAAGAGAGAGATTTTTCCCATTACCTCATATGTTTTATGTTATTTTTACTGGGATTTAAAGTTTTTCCATTTATAGTTTGGTATATTGAGAATTCGCCATGAGTTCATAAACTAGCATAGCATAAATGGTATAAAACCCAAATATGACAAAGCAGGCAAGGGCTTGAAGAGGTAGAACAGTATGAAGATCCCAGAGAGATGTAGGAGACTTTAAATTAGCATGAAGTTCTTCTATTAATGCTATAATAACTCTTCTTTAAATATGAAGGATAAGCTATTACTGAAGCTTGGTATCTGTGATTACAATGAGGAGTCCAACATCCAACAGATATGAGGCTTCTCACTAAAACATGCCTAGTATACTAAGGCAGAAGCCCCATGATGGATGACTTTCCAAAATTAATATTAAGTTCTTCACACAGCCAAATGTACCATTTAAAATAGCAGGAGAGATTCAAATGCATTAAATTTATTGTCAAGTTTGGTCTTCACTGGGTCTGTAGCCATTGTCTCTGTCTGAGCAGATGCAGGTTGAAGATTTAGACAGCCAGTAAGTCTTTGTCTTTCACCTAGACATAATTTTAATCACCTAAAGCCTCAGACAAACATAGAAGTGTCTTTAAAACCATGTTCATAATTAAAATGTCATCTAAATTATATAGGTATAAATGGGTAAGGGGATGTATCTTCCCACCCTGCTTTATTTCCCCCTTCTTCTAATAAAGGATTCTCTGTCCTTCTCTCTGTATATATACCCAGTCCAGTGTATTAAAAACATCAGGTACTGCTTTGATGTGGAAAATTATAAATACCATTTACTACTAAAGAAACAAAGAATAACCTAGGCTGGAAGTGATTTCTGGAGGTCATTTAGTCCAGCTTTCTCCTTCAAGCCTCCAAGTTACACCAGGTCACATAGCGGTGGGATCACTGTTATAGAAAACTGTTCGGCTTGTAAATGTGAATTTTAATTTACCTTTGAGATTATTATAGCATCCTTATAGTAACAAGCTGTATGAATAGCATCCAAGAATCTGTTTTGTGTCTGAATTCACATGATGATTTTTTAAGCTTAGTAGAATAAATAGATTCATACCATCCCAGATGTCTTCTTTATCTATGGTGCAACGTGCCACCATGATATGCTTTAACTATATTAATATCTTCAGTTTTAATGAAGAATATTTGCTTTGTAGCATTGCTTCTAGTCCATTACTCAAAGAAAAAGAGTTAGAGATTCTAGTTAGTCAGCACATGTGTGTGCGTGTAGGAATGCTTCCATGGTTATGTGCAACTTTTTCCTATTCACAAATGCATAGAAATAAAAAAAAATTCATAAAGTGATGAGTTACAATGAACAAGTTAGTATTAATTGGTTGGTTAGTTAGTATAATACTAGTTAGTATTATCTATGTTGTTGTCAGGAAAAGTAAATTAAGTTGTTTTCAACATGAGCTGAAGTGAAGATGCTACCAACTGATGTAGCAATGTAGTAATGTTAGGTGCATGAAATGCTACATAGGATCGTCCTTATTTTCTTATTCTTTCAAGTTACATTTAGCTGAACCTAATTTCCTAGTGTGAGTGGTCTGGGATTGTGGCAGGGATCTTTCTACGGAATTTTCTGACTTTCAGTGAGAATTAGTAGTGAATTTCACTCTGAAACAAATTTCTTGAGTTGTTATCCCTTATGTATTGTGGAAGGGATCTTTTTGTTTTCCTCCAGTGATGTAAACAAGAACATACCCTTCTATCAGAACAGCTCTAAAATTAGTAACGGATCTGCTCCTTTGGGGAATTTTGCCTTGGAGACTGGTCAGATGGTTTTGTAAGCATGGCCTGAGTAAGCTGCTTCACCGAAATGACACATACGCTTGAGTGGAATAAATAGCTCTTTTTAGATTTTGCCTAGTTTCATTTGAGTGAGTAAAATTTAAAATAGAGTAAGATACCTAAGATCTCTTTTTATCTCCAAAAAGATTATGAGTAGCATTCCAGTAAGTAGGTCCCAAATATCCAATACCTAAGTTAATAAAAAGGTCAAAGAATTGAGGAAGACTCTCAATTGGTTTCTTCAGTCTATCAAAACCTAGATTGTGTTTTGTTTTAGCTTATCTGAACAACAAACTCAATTGGAAGTGCCATGAAAAATAACATCAGGGATGGTAAACAGGTATACCTGATCAGAGGAAAAAGCACTGTTGTTCCATGGTGTAATCTCGGGAACACTCACATTAGACACTGTGGCTATGATAGACTTATTGAATTTTCAGCTATTTTTGACAGGTTTACAGAATTAGCTAATACTACGCTTTATTTTTGTTTTATTCAGGCTACTTGAATTAGCAGTATTAGATCTACTGGCACCATTCCCACTGACCTGGGAAGTCTAGGCCTCTTTGAGGCCTGTGGGGTTCATTAGTATTAGTTACAATTGGATGCAGTCTTGGAAATTCCAGCAAGGGGCAGTTTACCTAGAGGGCTGTTGTGCAGAGGATGCTTTTTTCCCTTTTGCATTGCAGAGAATGGTGTCAGATGCACCATAGCCTCACATGAGGCTTCCCTTATGTGAAATCAAGAAAAGAGAAAAGAAGGAACATAGAAACATTTCATGGTATTAGTTAGGATACAGCAGGAGAATCTATTCCTCTGTGTGTGGTTCAAAGTATTATCTGGAGAGCTCATCCCAAGCCATACCTGCATGTTCTAGACCTTCATTTTTGGACTTTCCTCTCCCAGCTGATCATGCTGTCCCTTCTGATAAACTTTACTGCTAATCCTTTTTTATCCCAGAGAGGAAATAGTAGAACCATAATAGAAAGCACCATGAATATTAATTATAATAGGTTATAATTACTAAGGTGACAAAATTCTAAAAAGATGCTATTATATTAAATTCATTCTTGAAAGGAATACATATTCTAATCGACATGCATGAGATGGGAATTGCTTCATTAATTACAAAATCCATAAATGAGTTATGCAGTGTAGCTCAAATGATTGCCTGTAAAATCTTCATATCACAATAATAAATATTATGTGGCACATATATTTCAAAAACAAGCAATTTAAAAGAACAATACAGATATAATTATTGTTATTTACTCTATTAAACCTGTTTTTTTAGCTACTGTGAGTCCATAAAATTACCATGGCTAGAAGGAAATGCCTTGAAAACACTGAAAGATCAGGGATCTCTCATTTCCACTCAGGTTAAGTTGCCTATACTGGCCCCAAAGAGTCCAAAAATGCAACACCTTAGATCTATCATTTGCTAGAACTGAGCACTGCTCATTTTAAACTTTTCATCAGACCTTTGGTTTATAAAAAGTACTTGTCCAAGAGGGAAGAGAGGTAAAAAAGGGTTAAAGAATAATTTGAAAAATTTGCTTAAAGATAAGACTAATGCTATTAGAATAGGGATGGACACCAGATTAATAAAGAGAGGGTCTATGCAGCAGTCAAAAGTATACAGTAAAAAAACAGCTTTTCATGCAAAAACCAAACAAAAATTGTTGGAAAGCATTATCATACATGCAATACTGTAAAAATGAAAAAATGTGAAAAAAATACATAAAGAATTTACATTTTAATCCAATTGCATTTGCTTCAGTGATTCTTTCTCTAGTAGGTATGAGTGTGAAAACACTGAAAATTTATTAAGTTTTGAACTAAACAGAGAGATGTTTCAGAACAATATCATGAATAGAGAAAGTGTATAATGTGTGTATTTTCTTATGCTGAAATATTGTTTATTTAAAACGGTGTCATGCTGACATAATGTGGGCTGGTTTTGTTATAAAATTCTGCAGCAATAATGGTATTAAAATTTTACCTAGCCATGATCCATTGAACTGACTGTGAAGCTGCTTTTCATCGAGAAGTTCATTCAAAAGTAGCTACATTATATCAAATGAAATTACCCATAAAAACAATATAAAATCATCATTAAAATGTTTTAAAGAAATTAAGAATGTGAATTGAAAGAAGGGAAGTTTGACATCATTAAGTTAAAAACTTCCAAGAATGGGCATATGGAAAGTTTTGCTTAAAAATCAAGATTTGCTCCTTACTGCCGTTCATGGCCTAATTGTCCCCTAAAACACTGAAAGTTAAAATTCTTTCCAATATGTAAAAATTATTACAAATTGCAGTGTGAAGTATATTGTCAATATATGATTAGTGCCTAGATGAAGATGCATATATGCCTGTGGCTGCTATTAAATACACTGAAAATGTGCATACGCTGGTTATTGCACAAGTCATGAGGTTAAGCCTATAAATAGCAATGGAAAAGTCATTATAAAACACATCTTTCAATATGCTGTATTTTTTTTCAAATATTTGATTCTACTAATAGAAATACTAGAATGAGAAGATACTGTCTTTTTGTTGGTTCTGAACCCCATTTTTACTAAATGGGGTGGTATATAGATCAAAAATAAAGCTTAGTTCAATGTCTACTTTGAGACATGATGAAGCTTAACTATAATTAGCATGATCCTTATGCTTTCAGCATGGGAAAAATCATTTAGAGGTTCAGTATAGGACTGGTTTGATGAATTGGCAGACAGGACAGATTAAATTGGAGGGTTGAAAAAGCACGGCTTAGGCCTAAAATGTTTTTAAAATTCCTACTCTTAATTTCCTCTGAAGTAAATACTAAGATCTAAAGAAATGTCAGCTGACCAGATGGTCTACCAGCCATGGTCTTGCTAAACTAGAATAGGTTCTAGGTTGGGCTCTGTAGAAAGAAATGGCAGTGATAACAAAACGGCCTTTAATGCTAAAACATATTCTCCAGGAAGCTGAGTGAACTTCCAGCTTTTTAACTGCACACAGCAGTGCTGTGTCTTAGGTGAATTAAGCAAGACACTTCAGCTTGCTCGAATGGTAATTAAGAGCGTTCATCTTCTTAGCATGGTGTAATTTAAATATGCTGTAGCACATTGCAAACTTCTGTTCCATTCAGCAGACTCTCTGTTGCCCCCTTTTTTCAGATGACGGTTGCTGCTGGTACGAGCATTGAGAATAACATTCAAAGGACCATATCCTGCCCCAATGTATGTTCTACGTATCTTGGATTTTTGTGTAATTTAAATGCAAAGCCTCATTATTTGATATTGAATTTGATATTTTGTTGCCCACAGAAATTTGTGCATCCTGAGGTTACTTCGTATTATATATTTCAGGGTTACTGAATATTGTACTACAAGTGAGGTCTCAGCCTATCAAAATGCTATATTGCTGTTACTTCTTCTGTGTGATTTGATGTCTCTGCTAAACAAAGACAATGCTAAGCTGAGTTTACCTTGCTTCCCTCCCAGCTCAGTGCTCCTGTCAGTTGATATCAATAAAACAGTAACAGGCAAAATGAAGAAAGCAATGAGAGGTTATATTTATTCTAGTTAACTTCGTTCTAAATTGAATTTCAAAGTAAAGATGTGTTACGCTAAATTTGGAAGAAAGGTAATTTCATTTTTCTTGCTTAAACAAATGTAAGCCATGACTTGAAATGGCAGAAGGGAGGAGTCATTACAGCTGAGGAAAGAGGATAAGAAATCTATTTTGTTAATAAAAGAAGCTATTTATTCACTTGTAGTATAATAGGTCATTTATCTTTTCTTTAGTAATACAGTTGATAAAATGCAAAATCATTGGACCAAAAATGAATTCAATACATTAATGGGGAAACAGTAATGGCAATTTGGGATGTACTATTGAGAACAGACTTTGGTGCTGAATTACTCAGAAATAGTTTATTGTCATGTAATGTGTTTAATAATTTATTTTTCTACCCTAACATTTTCTGGATAAAGATTATTATGTTCATAGGAGAAGAGGCAGGAGAATTTCTGGATAAACATTTTCATCACCTCAGTTTCCTAAGAGATATGATTGAGGCACAAGTGCAATATGCTTACAATTACTAATAGCTAAGAGTAAAATTAATGTGATTTAATATTAGTCTGTCCTTCCTTTCTGCAAATCATAAAATAAAATCAAAACAGTTTGATGAGCAGCTTAGTTCAGATGTTCAAAGACCATTTCCAAAATTGAAATAAGGAAAACCATAACTCCTGTTTTGATGACAGTGAAAAATCTTGCATTTACTAACAGACTAGATTTTATTATTTTCCTCTGTAACCTTTCCACAAAGTAAAAAAAAAATCTTCAGGGTTTCTTTAAGTATAAAGTTAGATTTCACTATTAGTGTGCACACACTAAAAATAAATCCTCTCCTATTTAAAGCTACTGCTTAGCTTCTTCCCGGGAGAAGATAACATAGCTTAATCACAGGTGTGAAACGTGTTTTTATTGTTGTTAATTACTTGTACCCAAAGTCATTTTCAAGTGGTCAGGAGCCTTTAGATTCTTGTTGTATTAATAGACACAAGAAACCCAATTCTTAACTCTTAAGATTTAGTTCATCTTATTATTCCCTTGCACCTCTTAGTTTTGATACAAAATAGGCACAGTTATGACTTTTATTTTTTAGATTTACCTTAATATACATATAGAAGAGTTTTATGACTCATGTCTCATGTGAGAGAATTTAAAAGTAGTAGTTCTACCTCATGGTCTGCAATTTTCTGGAGAGAAACTAGATGCTAACCTAAAAAGAAATGAGAGAATAAGACTTTTTTCCAAGAGAAAAAATAAAACACTGTACTTTCATATTTTTAAATATCCTACTACATCAAGTAATCATTTCTTAACCTTCAAGATCATTTCTTGTGGCTAACCATTACAAATTCGGAATTCGACCTCTGAATGTGGAAAACAGATGTATACAATGAATTGTGCAATGAGCTGTCTTTTAAGCCTTGGCCATCTTAGCAAGTAGCTTCAGGCATGTGAACAGCTGGAATCCATGGCAACACTTGCACCCGGAAAAATACTAATGTTTGTAGACATTTCAGCAGAGGAAACACAGCAGTAGCTTTTTTCTTCAACAACAGTTTTTAACCTGTAAAGAAGTAATGTTACTAGCAAATCAGGGGATGTATCAGATCCAATCTTGAATTTAATCATGAAAAAATCATAGAATAGAAGCAATAAGATCTTCCCTCAATTTTTGTAACGTGTACTTGATTGTGTGATCCTCGGCTAACAGAAGACCTTCTTCCTGTTCTCCAGTTTGTAACACTCGCTCAATATTATCATATTACTCTTTGTGTGAACCTAGTCCCTCAATTAGTTAGAATGGTGATTTGTGATTTTTTTTCCTCCAAAATCAGCAGAACGTGTAAAATAAAATAAAAGTAATAACCAAGAGTGAAAACATTATCTCCAATTATCCAAAAACTAGTAAAAGCTGCTTGTTATAGCAGTTAGGGAAAGAGTGAATCCCGTTAATTCATGCTTTAACAAATGCAGATTTTCTAATGAAACTGCTACACATTTCAAATGCTATCCTTTACATATATCACTGAGTCCTCAATTTAAGACAGAAAGATACCACTCATTTTCTTCCCAGAAAAAAAACAGATTTGATCTCTCAGCATTGTCCTTCAGAAAGTCATATCAGATTTGACTGAAGAAGAGTTCTTCAGCTGAAACAAGCAAACAAAAAAAAAAAAAAAACACAAAAATGCACACATTCAACCTCAGGACTTCATAAGCTTCACACTTGTAACTCATTAGACTTGCATGTAACAGTTTTGAGATATAACATTAGCTATACTAATTTGTAGTCATTAACAATTAATGGAATGCCATGTCTAAATGGTTAGGGAAATGATTATCAATTATCTGTATTAATTAACTATAACTGTTTATGTCTAGAACAAAATATGTTTTTTGTGTTCAGGCTTTTTTCCAACATCCATTTATTACCAATCTCATTTCAAAAAGTTATTAACTTCTTATACATTATTAACATGTTGTATATTCCCTATTTTTTTCTTTCACTAACATATGATTAAATTTGCAAAACCCTTTTAGAAGTTTAGGAAGTCATGATATCTTCCTTTGCAAAACCTGTATTATTTTGACCCTTCCTACTTACACTTACCTAAGCACTCTGTTATTCTGTCTTTAGTTACACATTTAGTTGGTTTCTTCAGGCTGAGTGGATGTAAACTATAATTTTTCTGATAACATTTTCTGAAGATTTGCTCCATAGGAAAATAATTTCCGTCAGCATCAATCTTTGAGAGAATTCCTTTTTACAATAGACCAACAAAGAGCCACAGTGTTTGCTCTATTTCACACTTCCAAGAACTCTCAAGGAAAAGAGTTCATCTCATGCTGATAATGTTTTTCAACTTGAATTCTGCAAGTTTCTTTTTTAATTTCATCAGCTTTATTTTGGATTTTAGAGTTAATAATAATCAAAAGTCATGTCAGATCCAAAATAATCCTTTTTGGAGCAAAATATAATCCTGTCCAGCAAATGCATCCATCTGCATAAAGCCTGTGGCAAAGGTGGAGAGGAGAAACTTGCACATCTGCCTTCCTCCAGCTGCTCTGGGATAGGATGGGAAGAGAAGAGAGTTCTGCTTTGCACGCTTCTCTTCTCTTTGAGGCAAAAGGAGATTCACCTTTTAAGGCCTTACACCAGTTGCAAAAGCAGATCCAGCTTTTGTTTTGGGAAATATTATTACTGAGACAAAAATTGAGCAGCAAGGTACCAATGTGAATGAAAGTGTGAAGCAGGTTGCAAATTGTTTTATTGGTTCCTAAGTCCTCTAGTTCCCTGATGATTACAATTATTCAGATTGCCATTCCTTACTGAATAAAACCCAGGCCCTTCAACTTTGTCACATGTAAACCTTTCTGTTATGACTGATTGTTCTTACACTAAGTAGAAGAAATACATGAAAGTAACAATTTAATACAGTTTTTGTATTGGAGAAAGCAAATTAATTAAACCACTTATTTTATTCCATTGAATCCAAAACCCGTAATTAACTGCATGAACCATTTAGACCTCAAAGTTTTAATAAGTGGCATTAAGTTTGTTGGATCTACAGTTGAATCTCTGTTTGCCTGCAGGATGAATTTTCAGTTATTGGGCTAAATTATTCTAAAATATTCTCTATTTTCCTGGATGTACTGTGTATTTCTGTCTTTTGGGAAAAGGAGAGCTCTAAACATGCATTTTTATTTAATTGTTTATTTTTGAGGCTGTGACTCTTTTTGCTCTCCTGTTTTTCATTGAAAATTGCTGTCAGAAGCATATCTCCAGTCAGTTCAGATTGCACTGGTTCAGCATTATAATTACATAGCATTAATTGATTGCATGCAGTTTTCTAAAAATCAGTTACTTAGTCAAATAGAAACACAGTATTTTTGATTTGGCTTATCTAGCTCTTAATCTCAGATCTAAAATCTGTTTTAGAGGTGCTTAGATTTCTCATTAGTATAAATTCCTTACATGAGAGAAGCTGAGTGAGAAACTGGTATTATTATAGACACGAGTAATACGCTCTTACAGCTTGTGCCCTTCTCTTTCTTTTCATGAAATAATAAAAGGCACTTTACTGCCAGATTTACTGTCTTTCATGGAAGATATCCGAACTCTTGCCCATCTAATATAGATACAGATTTTATAGATTGGCCTTTAAACTGGTGGCTTGATACAGCAGCAGTATCTTTTAAAATGAAACCCTTTCTCGTTAAGAAGACAGAAAAATTAATTTCAGTAAATGTACTCAAGGTTTACATGAGTTCTCACATCCCTGAATGAACATCAGACATTGATATATTCAGTCTAGTTGGAGGCCTGGGGCCAATGGCTTCCCCAGGTGTCAGTACTAGGCCCAGTGCTGTTCAACTTGTTCATCAGTGACTTGGATGAAGGCACTGCGTGTACCCTGAACAAGTTTGTGGATGTTTTCAAACTAAGTGGAGTGGACCTAGATAGGGACCTACACAGGCTGGAGTGTTGGGCAGAGAGGAATCTCATGAGGTTCAACAAGGACAAGTGCAAGGCGCTGGACCTGGGCAGGAATAACCCCAGGCACCAGTACAGATTAGGGGTTGACCTGCTGGAAAGCAGCTCCATGGAGAGGGACCTGGGAGTCCTGGTTGACACCAGGTTAGCCATGAGGCAGCAGTGCCCTCGTGGCCAAGAAGGCCAATGGGATCCTGGCTGCATCAGGAGGAGTGTTGCCACACAAGTTTGTGGTGTGGCACACACAAGTTAATGGTCAGACCAAAGAGGAAATTTTGCAAGCAGATACAGTTGCTGTCGCTGCATGACCTTCAGTCTCTCCAAAACAGGGACATTGATACCCCTTTCTTTCACAGCTCCTTAAGGTCCACAGTAAAAATGTACCCAGCAAAATGAAGAAGGAGATAGGAGCACATATTAGTAATTATGGTTTTTTTTCTGTAAAACATTTTTTCTTTCTAATCCTATAACCCTAAGTAGCAGAATGTACATCTGCATTAAAAAAGAACTTTGTAACTTTATAAATTAAAGCATTAACCAAAACCAGATTTATTTAATAAAAAAAGAAAGGGATTAAGTTCTTAGTACCTACAACTTCATAGACGATTAGAATACTTTAGATAGAGGCGGTAAGTTGAGAGTGCAGAAATCAAGTTTAAAAATGTTTTTCTGCCTCTTTTGAAAAAAATATACAAACAGAGAGCTTTGAGACAACTTTTAGGGAAACATTAAGCAAAACTTGTTCTATGGCAGTTGGCAGGTGGCTGTTTTCATGTGAAGAGCAGAAAAGCAAGGTTGCTTAAACTTACTGTCTGGGTCAGGTAGTAAAGGTTGTATGAGAGAGGGTGAAATGATATTTAAATGTGTGTCCTTGCCAGAATTTCTCACAATGTATGTATGGGTGAATGAAGATTTTTTGTGTGCTGTGACTGTGATTCAAATTTTCACTATTAAAACCTTGAATATTGAAACAGATCTTATTTAGCTTGAAAATCACTGTAGATTGATGTACCAGAAATCCACAAAAAAAAAAAAGATAAATAAAATAGGAAATCATAAAATAAACAGCTTGCTCTAAATGAGAGAGCTCTCCCATTCCATCTCCAGCTTTTCTCTGGGAGCTCTAAAAGCTTCCTGAGCTTTCAGCTCGACTCTTTCAGCTCTTCTTTTAGCCTTCCTAGGATTCAGGGATTTACCAAATAGTTACCTCTTAAAGCTTCAGCCTCTTTTTATGTGATCAAAACAAGGCCTTCCTGATACTTTAAATTTTGTGACCCAGTTGGCACTGTTATTTTTTCCTTGAGGAAAAGAAACTGTAGGCAAGTTTCTTTTCTCAAGCTTTTATCCAAACACCAACTTCAAAGTCTCTCAATGGACTAACTCACTAGCAAATAAACTTACTATCAGGAGAGCAAGTTTAGTTAGTACTTGGTCCAAATACATAGCCTGTGAAGTCCTTTACTTTGAGAGTGTAACTAATCTCTTCCCTTCATCTCACAGTTGCCATCGTGGGGCCAGCAGATCCCCCTGTGCAGCTCAGTATTCCTTCCTCTGCTCCAAGAGGCGGAGGTAGCAAACTAGCAGAGCTGCTGTCTTGCCAACCAGGCCAAGTGCCCTAAAACCTAGGGTAGAAAGAGATGACCTGCTGCAACAGGGGAAATGGGTCAATGGTGAAGATACGTGTTAGCATCGGCAAAGTCCTTAAGTGAGTGTCAGCACGAACTCGTGCTGACCCTGCTGTGTGCCCAGCACCGCCTTGCAAACCCTACCCAGCTTTGCAACAGCACCTGGGAAATGATGTTCCCCTGATTGGAGAGATTTGCAATTGCGAAAGGAAAATTGGGAAATTAATTATTATTACTTAATAATAATAATAAGATGGTTGAATGAGTCAGATTCACACATCTACGTGTGTAGCCTATATGTGATTTTTCTCGCATTTCTATGTGTAACAGTTAAAATGTCAGTTAAAATAGTTCAATCTTCTCTTCAAACTGGGTCAACCAGAACACATTACCCAAGGTCATGTCCAGATAAGTTTCGAGCTTCTGCAAGGATGGAGACTCTACTACCTGTCTCAGCAACCTCTTCCTTTGTTCAACCACCCTAACAGTAAAAAAGTGCTTTCTTATATTGAGATGAAATTTTCTATGTTTCAGTTTGTGGCCTCTTGTCCTGTCACTGGTTACCTGTCTCTTTTGTCTTTACACCCTTCTATACAATATTTTTGAGGATGGATAAGATCCCCATGAACCTTCTCCAGGGTTCATGGATTCAGCCTGAACTCCCTCAGCTCTCCTTACCTTTCTGTCGTTTGAGAAATCCTCCAGTTCCATAATCAACTTAGTAGCCCTTTAGTGGACTCATTGCAATAGCTCTATGTCTCTCATATGAGAGAACCCACAGCTGATCACAGAACTCCAGATGCAGTCTCACTAGCCCTGCTCTGAGTAGAGGGGAACGCAGTTCTCTGCCCAATGCATCTCAGGTTACTGGTACTATTTGCTGTGAGGGAACATTGCCAACTCATGTTCACCTTATTGTCCAGCAAAAAAACGAGGGCCTTCTCAGCCAAGCTGCTTTCCAGCCACTCAGCATGTACTGGTGCTTGGGATTATTCCTCCTCATGTGCATGAATTCACATCTATTGAGTTTCTTCTGTGCCCATTTCTCCGGCCTGTTGAGGTCCCTCTGAATGGTAGCACAACCATCTTGTGTATTGGCTACTCCAGTTTATATAACTTGTTTTGTATCATCTGCAAAGCTGAGTGTGTGTACTGTTCCATTATCCCAGGCATTAATGAAAATGTTAAGCAGAACTGGACCCTGGGGCCAGTTGAGCAGTATCACCTCTAGTGACTAGGCTCCAGCTGGACTTCATGCCACTGATCACATGCCTGCTTAACCCAGCCGTTCAGTCAGTTTTCATTCCACTTCACAGACAGCTTATCTAGCCTGCACGTCATCAGCTTGCCAATGAAGATGTTACTGGAGAACGTCAAAAGTCTAACTAAAGTCAAGGTAAAGAAATTCACTCTTCTCCCTCCATCCCCCACTCCAGTTATCATAGAATACTATGAGCTTGGTGTCTCTTTCCCTGGTGTCTCTCACCACTGTGGCATGGCTGTGGCATGAGTGTGGGACTCTTCCTCTCGCTGCCAGCACTTTTCACAGACCTATGTCTCTTTTGATAGGAAAGATTTTTCAGGTTCTGAAGCTGAGTGAGCACAAAAGAAAAAGAGAGTTGCCCTCTCAGAAGTTTCAGTGAAAACCAATGGAAGAAATAGAAAAGTGTCGTATAAAACTAACTTGAGTGCAAGAGGCACTTGCATAGAAAGCCCTGATGCTAATGCTGCCATATGCTTATACTCTTCCAAAA
This sequence comes from Nothoprocta perdicaria, assembly GCF_003342845.1. NCBI lineage: Eukaryota > Metazoa > Chordata > Aves > Tinamiformes > Tinamidae > Nothoprocta > Nothoprocta perdicaria. The sequence continues at coordinate 795,391 of NW_020455877.1, read as the reverse complement.
GAACTTTTTTTTATTGTATTTATATATACATACATGCCGATTCCATTGGGAGTGGTGAGATGGAAATATTGGGTGGGTTGTTTCCCCAGCCAATAGTTCTGTTTTTTTAAAAATTTCTAATAGCTGTTTGCTAAGAAGAAACAAACATGCCCTAAGAAATAAAAGAAATTATTTTAAAGGTCAGCGTTACTTATGCACTTGTTTAATGCTTACAGCAGACTGGAGTTAGAAATAATTGGAAAGCATACCAATATTACAAGTGACAGAACAGAGGAAAAAGCTTGCACCAAAGATTATGTTTATGCTCTCAGTGCCTCAAGGAAGTCATTGGCATGGAAATGCATAAATGCTTTATACAATAATCATTAAATATTACAGTAATGAAAGGACAAAAACCTGATTTTGTGAAATTTTCCCAAGGAAATGACAAGGAAAAGTCTGTACTACAACTCTAAACCACATATCTCAAATACAGTATATTAGCTTACTTCATCTGAGGAACCATGAGTCATCATGATGGATCATTAAAATAAACTCATTAAGAGCAACTCTCCTGTTACATTTACATTCTAATGCTGCTGCAGGGTGAATTAGTTCATATTTACAAGTTAAAAGGAGGATCATGATCTTAACAGTTTGATTTTCCCCTGGCCTTTGAATTGCACCATTGATTTTTTCATTTGTATCTAGTAAGTCTATAAAATCTTACCTGGATAGTGATCCAGTAAGTTTTGCAACTCCTTTCTTTTTCTGATTAAGTTGTTATGAAATTGTAAAATAGGTAAATAAAGAAAAAACAAAAATAATTTACACAAGCTCATCCTCCATCAGTTATTTGTTATATGATTGTAATTTGTTATCTGATTATTTATATGTATGTAAAATATGTACATTGTATCTATTCATGTCTGTCCTTTGTTTACACATCCTATAAGCAAGCGATGCCAAACTGCTAGCTTCTTATTCCATTATTCTCTGTTTTGCATTTTAGATAGTAAGGCATAATTATAGAGGGAAATTGTAAAGAAATAGATTATTTGAAATAAGGGAAATATTTAAAAATGAAACAGAAATATCACGAAACATATATTTAAGGCAAATGAGCAGAAAGGAGCTTTATGAAGATAGTTCCTAAAAGGCATCCTCTAATCCTAGATATTTCTCTTAGTTATTTCTAAAGAGTATAATAAAATTCTCTATTCTGTAATAATAGAGAGAAACAGGGCTACTAGTGGCAAACAAGGAAAACTAATGGCAAATTCTATAAGCAAAGCAGTTCTGCTAGACTAATTTACTTTTTTTTCCTCCCTTTTCTTGAATGTATGTTTTCTATGTAGGTATAATTCTTCAGATAAATAATTAACAAATTTCGCTACCCTAATTTCTTGATTGTAATGTATATTGACTAAGTTCTTGGCTTTATTATTCTTGTACTCGGGATTAAAGAGAAAACTGTTTAAGTTGTTGCAAGCTTTATGGAAAAGATGGAAAGAAAAAAAAATCCATTTCAGATTTTTGTTTCTATTTATTTTCAGCATTTTTAATGCAAGTATAATTATTGAAATTTTATTAGGAACAATTACAGTGTTTAAATTAGTTTTGTTTTTCAAATATCATCCTCAAATTTCCTAATACCTCAACTTTCAAAGTATTTGTTCCATAAATAGGATCACTGATATATCTTATGCAAAAAGATGAAAAAATGATAAAGAATTAACCACTTTTCCTCAGCTCAATTGATTTCAAAATGTTAGATAAACCTCAATATTTATCTTTATAAGCAATCTGGGATCAATTTTGATTCGTAACTATTGCCTAAACACGGTCTTCTCACAAGATTCTTGAGATGTATTCTTTACTATTAAATCAAGTTAATCAGTATCTGATATAACTATTTAAAATAATACAATTTGTCATAAGTGATATGTACTGCACCTGGAAGGTAGCCTCCAAGTCTGACACCAGGCTATGCTGTCACGCCATTAGTCTTTCCTTATTTTTGTAACACACTTCTCTATTATTTCAACTCAGAATCCAAATCCAAGGCAGATAAAGAATAAGAATAGGAATAAGAAGTCATGACATCTTTATGACTTCTTTAGTACTTCTAAACTGAGATACATAATGTGGCCTATATGACATATTGTGTATCAAACTGAATTTTACAGTCACGGTTCCTCCATGTTAGATCCTTTTCTTTCCTCTAAAGTTAGGGAAAGACTGAAAGTGATAACAAGTCGATTCATGAATTAGCCAGTGGACACAGACTTATTGCTCAAATGTAAGAACTATATTTTGTCCCTAGGAGCTACTGTAGGAAAATACCTCCTTCCTAAATCCAATTTTACTGTTTTCATCCATTGGAGCAGAGATCTTTACAGCCTCCTGCTCACAAAAAAACATAACATTCTCATTCATCTGTTCCTAACACTATGTTGAGTGCACATCTCAGCTGTTAAAGTGGTACAGTGTGAAGATTTCATCTAAATTCCATCTCCAGGACCATCCATCCATCCATCCATCCATCCATCCATCCATCCATCCATCCATCCATCCATCCAGGTGGTGTGGACTTGGGCAGTTTCCACATGCAACAGCTCCAGTTTCCTCTGCCAAGAAAACAAGCCTTGCAGAGATGGAGACAGGTTTTAGGGACAGCTTTGTGTTCTACCTCCCTTACGTGGACTGTAAATACATGACCCATTTCTTTATCATTTAGCTAGTCACCTATCTTCTAATTATAACATAAAAAGCATATCAACCTGTCCACTTCTGGTCTTTTCTTAAAGAGCAATAGATCTCCCACAAAAATGAGACATTTCTATGGTTATTCATTTACTAGTGTGTCTGAGGAAGAAAGACAGGTTGCGGGGATTTTTTTTCTTTTTTTTTTTTTTTCTTTTTTTAAGATGTGACAACTCTGGTGAACTCTGTGTTTTTACTTTTCTCTCTGGAGTTACATTGGAGATTAAGCTCTTCTTCTGACTATGTCTCTGTGTGACACAGCCCACAAGCTCAGGCAGCCTGCAGATGTGAGCATAGGAAATGTGGTTTCTCTCCTCTTACACATGATCTCTACTTGGCCTGGGCAAAGCCACTTGAAGAGTGTGAGCGGTGCTTGGCCAAGCCCTCCCAGGAGCTCCTGGCACAGGCAGGGAAAGAAAGTCATGGGAAGGTTGCCTCTGCAAGACACCTTTAGACCTAAATCCATCTGCAGATTATTTTTCCATAGCACCAGCCTACTGCAGTGGTGAAGGATACCCTTGAGTCTAAGCTATGGTTACACAACAGGATATTCCCTGCAGCCCGGAGCTTGATCGTTCATAGCAGGGAGCTGTTAAAAAGGTTTCAAAACAAATTATTCCCAAGCCAGCTGGCTCTCACCCAAAGCAATCCCCACGTTAGGTTTGGAAGTTGGTGGGAGCCAGGGATAGTAAAGCCGCTGTGCAATTTGGCAGCAGCCGTTTTATTTTGCTGGCTATGGGAGTATAGATAGCATAGGTTCAGCCAGACTCACATTTTGCCTCTGCCCTTGAAATCAAGCTTTCTTGGAGCTTTGGTGGGCTGTAGAAGAATGTACTGCTGTTGCCCAATCTTCATCAGCACAAATGGACGTTTGTTAATTCTCTTGTCTGGAAGCCATATTCCTTTAATAATATAGGTTTTATATGTTCTTCATTGCTATTTTTGTGCAGTATTATTTTACTTAAATAGTACACACATTTCTTTTTTTTAATCAACATAATTCTATCATTCTATCATTCCATTGCAAAGTATTACTGAAATCTTGAGGTTACTTCCTTCTTGTGAAGTTTCTCATTCTAGGAATCTCTTTTTTCTTCACTTCTAAAACCATTAGTTATTGTTTTCATATTTTGGTTTTAATACCCTTACATTTAAATTACCCTACAGACCTCTACCATTCTTCTGTTGTTTGCTTTTCTGATTGCAATTAAATGAGGTTTCAGGGCCAGTCATTTTACTAAAAGGAAATGAACCAGGAATCAGGAGCAATCTTGTGAATCAGGAAAAAAGGCAATGCTTATCTTCTATTTAAACTCATGGCATTGTTTCTACATAAATATGAGAAAGGAAACTTTCAACTGACAAGCCAGCTTATGCCAAAAGGTAGTAAAGTGCTGGTCCTGGGAAGAAGAATCAGTGATAAAAGCTTTGAGAACACACACTCAATACAGATTCATGTGTGTCTTAGTGCTCCTGTATGTGCACGAAACATACACAATTCCAGGGATCGCTCTTTGTTTGTCAGCCCAGGTGGTGTGATGTCAATCTTTCTTGTTTCTGATGATTTATCAAAAAAATTGATTATGCAGTATGTAGCCAAAGTCAATTTTCTGCCATGTTGTCACATTATCTTTGAGCTGTCCCTCACAATTTATTGCCTCTTTTTTTTGATCCTTAGATTTGTAGAGAAACAATATTATTTTGTGCTTTCATACCATACAGTATAATGAAACACTATGTCTCCATGCAGAGTTTCTCAGTATATTGGTAATACAAATTAATGATAGTGATTTAATATAAAATTGTTTTGTGTAGGAAGTTTATATCATAATGAGCAAAGGAAAAGTTAGGTAACTTTCATTGGGTCTGCCAGTGACTATGTTGAGTATCTTTGGCCTTAATGAGAAGGTGGATATATGTATTACAATACTGATGGTATTACAGTACTGGAATACCAGTGATACCATCGCCAGTACCAGTGATGATAGTACAGTACAGAATTACTGATGGTTACAGATGGTAACAATTCCAAAATGCTGTATGCATGTAGTAATGTACTTAAGTTTAATTATTATATTTTCAGTAGAGATGAAAATGCTGGCTCTCTTTATGATTTTTTTGATAGTTTAATTAATGCTTTTTCCTTGAAAAGAAGTTTACTGGCTTAGACTTCTAAACCTGATTGACTTTGAGAGAAGCCATCTGAAATCAGACTTCTAAGTCAGGATAGATGATCCCATGAACAGATAATTCCAACCTTGGTGAAGGGGGTACCCATAGGATTTAAGAGGCATCAAGATTCAGAAGGCTCTTGAAACTAAGAGATGCCAAAATATTAAGGCGCTTTGGGGATCTGCTTTGGCCAGATTTCCTGCACTAGAGTGACTTACAGACCTGCTTAGTCTTGCTGTTTTAAGAAGTCTGTTAGAGGAAAGGGCTGATGGTGTGCATCTGTCATCTGGATCTAGCATGGGTTTTTACTTGATTGAAAATAGTGCAGTAGGGGCTAGAGGCATTTCTGCCTGACTCTATTAAGCCATGGGGAATCATTTCTGACATGACTGCCATAGAAACGTGTTTCATCTGGAAAGAAATTCAATTCATGTGAAAAGCTTTGCATCTGACTCATTCTTATGTTATTGCTGTATAGAGGCTTGACACTGCAGTTGGGACTCCTGGAAATGTGTACCCTTACACACCCTCAGACCAATAGTTTTATTCAGATGCTTTCAAACTCTGTGTCCATAATGAAGTAACATGGACTGCCCTTTCAGTAGATCCTCATCTAAATTAACATTTTCCATACATAAAATTGGTTTCCAAGAAGTGAAGAAATTCATGAGAGCGATTGAATTTCCAACTACTGAGTTTTTTGAGCAAGTGGTGTAGCAAATTTAGCACATATTTTCAGCAGAACAAAAGCAAATAATAATAATAAAAAAAAAAAACGCTGTTTGCAGATGCATTACCTCTTTCTGTAACAAGTACAAAGAAGAGTTTTGGCCACAGTTATATAATAAAAGAGAAGTTTGTCAAATTGACCTTTTTGATCAACTCCTCTGTAACCTAGAAATTACGATAGGCCAATTTCATCAATAGAAAAACATTAATACTGAAATATGCTGTACACAGGAAAGGTGAATCCTAGAATCCTAGAGTCCTTAAGGCCAGAAGGGATCTTTACATATCCTCCAGTCCAACCTCCCTGCACACACAAGGTCACCTAGAACATGTGGCACAGGACTACGTCCAAGCGGGTTTTGAAGATCTCCATCCTGCTTACTCCATAATTAATTTACAAGCACAAAACAAAGATTGTTTTTTGAATGCTTTAAAAAGGTGTCTATGAAAAGCTATCTAGTTATTACAGAAAACACCATTAGAGATAAAGCTGAAAACATCTTATTTCTACCTAAAAAATATGTAAAACTTGTTATGGAATGATTTTTTGTTTCTAGTAAATATTGGATGCACATATCTATCTAATAACAAGCAAATAAAGTTATTTAAATATCAACATAATTCATTTAATAACAGCAAATCAAATTGAATAGGGGTCCTGAGGCAAAACAGAGCATGTAACTTTATGAAAAGCTCAGCATTGTAAGAGAGGCAGATTTTTTTCAAGAATTTCTGTTTCAGCAGGTACAGGCTTGGTATGTTTATGTGCATATAATGAAAAAAAAAAAGAAAAAGATGTTTCCCTTCCCTTCCCTTCCCTTCCCTTCCCTTCCCTTCCCTTCCCTTCCCTTCCCTTCCCTTCCCTTCCCCTTCCTCGCTCTCCTTCCCTTCCATTTCCCTTCTCTTCCCTTCCATTTCCCTTCCCTTTTTTCCCTGAAAGGTCTAAAGCTGATGCTGAGCACTGAAATATTGTTACTGCTACTTTTGGCAACTCAGTTACTTTGAAAAGTAACTTTCAAAAATTTAAGGAAGGAACCTCTCTTACATCTCCTTTTACTCTCTCCTGTATTAAAATATATTGATTTATTAATGTATAATTTAAATTACATTCATACTTTTTTCACTTTAAGATATTATATCAGCTTATATTGTAGCTCAATGGTTTATTCACAATCTTGGTAATAAAAAATTTGAATAACTACAGGCTGGAAATGGAAATTTTAAATGTATACACAGCTTTCCAGTTCATTGAAAACCAATTTTGAGTCAGGATATAAGAATGAAAGGAGATGCATTGAAGTGCCACCTTGGGTTCTGCATTTGTGCTGATTTTCTTCCATTTGAGTAGTGTCAAAATAGATGTCTGCCTGCATAGTTATCATCAAGGCTTTTAATAAATTAATATGTAAATTAATATGTTAAATGTTTCACTAAATATAGTGCAGGCAGCTTGCCTTTAAGATGGTTTTCAGGTGGATTGGAGTACATATGTCTGCTTCCAGACTTTCTACCCATCCAGTTGGGAAAAGTTAATTCTTCAGATGCAGGCATGGACATGGTGCACTGACCAGCACATACAACACCAAGGCATTGCCTTTCTAAAACAGTAAGTGCCTTCACACACAACCAGGGATTTTGCCAATCTCCCTGCAGACTGTCTGTGGAACAGCTCCAGGACCTGGGAGAGAGCTGAAGGTGGATCCAGAGACTGAGTTCACAGCCACTTCTTGGTTAGTTTTCACAAGTGACTGGGCTGAGGACATTGGCATGTAACAGTAATCTCTTGGGTCATGTTCTGATTCATTCCTTATGCCTGGAAATGTCACATCTTCAACCTCCTCTCCACAGACTTTGTTAAACAATGCCAGTAAGAAAGTGCTAGTCTAGATATCTACCGAAAGAGAAATATTCCATTTTTTTTTTTCAAATTAGTATGTGATGGCTATATCCCAAACCACAGTTCGTCATCTCAACTGGAGATAGAGGAAAGAGCTCACAGGGAAAGTCTGTGCCCATGAACTCATACAGTCTAACTGTGCTTCTTTTTATGCTCAGCTAAAAATTTACCTCCTAAATTAATATGGTTTCAAATTATGAGTTGGCCTCAAAGAATTGATGGGTCAGGTTGCTTCAGTCATAGGGACTGACAGGTTTACAAGTCAAATTCTTTAAGCTTTTTTTCATTCAATTAGTTTTTTTCACATCTACTTGAAGAGGGGTACAAGTGTAGAAGAAGGAGAATATATCCAAACAGTTTAGAAGGGCTGGCTGTAAGCTGCAATAGGACCATAGGCTTTAGCATGTCTAACTACATATTGTTGTTTCTGCCTTGTGGTTGCTGTCAGAAATTTGAACATCCAATTTAATAAAGATAGGATGTTGTCTCATTTAACAATATTGCAAGTTAGTAGAACAGTTAAAGAAACGAATTTAGGAAGACTTATGAGGTTGTAGAACTAATGCATTTAACCACAGCTGACAATTAAGAGTATATTCACAAACAGCTGTTTGCATTTCTGTTGGATTTGTAGTGCTTGCTTTTGGATGTTTGTCATTTTTACAAGAGTTTTGTTTTTGGAAATATCCTGTAAAGGAACATACTCAAGGAAAATATACATATTTAAAATGTACTCTTGCATACTTTTTTATCAGCTTTTTAAGCTAGCTTTTTATGAGCTTTTTTAGCTAGCTTTTTTATCATTGTTATTTTGGAACCTTAAGGGATAGGCTGGGTTGCAGAAATACAAATCCTAACTGAACTCTATACCGAAAAAAAAAAAAGCGTCTTTCCATGTTCTTAGTTAACCACTGTAAATTCAGAGTGAGAAAGAAAGGTTAAAATATAGTCTAAGCCATGAAGCAATGAAGTCATGAAATTAAAACATAACTGGTGAAAGGATTTAGTAGTCTGCACAAATGTCTTAATGAGTATTGTGAGGCTTGTATTTCACTAAATGTTACCTTAGATAAGTAAATTTTATTTCCTCTATCTTTTTTTTTATGGTTCTTGGAAAACATACATGATAGCTGTGATTTCCAAACCTAAACTGAGGTCGCCTGAGCAGGAAAGCTCAAAGTCATTATGTATGTACTGTCTTGAAGTTCTATGTTTAATTTGGTACTTGGGGATAATGAGACAGATGTAGTATTTGATTGATATCTGTGTTGCAGGATAATGAACTTCAAGCAGAAAGAGTGTGCACTCCAGCACCTCAAAGGCAGCTGGGCCTGTTTGAAGTGTGACTAGCATTTAGATGCTAAATCCAGGTTAGCAAATCCCCTGATTTAGTTTTCAAAGGCAAGATTACACTTCACTCAAGCCAAACTGCTTCTGCAATGGGGAAGTGGTGAATATTAGGTGTCCAAAGGAACTTCAGGAAGAGAAAACATTCCAGACTTTAGCCATATGATGTGTGCTTGTAATAAAATATTCTAAATATAATTTCTAAAAAGGGGAGTTGCCACCTGTCTATTGGACAGCATGAAAATTTGTAGCTAATGGGGCCTTATTTTGATGTAAATTTCTAATTTACTGAATGCAATCACCAGGGTCCTGCAGAGCTCTTGATAAGCAGTATTTTTTCTCATATATTGAATGATTTCTTATATCCATTGAGTGCTATGTGTATGGAAGATACAATTTATAAATTATTATTTCCCTTCATGAGGACAGGACATCAATGACCATAAGCAAAGATATCTTTTCATTAAAATTCCTATTTAGTGTCCATATTTTTGTAGTGTGCAGATTTGCTTTTATTATTTTCTGCTATTTTGAAATGAATGGAATCATTTAGGATAATAAATATTTTTGCTAATTCTCATTAAAAATCTGAGGACCTTCTTAACAAAAATAGAGAAAAAATAGGTTTACTCACTACATTTTCAAAATCAATAAACCTCTTCCATTACCTTGTTTGTTTTTTAAAAAACTTTAGAATTCTTTCATAAAGGGTGACAGGATATAGATTGACACTGCCAATGTCTGAATGATAGCTTCATTGTAAGATATATTTTATTCCTATTTCTTTAATATGTAAGGCATAGAGGTTAGTCTCACCTTTTTTAGTGGTTGTACTATTTCTGATGCAGAAGACCCCATTTCTTAATTCAGGGTTTTTGGCATCCCTAAGTATTTGTAAATATATATGGAAATATATATATATAAATATATATATATAAAAAATATTTTGTGTGTGTGTGTGTGTGTGTGTGTGTGTGTGTATATATCTCCTCAGTACAATGACGAGGTAGTAATTACTAATTCATCATGTCCTTAATGGAGACCATCTTCAGAAATCTGCAGAAATTATATTGTTTTCTCTATTGAAGTCTTAAAATTCCACTGTGATGTTATTAATAGTTGAATTAGTGACCGTGGATACCCACTGAAAATACTAAGGAAGAAGGCAAAGATACCAGTGTCAGAACCGTATGTGCTCCACAAAATGGAGAAAAATGAACAGTCGTGCTGTATTTTGTCAAGGTTGCAAGAAAGAAAATAAAAAGATGCTGCTCAAAGAAAGAAGTCGAAGCTAGCAAAGGAGAGAGTTTGAAAACAGAGTCAGGCATGCTAAAAATCACAGACTTGTAAATTGGAATTGATACCAAAATAAGCTGTACATTCCTTACCCACATTATCAGACAAAGGCTATTCTGTTTACTCTAGTATGTTATGCATCTTACAGTCACCCTTCATATATCCTCTGTGTCAGGATTTATTTTAGGTTATTTCTCAGGGCCATGTACTGACCTCAATCTGCCTTTTAATGAGAGTTATATGCACATGTATATGTGTTGAAACCATCGTACAGTCTGTAAAGTGCTTCAATATTTTGTGATAGATTTCTTCTATAATTTCGTGCTTATTTTCATTTCAAAAAAAAAAAAAAACCTGTAGAATGATAGGCATAAAATAAAACTGTACTGGGAATTGGACACTGTCATCTTATAGCAAAGTAATGAAGTTTATTCATTGCTTATGGTACTTCTCTTTGGCCATTTCACGTATTTGTTATTCAAACATCTGGAAAAATACAATTAGAATAAAATTAATCCAATTTTACTTTGTCTACAGGCCATATAGAATTATTGTATAAAGTAGTCAGAGTCTGTATATTTTGACCATTTTTGCCATTTATCTTTATTGTATAGACGATTTATTTCTAATAGCAGAGTAGTAAACTGTCCTCAGGTTTGCTGAAGTACAGTATTTAATCAATCAAGACATACTGTTGTAAAATATCTCTTATGTGAAGGATATCACTTGGATATAAGAAAATGCGCTTTTCCAGTCCTTTAATATCTACCAAATATCTGCAAAGTACTTGTATATTTTTAGAAGTGAATACTAATATTAGTGAAACAAAGGCATTTATTATTCTTTAAAGAAAAAAAAAAAGTTGATGCCACATTTCCTTGGTTATATAGCTCACTCACTTTCACAATTCAATAATGTGACTTGAATGGAAATTCACTGCAGGCCCAGCTACCAGCAATTTTCATCCTGCTTCTGGAAAGTATGGTATCATGGTGTTTGCTGTGGGTAATGCTTCTACAAAATAGATTCTGGCTTGTATTCTAGAATATCTTGAAATATAATTATAGTTCATTGTAAGCCAGCCTATTTTTTCACCCTACAGTATCCGCATTATTATGAGCTCTTTAAAAGTCCCACACCTTGATTACAAATTCTGCTTTATTATATTTAGAAATGCTTTATGGGTGGTGAGCTTTTTTTCCCCATCTCATTTCAGTAATAATCCAACAGCTGATTAATTCAGTTACAGACCCTCTGTGCATCAGTATTCCTATCAGTCTGGAGCAAAGCACTTAAGACCTAAGTGTTGTTATTTTCGAAGTAGCAGAGAATGCTGTGCCTCCCTGTGATAACAATTTTAAATTGAACCAATCTGGTTAACAAACAACTGCAAAACTAGAGAACTTTAACTTTTCCATTTGCTACTCTTTAGGAAAAAATAAACTTGTTCATAACATTCTTGCTCATAAATTGAGAGGAACAACTGTATAGTTTAGTATGATTGCCACATTGTTACAGTCAAAAATAGCATGAAAACTGTAGGCTATAGTTTTATAACCTTTAACATTTACTTTATTGTAGGTGGAGGCTGTCAAGTCCTTTGCAAGCCTTTTTAGCTAGGCACTGATGATGACAATTTTTTTCATTTTTAAGTTTTGTGAAGCTCACATCTGCTCTCATAATCTGAAAACCTTAGAGAGAATATGAAATTTCAAGGAAAACAAAAAGAAGAAGCTGTGTCCTATAATACCTTGTTATTTTTTCCTTACTCCTTCTGTTCTGCTGTTAATATGATGATGAAGCCTGGGATTATCTCCCCAAAGCAATTACCCACTGGGCTGTCATTCTCCAGGAAGCACTGGCTTCCTGTAGTGGTCACTATGCAACAAGTATCAGTTGCAATTTGTTTAAAAGTATTGCGCAGCAGAGAAAATTGCTGGAACTGCAGCCTGCATTCCTGATTCAGCAGTCACACTGACAGCAAATAGAAGTGTCAACTTTTCTCCCTGTTTTTGAAGCTGGTGGAGGCTCTTCCGAGCTAGTGGAGCCTTCTGCAGATAATGTATGTCATAGTAAGAGTCTCATTCATGCAACTCTTTTTCTTGACTGTAACTCAGCTATCAAAAGTTAAAATTCATTACTTATAGTAGATGAGTTTACATGTCCTAAGAAGAAGTATTGAGATAAGCACGTAGTTTTCAGATTTAATGGACCCATTAAAGGGTCCATTAAGTGCTCCAAGAAAAGCACTTTTTTTTTCTTTAAAATTGTTAGGAGGTAAAAATGAGTTAGAACACCTTTTATGTGTTTTATATAAACTTTAAGTTTTTACAAGATCTTTTTTTAGGCTAATTTGAACCATAATGAAATGAGGAACACGGATTTGGATTCTGCTGTTTAGTGCTAATTAGAAAGTTAGAAAGTTGGGTAATTACTTGCAACTGTACTACCTTGTAGCAATGTTTCCAAAAACATGTGAATAAAATTAATAATGTTATTTCTCTATAGTTAAAAAAAAAAACATGGGAGATCTGTGTTCATATCTCCTGTGTGTAGGATCAGGTTTCTTCCAGGAGTTGTTCTAGGGAAGAAAATCATTGCAGTAAACAAAGCCAAGCTATGTTGTTAAAGAAATACCTTTGCTGTAAAATCCACCCTGAGTCCTGACTACTGCTCTCCCTATTGCTTTTAATTTAATCTAAAAGTATTATGCTGTGGGCCCAAAAAAAAGGGGTCACCACCATCTGCAGCAGTTGTTGATGACTCCTTAGGAAATACTCTACCTTGAACTGCCATCATCTGCATTGGCTGGACTGTTACTCGAGATCCTGATCATGGGGGTCAGCGCAGAGAGCCAAAGAGCAAAAGGAGTCAAAAGCCTTGTGTGATAACCGGTTATACAGTTGGCAGTTATCAAAAGAAGATAAGCATCTTTCATAGGGTTTTTATTTCCTTTACACACTCTCTTGAAATATATTCTTTCTCCTTCATTCTTTTCATCTTTGATTGCAAATATGCCTTATCAAATAGCAGTAGCTGGAAACCATTTTGTTGTTCAGAAATGACCACCTTCGGAGATATAGTGAATTTATTAAAATAGCGATAGGCTCTTGAAGTTCATCTTGTCTCAGATATTGTCAGTCTCACTGGAACTGCTTCTTCAGTTAGACTGTGAGCTTCAGTGCAGGTTGTACTGTAAGAAGAAAGCATGCTGGTGAGATAAGCCATCTCATTTCTGGAAAGAGTGATATCAGTGGTCACTGTAGTCCCTCAAACCGAATGAGGAACCATCTGACATGCTCGTCATGCAGCCAGGCCAGTGTTGATATAAGAGATTTGCATAATTGTGTGTGTGTATGTGTGTGGGTGACAAATACAGAAAGAGTCTTAGGTAGCATGTAAAGTTTCTTCTTGTTGGCTTTTGACATACAGTATGAATTGACAATTTCTCTTCAAAAATAATTAACAAAACATGATACAGCTATTAAAATCAGAAGACTTTTCATAAAATAACTAAGCTACTCGTGCCACAAAATTAAACCAAAATATATATCTAAGCTCATTCAGGATGTTCATTTTATATAATATAATGCTTAGTTCTCCCTTATCATTCTTTCCTGTTGTCTTCTGGAAGCATTTTCTTTTCCAAATATTTTTTACAAATATTTGTAAGGCTTGTTCAAAATCTGATGTAGATTCAATGAAGGAAGTAAAGAAGGGATTGCTTTTCTGTGGATAATATATATCACAGTTTTCCACTTTTACCATTTTCTATTGAATCAATGTATTAGGAGTCTTCATATTTGTAGATAAGTTAACATTGACTTTCAGTCTCTGATAGGTTTCCATTTTCTGTCTGTTTCAAGGAGTATTGCTGAAGGCTGATGTTTAGGTGAATGTCTGTATATCTCAGAATTTCAATTACTTTCCACATTTCTGAAAAAAAAAAAAAAAAGAAAGAAAAAAAGACTGCCAAGTGTGGGGTCATAAGTCCACTGGGTTACTGAGTTAGCTTTTTCTCTTACGTAACAGAATTTTCATGCTCTTTTATTTGCTCTGGATTCATGAACTCTCACATTGTCACATTTAATCACACTTTCCACATGCTAGGTATCCTGCAAGGCAATAAATAACCCAAACCTACATGGGTAATTCCCTGGCAATGTCAGAAAGATCCCACCCAAAGAAAGCACCTTATTTCATATCTGAGAACATGGTGTGAGTCAAATTTTATGTAACTATTTGTTCAAATTAGAGACCACAATCAAATTATATGTATATACTTTTTAATATAATTTACTAATATTGGCAGTTTCTTGTGGGGTAAAGAGAAAACCTGCTGCTTGTGAAAGGCAGACCCAACTTATTTATTGATGAAGAGGTACAGGCAACTCTCCAGTCTAACAACATCATATTGCAAATGCATATAGTATTTTCAACAGAACAGCTCTCAGAGACTCTTCAGAAAGCGACTCATTTTGAGTTTGGAAAGACTAAAATTTTAGTCCCAATATCCAAATGAGATTTCCTTTTTTTCTTAACCTGGTTTTTGTTACAATATGATATTTTAGGGCCAATGTTTTGCAACCTGAAACTCCTATGTGCAGATGAACTGTTCCTATCCCAGTAATTTTGAGCAGAAATGTAACACCAAACATTTCACAAGATTGACACTCAATCCAAAAATTGAACTTCTGTATTCAACGTAAGTAGAATGAAGCAATATTTCTATTGGTCTTCTGTAGTAAGAAAATAAACTGTGAGCTACATCCAAAAAAATGTGGTGATGTTTTGTCATATATAAATGTGTGCCTGTGAATATGTAGTGATGTCTCCGCTGCCAGTGGCCTTCCCCCCTTCTCCAACTCTACCTCAGCTTCTTCACCAGAGGCACCTTAATGTTTGTAAGGTCACACAGTCCTCTCTGCTTGTTCTGCTTGTTTTTAAGGCTTCTGCCCCCTCTTCATAGATTCATCCAAGGTGAATGAAGAACTGTGATTCAATCAGCTGCTTTTTAGGCAGAGCAAGCGTTACATCCCAAGCATTAAGAATAGAAGAGAAAAGGCAGATAGGATAGGCTGCAAAACCCTGTTGATTCAGATGGTAAAAAAAGTCTTCTGTCATTATGAAAGAAATTGTGTTAGTGTCCTGGTATCACAGTATAGTATAAAAACAGTCTATTAATTTTCATACCTTTTTTATTCCTACACATTTCTTAATTGGCTTTATAGCTTGTATATACTTGTAAATAATCTTTAAGAGTACAGTTGTGCCAGTCAAATCATGTTAGTTGTGCAACAGATACTACCTTCGGGGCTCCCAAAGTATGACTGACCATGCAAGATTTCTGCTGCAAACAGTAATTCCAGCTGACAGTATTCCCTTGTGTCCTGTAGATATAGGAGGTATTTGCAAGAGCAGAGGTCATTATCATCACATGTGATTACCTAACTGGGTAAAACAGAAATATGTTTTACTTTGCTTCGAGCCTGTGGGAGAAAGATGCTCTTTAGAGTATTACACAGTCATAGTGCAGGGATGTCTTAGAGTGAAAGGGTGTATTTAAAATTAGTCTTAGCTGTAGCTTTTGAAAGCAATGGATTGAAAAGAAATTTATGAGGTTTTAACCGCTATTAATTTGTCAGTAGACATGGCACATAATCAGTTGTAAAGCTCCAGGGGAAATTCAGTCATACTGTGGAGACTTTCTCTGTGGAGTCTTAGGGTATATACACCAAGAAAATAATCTCCCTTTGTCACCTTTCAATCCAAAGAAGTCTGCTGACAATGGGGCCTTCTGTAATACCTTAGGTGAAAAGCGTGATTTGGCCACTTGAGCTCCGGGAAGAGGCAACTGCCAGGACTGCCTGTGTGTCAGGCCCATGGGGAGATTTCAGAGCACAGCAGCAAGTGAATAATTAAAAGACGTGGAGGCTCTGAGTAAGTGAATCACCTAGAAAGTTCCAAGATACAGGATACATTTAGCTCAGCCAAACTGGAGACTAATGGTTGCTATGAATATAAGCCTAAGATATTTAGAGACAGAGCAGATAGTGCAGGGGACCTTCTAGGTGCCGACGTCTGAGAAATGATTTATTAACAAGCAAAGGTATAATTAAGGTAATGAGCAAAGAAAATTTCCCTAAGAATAAGTTCCATGCTGCTCAACAAGTTTCTATTACCTAGTCATTTGAGAAAGTATTGACTAAAGCACTGGGAACTGCACTGGTGCAATGAGCTTGCCTTGGCCCACCAAAGAATATAAAATTTGAGAAGCTTTTGGCTTTCTCCACTTCCAAACAAAGCAAACAAAGTATGTTATCTGTCTGCTTTTGCCTTACTGCAGTTAGTTACAGGAACTATCGGTCACCAGATGATACTTGTTGTCCTCACCAACCATCACCCACATGGATGGCCAACCGTATATCAAAAGTCTCTTTATAGCCAACTGAAAGTATTATATGGAGATAAAGAAAATAATAAATGTTATAGTATAATACCAGTGTTATTATCCAGAAAGTTTAAGAGATTTTGAAAGAACTATAAACCCCTGTAAACTGCAGTGCACAACCACCCTGTAGAGCTATAAACTTTATCTTCAGGAAGATACAAAAAAAGAATATGTGTGCATGTGTTTTCCTGTTTTAAAGGTCTCATCGAATCCAACCAGAGATTGCTGACTTACTATTAAATACGGTATTTTGATTTGGTGTGTAACATTATTTATAGCCTGAAGTACAGAAGTTTTATAAGTGAAATTCCAAGCACAATAATACTATTGAGAGTTTCTGAATCATGGATGAGATGTATAGGCAAAAGTTTTGCTAATACTTTTGAAAAGTGACAGGAGATTTTTTTAAATTTATGTATAACTGATTCTGTGATTCTGTGAAATAATTGAAAGGATATGATATTAGAGTGTGCTGTGTGGTCTTACAAATTCTTGATTTTTGGGCTATAAAATGAAATGACTGACTAGGAGGTATTGCACAAAACATCATTAAATGGCTCATATATTTATAGTTAATCTGTAAAGTGAAATCCAGTGAGATTCTGTCATCCAGATTTCTATGTTAGGCCTGGACAGCACGACAATTTGTATAAAAGTTGTTTACAGCAACTTGCGGGGAGACAGGACACCTAGACGGGGAATTAAGGATATCTTCAACTTAATTCTGACTGCTTATAAGTGCTCTGAAGGGCTACATTTTGATCAAACTAATATACATATATGTGTGTATATATATACTATATTTATATATATCTTTGTAAAGTGTCAGTGTTCCTCATCTAGGTGTCTAGGTGTGTTTTTCCTTGAGACATGATCAGAAATTTTGAAGCCTTTGTCCTTTGTATCACTATTTTCATGAGAGAGAGAGCAACTTTTCCTATAGTGGATAAAATAAACCAGTGCTGTTTAATACATGCTATGCTTCTCAAAAGTAAACATATATGAATTTATATTATTATATGAATAATATAATAATTATATATTATATTATAATATAATATTTATATACTATATGAATATAAAATTTTTTCCTACTGTAATGAACCAAAAATCTGTCTGCTATTTGTGCAGTCAAACCCTTATGTGTATCATTTGAAGAACAACAGAGCAATAAAATCAGGACCTTGTAACAGAAAGTTTGACGACTGAAAGATCAGTTTAAAAAAAAAATTGCAGCTGTAAAACATAAGAGAGCAAGTAACTTTAAATCCTGCTTCACTTTATGTGCTCATTTTGTAGAGAACTCATTACAAAATAACAAATATAGATATTGCTGTGACATTATCACAACCTTTAAATATAATGCCTAGATAGACTTTAATATTTTAATAAAATTTAGCAATCATTTTAAAATTTTAATAAATTAATTAAAATAGCAAGTAAAATAGTTCAGTATACTAACATTCACAATGCACCTATTATTTATTTTTATTTCTTTATTAAAAAGAGGTTGATCTACATATTCCTTACCTTTTTTTTCTGCTATACCGTGATGTTGTAGCTGCCTTATGGAGGGGCAGGATAGCTTGCTAAGAGGACATGTTGCACTGAACCTTGCTACATGTGAACTATGGTATCTCTCTTACTTGTGTTGATGATTTTAAAATACATTTTAAATCCTCTAGAATACATATAGATCCAGTTGTTTCAGTGCTAATGCTTGACTAACTTCATATTTAATCTTTTTCTTAGGAATTTGCTGCACTGACAAAAGAATTAAATGCATGTAGGGAACAACTACTTGAAAAAGAGGAGGAGATTTCAGAACTGAAAGCTGAAAGAAACAACACAAGAGTAAGTATATAGAAGAAATTTTATGGATTTCATGTATGTATAAAGCAGAAGGAATATACTTATATCTCTATATTTAGGACTTCTTTTGACTAAATAGTAATGACGACCAAATCCTGACCTTTCAGTAAGTACATCAGACTTGTAAGCAGCTAAGTCCTAATATGTATTTACCATACTGCACTCCTATAGGAAAGTGAGTAGTAATTCTCGCAAGGTATATTCGCAGATAAAATAGCAGATTTTATATGTAAAGCAGTAAGTACATTCAATTTAAGTGGTTTCTAAAATGAGGGGCTAATGAAGACCCTCTAGCACACCAAGGTTTGCATAAAGAGCCTGCACATATTTTCTTTTCTTATCAAGTCAGAAGTCAGGTTGCAAACAACTCATCTTCCATTTATTTTTTTATGAAGGAGGTGCAAGGTGTGCAGGGTGAATCCCAGTGAGTCTGCTGGTTAGTCTAGATGCAGCCACTGTGATCCCTGAATTCAACATTATTTGCCTTTGAGCTGAGCGAGGACAAGATTTCATCTTTAAATTTGCTGTGTTATACTTTGATCAAAAGATGCTATTGTGTTTGGGAACAAGAATCTGTGATGATGCCGTTTGAAAATGCCTTCTGTAGGCAGAATTGTTTTCAGAATAAAATAAATTACATGTAGAGGTGCCTGGGCAAAGGCAGAAGTGACGAAGGAGTAAGAGAGAACAGAAGAGGCACTATGGGCTGTGAAAAAAGGTAAAAAATAGATAGGAAGTGGTCCCAGTTCAGACAAGTGTTGGTCTGGAGATGGATATAAAAATAGATCTCAGAGAGTCTGGCCACCAAGTGTTTTTTCATATGCGTATTTCCTTTTTTCAATGATCTGAGTAATTATTTCTGTTTTCCTTCTCCCACTAAACTCATAGCAACTTCGAATTGCTCAAATAACGTCATTCTGCAGTTAGCTAATCTGCTTTCTGAAGAAAATCTAGCATGTACATGACAAGATCTGAAAGGGGTGCCTTTGCCTCTACTTCCATCTGCCCAGATAGAAAGTCAAGGTGCCATAGACTTTAGAAATTTAAAGTAGAATATATGGCATGAATTCTTACAGAGAGGTGAAACTGTCTTTCTACCTACTTGATACTTTACAAGTTCAAAATACTTGGATAGATAATTTGGTTTTTTTTTTTGTTTGCTTTTTTTTTCAACAAAAAAGAGAACAATGAACACCTCCGTATACATCTTGTATATAGCTTAAAATGTTATTTTAAACTGTGCTGAAATATCCTACTTCAAACATTTTTAGAAACAGGAAAGATGAAACCCAATGTTCATGAGTAAAACAGCAGTAATAAAAACAGTGTGGACACTTACTCAACACCACAGTAGCTGAAGTACTTAAAGGGAACATAGCTAACAGAGATTCAATTTTATTCACCTTTTAATGTCACACTTCATTAGTTAATGGTCTATGAAACTTCTTCAGTTAGGCTCGGCAGTTTCATAACATTCATACACCATAATTTTATACTTAAATTTTATAACTAAATTACCATTTTATTCTATTACAATACCTAAAGAATATATTTGAAATTATAGTTTCTATGCCTTTTTCGCTCATTTTCTTAGGGATCATTTTGATTACATTTTTTTTTAGAGTTATTGAAACTAAATAAGGCACTTTGTTTTCTTTATTTAACATGATTATATGAGTTCCTACAGTCTAAAAGAGCAGACTCGTAAAAAGGACACTATCCTAAAATTCTATAAAGGCAAAATCCTTCATTTATTAATGTAAATTACTGAATAATTTACATACAGATTTACATTAAAATTATATAACTTTTGCCCCAGTATTATGATCTATCTTTTGTAGTCCTGTGTTCTTTCTTTCAAGAACATTTATCATATATACAAGTAATAGCAGATTATTAAACAGAATATTAAGTACCTGTATTTTCAGATACTATATGAGCTATTACATTTATATTAGGTATTCTAATGAAAATCTTTATTGCTATCACTTTATATCATTATCCTAATTATTACCTTTTCTACTTTTACTTTAGATACATTTTTTTTCATTCAGATTTTGGGTTCCTACTGCTTTCTCTTCTGCCTTGCATGTACAAATAGGCATACACAGGACATGAACTGCAATTATTATGTAACTTTAAATTTCTTGCTTCTAACTGTTTAAGGTTACCACAGATTATCATTGGTGCAAATTGGCTTCTATCACTGTTGTATAAATGCTGCAGAAAAACCTATGATTGGTTTGGGGGAGGAATCTATAATGTTGTATCTATTTATTTATCATGGAGCCTTTGTTTGCATCCAGAGATGGAGGTTCACTGAACAGTGTGTGCTCTAAACATAAAATGAAGACAAATTCAGTTTTACCTGTGCTGGTAAAAATTTTTAAGCTGGGCCTGGAAAGAGCATTTTCTTTTTCATACATTGTCCTGTGTCCCTCGAGAATCCCTTAAGCTAATCCTGACTCATTTCACAAAACCCATTTTCTTCTATATTTTCTCCCTATATTTGCTATGGTATGCCTCTTCTCTCCATCATCCTCTCCTGATTCTATACTTCCTCCTTTTATTGCCCTGTTATGATTTTTTTTTGCAAAATATTTTTACAAGATTTTGTTTGCAGATAAATATATTTTACATTAATTAAAACCCAGATCCTGTAATAGCACAAAATTGCACTGATAAGTTTCACTAATTTCAACTTACTGAGTCATGACTCCTAAAAAGGGATGTTTTTAACGTCTTTCATTTTTCAAAGGCAAAAATGTGTCAAGGTGGTGATGATGATAGACAATAAGACAGTGGTTGTCAAACACTGCTAACCAATACATGTGTAGTTTACTTACTATATTTAACTTTGTATTTTTATTTCACAGAAATCAATCACTTGCAAAAGTGCTTTGAGAAATATAGGAAGCTGTGTATGTTGTTTTTTTTTTTTTTTTTGCTTGTGGATTTTGCCCTTATTAACATTCATTCACAAACTGAATACTAGAGAAATGTTTAGATTTTAACTGTTGTTTTTTAAATACCTCCTTGTGCTCATGAAGAGTCCAGAGCTCTGGAAACCTTCATTCCATTTAGCTAAGACACAATTATTAGCAATTCATGCTGGGGATCCTAAAATTGGCTCAGCATAAAAGTAAATATGGTTGTCAGATTATTTCATAGTTCATTGGCAAGCTTGTTTGGCAGTGGGAAAAGCCTGGTAATGACCAGGCTCTCATGGCTGGGTGATTCTGTGCAGCTTGCTGCTCTTGATCTTTATCGTCTTTTCTCTGCATCCTGCCTGGCCCTGGAAGTGCTCTGTGTCTGGAGCAGTTTAACACAGTGCAAGGGAGTGGAAAATGCTCAGCAGCACATGCTGTTTGCTAAAGCCAGTGTTTAACTGCAGCATGCAAAAATACTAATGCTGTTCCTAACAAATTTTTGTAATATAAATCAAATACTAACATTTCTACAATATCATTTTGGTAGGATATCTTGTGGTGATCTTCTCACAAGTGTTTGGGATAGTAATTCAGGAAGAAGAAAGTCCTCAACATGTTCATAAGGCAGATATTGTGATTTCTTTCAGGTGTTTAACTTAAATGTTGCCTGGACACAGCAGTATCTTCAATGTCAATTTTGTGTATTTTTATGTCCCTTCCAAACACTGTAGTAGCTGAACACGGTTCTGTAAATGTAGTTAGATTTAACATTCCCAGAGATGCAGGGATGATCTATTTCCCTTTTTAATACAACTATAATTGAGGTAAAGAAGGGTAAATTATTAGTAACATTTCTGTAGAGTAGGGACCAAGGATTTGACGTCAGGTGCTCAGTCGAAGTTGAATGTTCAAGCATGTGTATTACTCTTCTCTCTGAGCACATCAAGGAATAACGTAGCACTGGGAGTGCAGGATCAGTTAATAGGGCTTCCCCCAATTTTTGACTCTTGTTGAAAGGCAAAAATAAAACATTGCTATTAGCCAGAAAATTCTGTCATCATGCCTTCTTGAGCAATCGTAGCATTGACAATAAAGGAAGAATTTGTTCTTCAGAGATAATTTTCAGAAAAATGAAGCATTATCCAAGTAGTGTGGGTGAACAGGAACAATAAGAAAAAGCATGGCATATTAACAAGTAGCTGTGATGTTAGCTCATCTTTCTCTTTCCAGTCATATAGGCGATACAATCTTTTATGCTTGAAGATTTATTTAATATCTACTGGGAAATATATGCAGACTTTTAAATATGTTTTTCTCTGTGGCCTAGAAAAAGACAGTAAGATGAATGAATGTAGATCCTAATTCAGAAATTCCAGTAACAACTTCCTGATGCCTCTGTCATGAACATGCCACTTCAAATCTGCCTGTTGATTTAGCCTGCCTCGAATTATTAAAATTCCTTCAACATCTGCTTTCAATCCTACAGGGAACAGATGACAAAGCTCATGCGTCTTCATGCTTATTTGCTCTTGATAAATTTGGGCCATTATTTGAATTCAAAAATGACAAAAATACATTCTTCCTTTCTTCAGCCGCATGGACTCATAACAATTCTTAATGTATTAACATTTGTTGCATACATGTTCACTTTTTTTTTTCCTGAATAATAGAATTATTGTAAACTAATAACCGGGTGCAAGTCCAGATATAGGGACCATGACTGAAGCATAGATAACCTTATGCCCAAGTCATTCCTAGCATAATAGCTGTGTATTGCAATTACAATGTGATTATAGTCTGGGTTTGCTCTTCCATGAGTTTTAATTCATGTATCAACATATATCTTTATGTGGCTGAGAATAACTGTGCATTAAAGATAAATATATGTCTTCTCTTATAATATCTATATTAAGAACCATATCAAGCCATGATAAATAATTGTCTATGGAACTTTTAAATTTCTGGTTCAATGATTCAGATATAACTGTGCATTGTTATTGCAATACATTTGTCGTGCTCTGTAATTCATGAGTTTAGCTGCTCTGCATTAACCTTACCGCTAACCAATGCTCAAGTATGTTCAGACACTAAGAACAACAATGATGGACGTATAAAACTATAGATAAATGGTGTCTTTTCTAATATATTCTATATATTCTAATATATTATCTAATATATTCTAATATATTATTTCAGTATTTTCTTAAGCTACTTATAGCTTATATTACTTATATGAAAATTTATTGTCACAAATGAAGTGTTACTTAGAATTGTCTTAAAAATGCTACTTATGGCCCTTTTTGTCTTCCATCTTGTTTGTAATACAACAGAGACATTACAGAACATACCAGTGAAAACACCATAAGCTGTGGCATTTAGAATACCTACTCTTTTAAAATTTTAATTAAATTTTCTGTTTATTTTCACATCCAATGTTAATTGACTTTCAGTATAAATTAAAAATGTATTGCAGGTAGGCAGAATAAATTATAAACTACTTTAGCATTTTTACATAATGATTTAGACTGATTTTGTTTATTTAGCTGTTAATGCTAATCAATTACTATGACATAATATAGTAAGTATATATTAGTTAAATAGTGACTCTGTACTGAATGTTTTTGTTGTCATTGTTCTCATAGCAGAATTTCAAATGAAATGATGACTATATTGCATATTTTTTCTACTTATTCCGTCTGATTTAGAATCATGAAATGTTGGCAGCAGTTCCAGCAATCTCTTCCATAGCAAGGTTGCCAAGGGCATTGCTGTTTGGTACTGTTACTTTGTAGTTAGGTTTTCCATGATATTTAGGTACACTCAAATTAATAACCTTCTATATTAAATCCAATAGCTGTTACTGGAGCATTTGGAGTGCCTTGTCTCAAGACACGAAAGGTCGCTGAGGATGACAGTGGTGAAGCGGCAAGCACAGTCTCCCTCAGGGGTTTCCAGTGAAGTTGAGGTCCTCAAAGCTCTGAAATCTCTGTTTGAGCACCACAAGGCTTTGGATGAAAAGGTACAGTATGGAAAAAAGCTTACAAAATATACTCTTACAGTTGATTTTGTGTGCCTCATGATGCAACAGAGCAATAGCATTGTTAATTTCCTTTTTGCGATGTGTCCTGTACTTATAGTAGTTAGATACAGCCAAAGAAATCCTTAAGAGAGCAGGACCAATAGCTCTAATTAATACACTTAATTTCGCTATAGCTATCATTTGTAGCCAATAGTACTGACTGTTGCTAAACAGTTTCATGTAAGCCTCACCTCTACCAGAAGAAACACTTCTCTTATTTAACATGAGACCATGGGGTTTATTGTCTCTGCTATATCATTCCTTTCTAAGGAAGTTATTACCGAGAAAATATAGATATTTCAAATTTCAATATCTTATCCACATACTGAGAGTTAAAAGTCAGAATGAGATAGTGTTCCCAACTTCATAACTTCCCTCTTCAAAATTTTACAAAATATGGAAATATTGCTTTTAGAGGAAAACCTCCTAAGTTTCAGAGATTTTTCAGCACTTACTACATAAGCACATTGTTTCCCGAAAGAGAATAGTAACCTAAAATTAGTGTAATCCTTCGTTAGCAGCAGTAATGGACGGTTTGCAGAACCTAGATGAGAAACATGTTTACTGCATCCAGTTGTGCTATCTGAGGGATTCTTTGCACTGTGTTTTCCATGTGTTGAGGGCTGTAAAGACTGCTTGATGTGAGTAAAACTCACAGGAGAGATGTCCTGCACACCACAACATCTGGAGCTGTGCACTACACAGCTGACCTGCGCTGCATAGAACTAGCTCAGTGGTCTCATGGTAATACATTTAACTTTTCTATTTCAGAAATATACTCAGAAAGTATATGTTTAAGAAGCTGTTACTATAAAAAAAAAAGATTTATGAATAAGGTAGTTGCAGTTTTATAATAGTATTAATTTTTCATTGCTAATAGAGTTAGTGTAGATTATGGTTTTGAAGGATTTAACTATCAGATTCAAGGTTAAATGAATTTAAGTAACTTTAAGAAATGACAAGTCTGAACTTACATTTTGTGTTTACGTGTAAGTGAATGTGTACTATTTACTTATTCAGCATGAAAGCTTACTTAAAGGATGTTTAAAAAAGGATGTAGTGACTTATTACTGCTATCAACAGTTCAGTTTTATAAGGTTTTGGATGCCATTGTCTCTTGCAAATTCCTATAATATTAAAATTCTTATATTATAAAAATGTTATTATTTTACGAAGATTAATAGAGTTTGTGGTTTTATATTTGATCTTTTATTCAATATTATGAAGACTATAAAAACTATAAGATAAAACTATAAAGAATAGGGAGCTCTCATGTTTTATATTTTTAGACTATTTGTTGGATAAATGTAAGAAATTATGAGAATTAATCTTTAAATTGATTCTGATTATGCAGCAGTAATATGCTTTTGGGATGTATTCTTTTGCAAAGGTTTTATTCTACTGTGCAACCTCTCAGGCTAAAAATTGCCATGCAGAAACAGAGTGCAACTAAATATAATATTTCCACCTACATTTCTTAAAATTATATTTTCTTTTTTTTTAGTTATCAGATTAGAATCAGTAATAAGCTTATTTAAAAATTTTGGCATATATACAGTTAAACATCATATGTACATACAGGATCTCTGTCCCAGTGGTAACATTAATTATCAATGTAGAAAAATTAGCCTTAAGAAATATTAGCAGAAAATCTGTGTAATTTTAACTTACTTAACTTATTCTTTCATTATAAAACATTCCAAGAGTAACTGAGGGAACAATTTACTAAATGATTTTAAACTAATTTGTTTTAAATTAGGGCCCATTATTTTCACATACAAATCATGTATAAAATTATATATTAATAATATAATATTTCTCATTAGAAAGACCAGAAACAAGATGTTTTGTAGATCATCTGCATACCTGATGATATAGTCCTTCTACATTATGTCATATATTGTCAGCATTATCAGGATTTTTACTGAAAAATGATGGAAGTAAGAAGAATTGCAGACACCCAAATGTTGTAATAAATTTTTATGGTATATGAGTCATCCGTTCTGTACCCTCTTTGACAGAAAAATTTTACCGCAATATTTTAGATGTGGTTTATTGCCTTCAGAAATGAGATGTAATTCCATCTATGAAAACTGGTTAAAGTTATTCAGAAAATAGCACAATAATTTAGGTTGGGCCTGTTGGAGGACATCTGGCCAAAGATGCCAGATGTTGAGATTCAACAATTTCAGGTTGTTCAAGACTTTGTCCATTCAAGTTCTGAATATCCCTAAGGAGAAAGCCTACTCCAGTATTTTTCTATCCTCATGGTTATTTTTCTTTCTTAATACAAACTTGGAATTTCCCTTCTAGGGACTTGCAGCTGCTCTGTCTTGACCTACCACTGTGTATCTCCAGAAAGAATCTTGCTCCATCTTCTCCTCTCCTCTCCTATTAGGTGATTGTGGAGAACAATAAAATTTCCATGTGCTTTACCCTTCTTGAGCCTGAACAGTTCACAGTTCACAGTTTTTCAACCAGTCCTCATATGACACGTGTGACCCCCTTGGTAGGCCTCCAACAAAGCTCCTATCTGCAAAGGTGCCTTATCCCCAGTCAACCCAAAGAACATGCCTTATCTCTGTTTCCTTCTGGAGGTTTCTGTCAGCCCATTTTTCCAGCCCATCAAGGTCACACAGAATAGGAACTCTACCTCCAACATATTGACAATTCTGCTTAATTTCATATAGACCACAAATTTGCTGAGAGTGCACTCTATGCCGTCATCAATGTCATTAATAAATACATAATAAAATATCAATCTCTGTATCAATTCCTAAGAAGCACCACTTTTGATAAGATGCCAATTGGATTTTGTGTCATTTGGTCACAAATCTCTGGGGCTGTGAGTCCAGCCCTCTTTATAATCCATTTATTCAACCCGTATTTCACCAGTTTCTCAGTAGTGATAAATAGAAGATATTGCAGCCAAAATAAGCAGCAATCCCACTGCTCCCTCCTCATCCATGAAGCATGTCATCTCATAGATGCCATTTGTCTTTGGCAAATCTATGCTGCCTGTTCCCAATCACCTTCGGTCCTTTATGTGCCTGGAAATGGCTTCCAGTAGGAAGGTAATTTCCATGAGCTTCCTAGCACTGACCAGCCTACAATTCCCTGGATCCTTTTTCCTGCCTTTCTTGATGATGGATATATTTACTTTTCCCAAATCACCTGGAACCTCCCCTTACTGCCATCACCTGTCAAAGACGAGAAAGGCTTCTCTAAGACATTGACCGAGTTTCTCAGCACCCTTCCATACAACTAGTGATTCCTTAGACTTGTGTATATGTCTGATTTACTTTCCTCTGCTGTGGTAATGCTTCAATTTTCGCTGATGGCTCAGGGATCTGGAAGGCCTGAGGACAGACTTGGCCAGTAAACACTAAGGCAAGTGGTATGATACCTCATATGACACATGAAACAATATATTTTCTTTATTGTCGCAGGAAGGAAAATCTTCCTCATCAGAAAATGGGCGCTAAAATGAATTCGGATTTTGCAGGATAAGTAAAGAAAGCTGTCAGATGTGCACAGAAAATGTATTCTGGCCATTTGTGAATTAGTATTGGAAACCCTTATTTATTGTTTTCTTCACAGACAACATTGCAATGTTGACATTGAAATCAATAACCTAGCCATTAAACCCTTGAAAAAGTGTAACAGGATATTTTCATAAGAATATTAGCCTTAGGATCCTTACAAAAATCCCGGGTGGGTGCTTACAGTCTTCCTAAACACAAAATTTCATTTTTAGTCTCTTCTTTCATGTTCTCTCTTCCTTAGATAAACATTTTAAGGGGTTGTAATAGGCTGTAATACAGATATTGACTGATGATTAAAGGGTAACTGTGTATACAGTGTAATAACTCAAAAGAAAAAAAATTACTATAACATAATGCAATGAAAAATACAAAACTGTGTGCAAGATGGAAAGTAGAACATATACTCACAGTTCTTCATTCTGAGGATGCCTGTTTCAACAGAAACCTATCAGACGTATCAGAAGCGATGCTTTAACTTTCAAGAATAGCCTTTCAAGAAGGCTCTTGCCTCTTTAGATGTTTCAGGAGATCTATGCTTTTTGCCTTTAGCTTTCATCTGAAGGAAGACTAGCATAAGGAAACCAAGGCTATGATTGCATTAATCAAAGCAAGCATGACTTGGTAATTATTTCAGTGTTTCACTGTATTATATGTATTTTGAACACGTTTTTGTATTTAACACTGCTAAAATTAGTAAATCTTAACGTTCTAGAAATGGCAATTCTGCTGCCAGTTCTAGGTTTTCGTGGTACTCTAAGGTGTAAAATATCCTCAGTTAATATAGAAAGACAAAGTCCTAGAATAGCCAGGGTACTTAATAAAACATATTTTAAGTAATTTTTCACTGAAAAGGAATCTTGGCTTTTTTTTTTTTTTTTTTTTTTTTTTTTTTTTTTTTTTTATGTTAACTATACATCCTATGCTTCTTTACATACAAGGTTTGCAACAAGGTTATGTCTTGTAACAAGGCTTCTCTTTGGGCTGCTAAGTAGATGATCTGTTTTATTTTATGCAATAAATAGATGCACAAATAATGTAAAACAGCCCTATAGGATACTGAGGAATATATATTTATAGCAAATGAAGAGAGAGTTTACTAGACATCATCAGTACTGAATATCAAAGCTCAGATTAACTACATGGTTTGTTTAGACACCTAGCATAGAATGGATCTGGAAATATACTTTCCTCATATACAATGCAGGAAGAAGAAAAATTGGGGAAAGAAAGGGTAATTTTATTTATACTTATCTATAGCTTTATTAGCCTTCTAATATCTGTCTGCACATGTATCTTTTCCTTTATTTTTTTCTACTTTATGTTAAATTTTTGGTTCAGCTTTTAAAAGGGGCATTTAAAAAGAAACCATTTTAAGCAACTTCTCCTCGAAATCCTCTCATGGTCAATTTGTTAAAGAAAATATTCCAGTTGATCTTTATAGATGAAAGCAGCTCTCAAATTTTAGCCTTCTAGCTGAGGTTCTGATTCTCTTACCTAACTGTTCTCACAAACAAAAGCAACTAATTCACGTTAACATTATCACTATCATTTTTATTCATAAGCAGGTAACTAAGAGAGATTTTATTCACTAGATTATTCATGAAAAAGCACTTCAATTCTGGCATGTACAAGTGTTTTTGAAAGCTCTTGTGGGCTGAGTATCTGGAGAGAAAGAAGAAAGAATTTGACAGCAAAGAAAAAAGTGAGAGGCAGTTGCTAGGAGACAGGGAAAGATGGGTGATATCTTGCACTAGCAGCACTGCTAACCTGAGAAAATATGCAACATTTCAGGATAATATGGATGCACTTAAAAGCCAATGGAATCCGGTCATCTGGATACATGTGTTGGATACACCTAGAAAGAGAGAGAGAGCAAACATTTCTTGCTCTATCTATGTCAACATAACAGAACTCTGGCCTTTAAAATTCCATATTACACCATGTCCTGGTGGATCAGATGCCATCTGATTATTCTTACTTAACTTCATTAAACTTTATTTAGTAAAGCCCTGAAATATATTGTTGAAGTACCATCGGAAATCTAGGTAGCAAATTATTCTGAGTGCTAAAAAACACAACATATTTACTCATTTAGTGTCTTTGAATTCAGAAAGGAGAAAGCAATGTCAAATATTACCAGCATATGAAAAATAAAATGATAAGCAAAATTTGCAGTCCTTTGTCTCTTAACATGATGGTGATCTGAAGAACAGTCTTTCCTGACTATCAGAAATTAGGATAGTTCTGTTTGTTTTGTTTACTTAACATCAATTAGAAAACAGAATTCAATACAAAATTAATTGCAGTGCATTTGTTTATATCTTTACACAGCCTTTGGCTGTCATCCCATATTTAGATTCAAAAGTAATTCATTATGACTTACAGCACTCAAGTGGGCATTACTACAGTTACTATCGGGTAAATACAGCTCACAGTTAAATCTTTCTACAAAGTGTGTATACTGCATACATCAGTATCCCACTTGCATTCTCAGTTCTGAAGTCTTTTGTCGAATGTGAATGACCAAGCCTAAAACCTTTATTCAACTTCTGTGTTTTTCCTCAAGTCTATTGTGAAAAAAAAGACAGAAAAAGAAATTTACAGTAGCATAAGAAATAAAGTTACCATTTCAATTTTAATGCTATTTACAGCAATATGATCTCTGATCAGTAAACCAGAGCGGATTTCTCCTTCAAATAAAAGCACCACTCTCACTGGTAGAATCAGTGATTTCCCCTGAAGTCACCAACCACATTGCAATGTGGTTGAACAGGGAGTATTAGCTGTGACACTTCCAGTGGCACCATGGTGAATGTGAACCTAAATTAGTTGTTCACTAGTCAAATAAGAGTCAAAAGGAGTTTTCTGTGGCAAGGCAGAGCTGCTTTCAGTTGCTTTCACAAATCTGAAATCCAGGTGATGTAAAGGGCCATCAGATTGCAACTTTGGCTAGCTGCGGAAAAAAAAGGCAATGCATTAACTGTGTGCATACAAAGGAAGAATTGGAAGGGAAGGGAAAATTTCCAAGAGTCACTCTTTTTTTTGCACTGATAGTGCTCCATGTTATTACTGGCAATTGGCCAAGAATGAAACCTTGGATTTAATTAGAGTATCTTGATATTCAGAATAATGATGTTAATTCCCTACCCATGTTTTTAGTGTCATGCAAAAAACATGTCCCTCATAAATTTTCCTTGAAACAGCTTCATGTTATTCCTGAGACCAGGCTTTAATATATCCATATTAAACCTACTCAGAATCAGTTCTACAGTGCCACCTGTTATAAAGCTGAAGAATAAATTTCTGGATCCAGGTCGTAGGGAAGCTGTGAGTTCTTCACTAGTGTTCTCCTGATGATTTGTGAATTCTGGCAATATTCAAAGTGATGCAAGCCTTAGAATTTATAAAATGTGTTTTTAAAACATGCATTCTCATTTATAATCACTTTGCATATGTGAAAATCTCAGCAAACTTTAAGAAATTTTAAATAAAATTATGAACTCACCCATGTTCAGCCATGTTCATGAATTTCAGCCATTTGGGCTTCTATCTTAAGATTTTTTTCCACAATTTGTCTCTCAGCTCTGCTTAAAACCTTGAGAACTGAAACCAAAAATGTAGCTGTCATTTTTCTATGTATTTTTAAAAGTAATTTAAGATTTCTGTTAAATAATTGCTGCTGCCAGCTGAAATCAGCTTTCTGGAGGACTGGTTTCACTGGTAGGACATGGACTTAAGAACTGGTGGAGAGCTAGTGAATGGCAGAAACACTAGTTGGAAGAAAAGCAAGATGCAGAAGGAATCTGTAGAGCTTTATGATCTACAGAGGAATTAGGGAAGGCAAAGAGCATGGGAAGAGTAAAGATATGAGAGACAGTATGAGACAGTAAAGATATGAGAGCTCTGTAATGGATCACACTGCCTAGGACATTTCCTTTGCTTGAAGAGTGAAAAAGTTCATCAAATAGCCCTTGGAAGCTGAGAGAACTGGAAAAATGATTCTACCTTTCAAAACAGAAAAGGCAATTAAAGAAATACTTTCTCAGCTACTACATTTTTTCACCTGTAGATAGAAGAGTTGACTCCTTATATATTTTGTATGAAAGATTTTGTGAAAAATCTAATTCAACGGGGATTACAAAATCAAAATTAAAAATCAGAGCTTTTCAAATTAGTTCTAAGCAATTTGAATGTATTAGGATTGCCTATTAAAAACTTAAATAAATATTTAAATAAACATTTAAATAAATGATGGTGATGAAAAATTCTGCACTATTGTAAATTTGAAGCATTATTAGTATTCGATTTTTATCACTTAGCTGATTTTGAAAAGTGAAGCTTATGATTATAGGCTTTCACAGAAATCAAGGATTTATGTGGCATGTTTTGGGTTCCCTCAAGTATTATAACTGAACTCTGTTGTTCTGGTGAAGGGAAACAATTTAGACAGTCATTAAAATATGTAGTGACTTTCACTCTTACAGTTGTCAGAGAAGAGCAATCACTGTCAAACTTCAAGATGGTTTAAACTATTCGTTTGCATCAGGTGAGACGCAGGCACAGGTGATAACTGCATCTCAGCTATTATTACATATTGGTACCCTATAGGAAGTGTCCACTTAGGCTCTGAGTGCATCTATAGTACATTAGCAGTTCATATGTTCAGTCTTGTAGCGATGAAAGGATAAAGGGAAATTAATAAATCAAAAACTGAATTAAAAATTAAGATACTTTTTAGTCTTGGGAAAATCTTAATGTTAGTTTGTCTATTTTGAAAATCTTCAATTCATTTTTGTTTTTCTCCATTGAGCAACCGTCACTCATGATTTCAGCTCTCTTGAGTTTAGCAAGCTTGTTTAGGATATACTATAGATAATGAGAGCGTTTAAATAATTTACTGACGATACAAAATACATTTTAAATTTTTCATCACTTGACTAAACCTTAAGTGTGTAAATATGGCCTAAAACTCAAAGTACTGCATAAACAATAATTAAAGTATAAAATAAATATGCATTTTTAGTAGTATTTGTTTCCTGAAAATGTATTTGCTGTTTAAATTTACTTCATTTTAAAATGATGAAATAGGATAAAATCTGTGTACATGTTATGCTACACTTTTGTTAATACGTAATTTTTATCAATTAAAGTGTAACCCATTTGGAGGATGTAAGGAGTATGTGTCACAACATATTTGCAAAATTTCACTTCTTCAGTATTAAGGGAAAATAGAGCTTATAAGGAAACATAATATCATTTATTAGACCAAGAGATATCACTGGAAAATGGATAATGGCTCTAGGGCATGCACATATTTTCAGGTGTCTTCCCTGTTTGTCAAGAGTCTGCAAACAGTTCTACATACTTGAAGAATATACAATGTTTCTTTGTACATGAAAGCTTGATTTTTGATTTCTTCTATTTTCCAGCTATGTCTGTTGATCTAATAAAATATATTAACAAGCGTTGCTCTAAAGGTTACATCATCAGCTAGGACATGACTATCACAGTAAGGTTGTTGTGAGAATAGATAAATATTGTCTGAGTGTAAGTAGATTAGCAAGGTTGTAGGTCATTTTATTTGACGTGCCCCATGAAGCTGTGTAGGGTGGGGAAGAGTTGTCATAGGATCCCTATAGAGTTGGAAAACAGAGATACAGCTCTCCACATAGCACTTTAGGTCACTTTAGGTCTGATTTGCTGCTGGATTATATTGGGACCCTAGTGATTGTGCTGTTAATTTAGATTATCTAAAGTTACATGCACTAACTCTCAGCTAGGGTGCCCAAAAATAGTAAATATGTCTTCAGAAGTATTTAATTTTAGTTCTTTTAGAGGGTGCCTCACAGACTTTCTTAGAAAAGAGTAAGTCTTCTATGAAACTGGTACAAACACAGCGCTCCTCCGGCTGAGAAAATGTAACTTGTTTATGTCTTTGCAAAAGCAAAAGCAAAGCAATCTGCATGATGTTATGAAGAATCTTTAACATATACGGCTAGAGGCAATTGTGAAGGTTATTTTTTCAATTAATTTGGTAAATTCACTTCATATGTGCAGAGTAGTTATCTCCCATGCAGTGGACTTAACATACTTGCAGACAATTTTTTCCATATCTTTCATAAAAATATGCTTGTGAACAACGTTTCATTGCGGAATGTGGTTTTAGGATACTTGCACTTACTGTATATCGCCTAGGATTATACTCAACCTGTGAAAGATCAGCATGGGATTTATGGTTTGACACTTATTTTTGTGGGTTAATTATTCTTAGAGTTAGGTTTAAGCCTTTACTAGCCAGTATGTCTCAATGAATGGACACACCTTGCATGCCTGCAAACAAACCAGCAGCTTGTACTATAGTGCATATGGCAGATATATAAATTTTAAAGACTAATAGAAATTATTTTACTGCACATATTTTGATTTTTCTTCTAGGTAAGGGAACGACTGAGGGTTTCTTTAGAAAGAGTCTCTGCACTGGAAGAAGAACTAGCTGCTGCTAACCAGGAGGTAACATAAAACACTTTCTCCCCTTTTGAGATGCAATTTCTCTAGCATTGTCCCACATGTTCCCCATTACTTTTCTTTAAATCATCACAAAAAAAAAAAACTCCATAAATTACATTCTGAGTAAGCTGCTGAACAAGGCTTGTTTAAGGTGGTTGTCAGAATAATATAGCTTTCTGGTTCTTAATTTATTCCATTCTTCTACAGGGCACAAACCAAAATCCAAGACAGTTTTCCATTTTTGTATTGGACATGAAAAAACAGTGAAACAACAAAACATTAGACACTGTAAGAAATTTGAGAACTTGAGATTTCATATAACTGTAAAATGAGATAAAACATATATATACATATATGTTGACACTGATATTTTAAAACAGTGTAGGGCAAAGATTATGTCTGACTTACTTTGAAATTCAGGTTTGTCTCTTCCCTTTTAACTGCAGTGTGTCATGATAAACTGTGGTGGTAGATAACTCTTTTGAACTTAGAAGAGAAATTTCTTTTCTTACAAGGTAGTTTGCAATCTTTTCTCATCATCTCACATGTTCGAAAGGAGACACAACGACACACCTTGTATTACAGCATAAGTATGCACATACATGAAAGGGAATTTTATACCCTAGAGAAGGCCAGTCTTAGGTCTGATAATATATTTAATGGAGCTTGCTCACTTTACCACCCCCATCATGCTGTGAAATTTTACCATTTGGAGAATGCTGTCTGATGTGTGCTTCTTACACTTCTTAAAAGAAAAAAATTAGAAGAGCTTGAGAACTGCATGAAAGCTATTTGGGGTTACGTGCATTTGCTGGTGTCATTTTATTCAGCCTTAAGGCATAAACTGAAAATCACGCTGATTCTAGCAGTATGCCACATATTCACGATTATATATAAACATAAAATGATGAGAGTAAATTGGTCGCCTGATTAACATGATTAGGCATATAACAAATACCAGATTCAGGAATAAAAGCTTAGTAGAGATGTGTTGGTTAAGGTAGCACATTTCTCTGAAGCACCTCGCTTTTGAGTGTTCATTCAAGTCCTCCCAGAGCCGCAATAAGACACAGCAGAAATTTATGATCCATTATGATCCATTAAGTAATGGAAACAAACTTACATTTTAGATAGATAGATGGATAGATAGATATGGTTATATAGAGTACAACTTTCCATTATTAAAGTATGAATAAGATCTTATTTAACAACCTTTGTAGCATATTATATTACAAAGATGTGAAAATTACAGCTACAGTTGCTGAGAGCAATCCATGAAGCCCTTTCTATTTGAAAGGGAAGAGTAATGTTTGGTTTAAATTGCAGGAGAGATTGAGATGTGCTGTTTGATCTGTTGGGAGAACTTCACTTATATAGCAGCTTTATATGTAACTGCATAATGGTAATAGAGAAGAATCTTGGTCTGCAGTTCTCATACAACCTGTATAATGATATGTTAACTGTCACACTTGTTGATTCAGCTGAACTTTTCAAAAACAGTAATGTCCACCAAATAATTCATTGATGTTTTGATTCTTCGAAAACAATAGTTTCTATTAAAAAAAATGAATCTATAGCATGTCTCCTTTCCAAATGAATGTTTTGAAATTACTTTGATTTTGTGTAATTAAAAATATATATTTGCAATTTGCAATATTTAAAAAATTCAGCTCCCTCTATAAGCGGCAATATAAAATATGCATCAAATTATCAATGGAATCCTTTAATTTAACACAGGTTTTAAAACAGTTTTGGAGGATTAGTGTTCCCCTGTTATGATTACTGTCATACTGAAAGTAAAGTCTTGATTTTAAGATGTACCAGGCTGAAGAAATGATACTAATTCAGTACATCTGCTTCTTATTAAAACACGTTTACAAACAATACACATTATACTTGATTTTACAGAGCATGGAATTCAGTTCAAAAATAGGCACTTAGATGCAGGCGTCTACATGTGAGCCAGATGTCAAAAAATCTGTTGCAGTCTGTGGAGTTCTAGTTAATCCAGTCAGGGACATAACCTGGCACTTAATCTGCCAGGGCTGCCAGATATGACGCAAATTTTACATCTGTCTGGAGCAAGAGTTGGGAAGGAATATCTCCATCACAAAAATGATACTAGGTGCTCCTGTGTGTGTTAGGCAAGTGACTCTCACAACAGATTTAGATACCGAATGCACAGAGAGCTAAATTTAGGTCTCTTAATCAGACAGAAGAAGCAATCATCTGGTTCTACCAATATCAGACAGTCGGCTTCTAGTCATAGGGGGGAGATGCAAAGTGGGCTTTCTATAATTAAATCATCTCTCTAATTAAAGAAATGATTGACATTTATTTAAGTGTATGCTGTATTGTAGGAAAATGTTTTTGACTTTGTATTTTATTTTGTTGCAATTAATGGCAGTAGAAGGGACTTTTAAGCATCTGGATGTTTGGAAGATGCTAGAGCTACCAGTTAGATGAAGTTCCTCTGTGGAAGTCCCTAAGAAGAGACACTGTGAGTGAAATAATAAGTTCAGAGTGCCCCTGGTTCCTTAAAAAATGAAGTCCTAGCAACAGGCTAGAAGGCTTCTGTCTTTGATAGCTGTAAACAAGTCTAAGAAACTAGGTAGAGTTACACACCGGCTTTCTTTACTATTAGAAAAATGATATTATTTTTGTTGTAAGAAATGGTTAAGAAACTCCAGCAGTTTATATAAATACCTAGAATATAGAATGGCAATACCATAGCACATGGTGCTGCTTTTAAATGTTGCAACGTGTAGTCCTACATGACATTAGTTATGATTTCCATCAACAGATCTCATTGTTTCTCAGAAGTCTCTCTCTCAAAAAAAAACCCCAAATATGATCTTTAGAGCTTTTCCCCAATGTTTATGCTCCAAATAAAGCTTTATGCATAGTTAATACTATACTGAATCTAAGCCATTTTGCAGAGTATTCTGTTTTGGACACAAATTTTCTCCCATCCTCCTTAATCATATTATCCAGCCTTTGTAAAATCTTCCTGTGTTATTAAGATTGATATGATAAGTGGCATTCCAAGACCCTCTTTTTGTTTCTGGTTAACATACTGACTTTTCCATATTTCCTCATTTGTGGAAACAGTGGCATGGAAAGCAAACCTGCAATTATATTTATTATCACAAAGATATACTTTAGGAATTCTGAAAACAATGGACTGTGTAGAATATGAAATTAGAGAAATTACTGGGTTTAGTTAATATATCACTCTACTGCAACATTCTTCAGCATTTATTGAAAATGCCAATACTGTTTGCAAATGGTAAAAGCACTATATTGTCTATGTTAGCTAAGCCATAGATAATACTTTAAACAGTCAAGCAAACTTTGAAAACATCTCTGTTGCAATTTCCACATGCCTCTACAGATTTTATACATAGTTTTGGGGATAAATTTAACTTGCAGTGCTATTAGGGAGATTGTAGGAATTTTGGCAGAAATTTTTCTGCTTGCATTCTCTTCTTTGGACAGTGGGTTTCTTTCTAATTGATGGCAAGTTAGTTATTCATCAGAGTATCCTTTACCTAATTTTTGTATAGAATCCATAAAATCATCCATGAATGATTTACATCATTTAGAAGAAAGGAAGGTTTGTGGTGCTTTATTTCCAGTACCAGAGACTTCAGAATAAGTAGCCACTTAGTCACCAAAGAACTTACATATACCACGCTGATTGCTTTATTTGTAGAAGATCAAGCCAAGAAACGAGTAAATAATAGAGATACATTTAGCCATTGAAGAGAATTTTGTTTCTGACCCTGAAGGCTGTCATAGACATGATTGCAGTATCATTACTGCTTCTGAAGTGCTCCATAAAATTCAATTTCTTCTAAACTTAGTTCAAAATAAAACTTTATTCAACTATGAATTGTTCATTTTACTCAG
Organism: Nothoprocta perdicaria; assembly: GCF_003342845.1. Taxonomy (NCBI): domain Eukaryota; kingdom Metazoa; phylum Chordata; class Aves; order Tinamiformes; family Tinamidae; genus Nothoprocta; species Nothoprocta perdicaria. Next base: position 756,909 of record NW_020455877.1, on the reverse strand, counting down.
AGCTGCTGCATGTGAAAGTACACTTTTAAAGCTAGCTGTTATAATTTCAGCTCGGCTATTACTTTATAAGCTATTATTTATAGTCATTTCTTGATGGCTTTGATTTTTGTACATAAATACAGCCTGAAAGAGTTTTTGGGGGTAAAAATGTTATCAAAGCAATAGTTTTCTGAGAAAAATAGCATTTGCTTTTGTTGAACATATAGTAGACACAGAATTTCATCAATCTCAAATTCAAAACTTGATTGCAAATCTCTGGATGAAACCAGATGAAATCCAGTGGCTTTTCGGAAGAAAGCCAGATTAGATGTTTTTACCCATCTCTATTGACTTTAAATGTATAATAAAAAACTTTTGGTGAAAAATCTGAAATAGTCTTAATCTATGGTCTACCATCGTTTTACCTTATTTTCTCAGAACAGTTTGAGTGAACATTATTGCTTTGTGGACTTTCTTCCACATTAAAATTGTTCATTATTTCCTATCTTGAAGCTTTATAGAGGTCTAACTATAGAGAAAATTTTATAGTCTGGTTGCATGTCTATTTAATTTTGTAGGGTTGTATCTTTTCTGCAAAGTTGCACATAATAAAAATAATACCTCAATTTGAAATGTAGTCCTATATTTTGTATGCAATTGCTTTTCATTTTGCTTTTAACCCGGACCATCTTCTAGCTATCTGGTTCAGGCTATAAAAAGTAATTTTTGCACTTAAGCTTTCAATGTAGTAATGACATAAAACAATGATTTCTTTTTGTGTATATTTCATATACTTTTTGTCCCAAAATATTGATTTTTGTCTCTACACATTTGAATGGTGATCTGGGGCCTGGCAGCTGAAAGCTGAAAATTACTACGTTGGCACTACATCTTCCACTGCCTAATTTTTAACATAGTCAGAGAGAAAGGAGCACAAGAAATAAACAGTTGTTTTAACTATTCATTTTATTAATTAATTCTAACTTGAATTCTCAGAGGAAAAACTTCAAACTTCAAATGGCAAACACACACTCAGTGTATTTGCCATTAGAAACATTTGTTACTAAGGCCTAATGAGAATAGGTCTGAAATTTTTCAGAAATTTCTATTTTGAGAAGAATGAAAGAGCTTGAACTGTTTGCCATTCTCAGAAAGTCATTTAAGAAACAGCATTATTTTCCATTGCCATAATAGAGGCTAACATCATTACTTAATTTGCAAAGACACTGTTTCTCAATATTATTTTCATAAATTCCTACCACATAGAAAGCTTAACCAACAATTCTGAGTACAAAAATAAGAAAAGCACTTTATACAGGGCTTGAAGATATCTGTTCGGTGCATATTTTGGTATTGTAATTCAATAACCTTGATTTTAGAAAGTGCTTGAAGATTTAATTTCTCCTTTTTTAACTTTCCTTCATTATTTAGACCCATTTATGTGTTGACCTCAGAGTACTGTTGAAAAGCCAGTAATATACAGAATATACAGAATATACAGAATATACAGAATATACAGAAAAAGCAGATTTTTCACCACCTCTGCTTTTTTTGCCAAAATGATTTAAAAAACAATATTTTATAGCTGCCCACATACATTATAGTATTTTCAACTGAGATCTAGAAATGCTGTGTTCCGTTACTCCTCTGTTTAGTGTGTGGCCACTGGTAACAAATTTTAAGATAGTGATAGCATGGTCGATGCGTTGCCTTTTCTTCTAATTTGAATGCTTCTTATGAAGTCTTTAGAAGAAAATGGTTTGTAGGAACTGTGATTAACAGAATGAAAGCATGGTTTGTTCTCCTGTGTTTGTGAGGAGCTTCTTGGAGAGCTGAAGGGAGAGGCTTTTTATTTTTTCAGGTATTTAATGTGATTAGTAACCTTCTAATAAAATATTTACTATCAGGGCTTGGTAACTCATATATATTTGTATACTCTGTGATTTTCAATATGGTGTCATGCAGGGAATTACTACATATATCTATTTTTGTTTTCCAAATATTGAAAGATCCCAAATATGAATCAACTAAGGTTGCTCTAAGATGTTATTGCTATTCAGGAAGGAATCAGATTCTGCAATTGAAATGATAGATTAAAGCAACTAAACCTCTCCATTGCAATAATTATATTTTCTTAAAACTTTGGGTCACGTCTAATATTTCTATCCCATTGTATGTACACGTGACATTTTTTAATGGATTTTGTACAAAGGTTTTTTTTGACTAGTCTGAGTCATAATGTCATAGTTCCATCTTTGAAGACTTTAGTTTCATTGCTATTATTCACAAAACAGCAGGAGATCTATTACACCTCTCAATTTTCTACTATTGTACACACCTAGGAATCAATAACCACACATACCTTATACTTGAAGTGCTATAAGCAAACCTTTTCTTTCAAGTGGAACCATTAATTGCACTTCTTAACAAAAGAAAATCGAAGTTTTGCAAGACAATGCTTAAAGAAACATGTCAAAGAACAAAAAGCTATGGAAAAAAGGAAGCCTTGCTAAGTCTTCTTTACTGTTCCTACAAACATGCTGTTTACCTGTGAAGCAACTGTTTAAATACATATCAGAGCAAGTTACTATGGAAAACTAGGTGCTTGAAATCTATTTTTCAATCTCTTCAAACCCACTTTGTTTTCAGTCTGATAGAAACATTCACCTTAATAAAAATTTGGTCCTTCATGATAAGGAACGTTGATAATTTAATGCTTTATTTTGTCTCTGAATAAATCATGCCTGTACATTAAAAATTCCCTATTTCCTTCCAGTCTTAGAAACTAGTAATTTAATCAAAATGACCATAATCTAATACAGTATGTTTTTCCGTTATGTGGATTTTAAAAATAAATTATTGGATGCAGTGCTTCAATATGAAAGCAAATTAGGTACCATCACTCAAATGCAAAAAAAAACAGCGTTATTTTGCCCTTTTTTTTTTTTTTTTTTTTTTTTTTTTGGAACAAATGTAGTATATATCAAATTCATTATTGCATAGCAACTAATAGCAACTAATAGCAACTAATTTGGACTTTCTTGCAAGAATTTGCAATTTTCTACAATGTTGCTCTGACTACATATTCCATCTGCTCATTCTAATGAGTTTCTTATTTGCCCTCTCTGGAAGAAAAGAGTATCTCTCTTCTTTTAGTACCTTTTACTACCACTGACGTAGAATTTTTCTGTCATGTCAAGCTTTTCAGTCTTACACACGAATTCTTCCACTTTCTGTCTTCCTTCACAATTTTTTTTTACTAAAACCTGCAGTATTTTCTTACCAGTGTATTCGAAAAGTTTGAATAACATTTCTTTATATCTCTCCTTTAAAATAATTCCTGCCACTTGATTATAGTTAAATAAATGATGGAAATTTTTTAGTCTGTCATCTCTCTCTCTCTCTCTCTCTCTCTCTCTCTCTCTCTCTCTCTCTCTCTCTCTTTCTTTCTTACTTTTTGACACAACTGGTAAAGACAAGTAACTGGGAAATCTGTTACTTTTCAATTTCTGTATTCTCATTTTTATAATGCCAGCTGCCTGGGTTTTCACATTTTTTTCTTTAGGATGAAATTGTCTTAATGCTTGCATAGCAAAATATATCCTAATCTGAATTCCAATTTAAAGCACTGCAGAGGCATAAATATTTATTGTTACATTTAGGAGTAATGTATTCCATCTTCACCTTTATATTTTAATGCTTTTTCTCTGAATATTTTTACTAAGATAATTATTGCGTTACTACAGTGTTGCTGGACTCCAATAAAGGACCAGGCCTCCACTCTCTTGGACAGACAAAATAAAATCTTCCTGCTCTACAACTATTATTGTGCACACTTTTAGTGTCCATTGCTCACACACCTGGGGAACAGAAAATCTAACTGTAAAACAAAGTAAGCATAGTAGCCTGAACAATACATGTGCCAGTCACCATTTAACCTTCTTCTAGGGTCCAAATAGCTCAGTGAATATCACTCACAGAAGTCATCTGAACTGGTGCTCTCTGATTGTCCTTGCCCCTACAAATACCGAGGTTTAATTGAATTGAACTATTAGGTTAGTGCTCCCACAAAAGGAAAAGTAGGGTGAAAAGTAGGAAGACCTAACAGAATTCAAAGACACAATCATCCCAATCCTAAGCAATGTTAGAAAATCATATCAGAATTGTGCAAATGCTGCTTTTGGCAGCCAGTGGCTGTGGCAGTGGTGACCCAGGTGTGCAACCTGCCATTGCACAGCAATACACAGCCTGAATCCTAGTAAACCTGTCACACTGTAACTCCATGTTGAGGAAGTCCCTGCATCCATGCCCTTACCCTAATCCATGCCTGCTTTTTCTATGAAGGAAGGCAGAGGCTGGAGCCAGGAGGGAACAACATCACTCCCTGCTAGGTTCTCAGTCTGGATGGTAGTAGAAGCTAGTGTTCACGCTCATTACATGCCGCTACTGCAAAAATTCAGAGAATTTGGAAAATTTCAGTTTTCTGGATCTCACAATATTGGGTTAGAGGAGTTACTTCTGGAATCTGTACAATGCTTTTCCTTGGTCAGTTAGCAGGGGCTATGAGATATGCTGACATTTCTGCACCACAGCAGATAAATATATCAGTATATAACACAGATGTGTGAGGCCGAAGAACATGTCTTAATGATTAAGGGATCTTCTGATATCTGCCCTACTTTGTTCTGGAAAACACAGTAGGAAATCTCATAATTGGCTAATACATGTTCGGTGGACTTCTTTCATTCCCCATCCAAAGCAGATAAAAGAAAGAAAGAAGCAGATATGGGATAACAACCAGAGAGCCTCAAGGAGAACACAAGAGAGGCAGGAGCAGATGGATGGCTAAGGGTATTTCACAGTAGCTCACCTACACACATGGAAACTGCAGAGTAACAAAACTTGCAGGTTGTTCATATATGACTTGCTTATGGATTCATAATCAGCGTGAGATTACACACTGGTTCATTTTCAAATTACATTTAACATCATCCATTTGGCAGCTTGATTAGGGAGCTTCCTAATCAATGGAGATGATCTTATAGAGGCCCTGGTTTCACAAGCTTATTTTAGAAAATGCCTAAATTATTTATCAAAGAAAAAATACCATATATTTAATTGTACTCAGCTGGTTTGTCCATAGAACTCACTATTACCTATTACGTATGTAAAGAAAATTAGTGAACATTATTAATGTCTACTTTTGCACAGATTGCCTTTTTATGAGATACCAGAAAGAAGGTGTCACTTTTGTTTGCTCTGTTATTTAGAGATTCATAAATGTATGCCATTCTATCACTCTTTGAATGTATAAATTCAGGTTTAAGAACATCTTTGATTATCTTTTTGTCCATATCAGCTTTTGGGTCATTTGACAATTTACAAATATTCATGAGGTTCGAGATAATTTCACTTTAAGAAACAGTCTTGTTGATTTTATTTCCTTAGTGATATTTTGGGGGGCTCATCTTAATGATTAAGTAAAACATGCACTTATATTTTTACCCTCTGAAACAATATATTGCTTTATTATTTATTGTGTTTCTTTGGCATGACTACATCATTCTATGTATGCAAACATTACATTGTCTATTTACATCTTTACATATTTACATCTACTAACTCTCAAACAAGATGTTAAATAGGATAACAAGATCACAGTATTAAGTTTTATGTCCATTACTTGCATAGCTAGTTTTTATCATATATATAGGCCTTATATGCATTTGAACAAATATGTAATGTAATGACATCAGTAAATGAATGAGGCCAGCTTTCAGGTTCAGATAGGTTTCATAATTGTTAATCAGCATTCTTATTAATATATGAACCAGAAAATATGTCATGTGTATTTTCATATTAGATCACCATAACCCACCAGTGCCCTAGTAGGTCTAAGAGATGGTTAAAGCAGATGGTCCTTGAACAGCTTCAGAAATAACAAGATTGAAGAGTAATTTGCCTCTCAAGGGTCGATATTGATCATCTTCTTTGAATAGGCAAAGCAAGAGTCTACAAAAGCGACAAAAGGATTCCACATTTGCTACTAATAGGCAGTACTGCGGAAATGACTTGCATTTTGCTACTGCTCTGTTAATGCTAAAAAACAGCTTAGTGTTAAAATAATTGTAAAAGAAACAGGACCAGAGAATTGGCAAATGCAAAGGATAGACGTATCCTGGTAAATACTTTGCTGAAGATTTAGTCATATTGGCACTGTTCTAAGTTAGCAATTAAAAAAAAATATTTTACTGCAAACAGGTTCTCATATGTCTTTGACAGAAATAAATACAAAAATAATTTTATTCAGTATCAAGGAATGTTTAAAAAATATTTGGGATTTGATGGAGCAAAATTAGATACATTCTGCTGAATCTCAAATCAAATGTTGAGAAATGGTCCGGCTTGTTTGACATCTCACCTGGAAAGTTTAGTAAATAGCTGTTGGTGTCATGCTGCATTCATTTCTGCAGTCATCTTATAATAAAAATATTTTTTTAGAAATTCTACTTATGAACAATATTCTTTATCATTTAAAAATATGAAAATGAAATCAATAAGAACTTTATCTTTGATTTTCATTGGAAAAAAAAAAAAGAGGAAAATATGATCCTAATAGGAATGGCATTTTAAAATATTAACATTTTGACTAATATTAAATAAGATTTAATACTTGGTTTAATATTTTGAATAAATAGACTTTAATATTCTCCAGTGTGCTTTGATTTGAGCACACTGTGAATTAGAAGATTCAAATTTGGATTTCTTCCCTTTGTGCATGCAGATCAGAGTTTTGATATTCTTTAATTGTAGCTTTCCCATGAGGTTCATTTCCTTTCTGATTTTTTACTCATATCCTAGCTGCTCTATTTCCATGTATTATATTATCAATAACACAGATTCTAATACAGATATAGTATATTGAAAAATCAACTAAAACTGTGGATAGACATGCAGAGTAGTCAGTTATCTTAAAAAGTATAGCCAGCTAAAATAAATATAAAAACTCTCAAAGGCTGTGGATTACAATATGCAGAGAAAGCATCTAAAATTTCACTTTGGAAAAGAATGATTTTACTGAGAGGGAAATGTATTAATATAATCAAAGAGAAAAAAATGGATTTTTGGCACAATTAGTTAAATAATTCATTTTAATCAGAGTGGAAATGTTTACTTTAAGTGTTAGCAGTGGTCAATTAAATGCCTGTATACTAAGAACAGCTGCATGCAGCCCTAGAGGTACATCATTTTTGTTCTGTTTGTTCAGTGCTCTGGCTATTAAAAACACGTGTATATGTTTATAAATGTGTATAAACACATGTTATGTGTATAAACATATACATAATATCCATATACATGGATTATAAATATACATAATGGCTATATATATAAAATACATGTGTATGTTTCTGCCAAATCCACCTCAGCTGTGGCTGGCCAGCTGGAAATGCTTCTTTCTGCTACTAAGCTTCTGTAGCCTGTCTTGGCTACATTATAAATATCTTTGGTACACTAGCTATGAAAGAAGGGGTTTTTTTTACCAGTTTTGGTGAAAAAAGAAATTATTCAATGAATGTCAAATTTGCACCATGTTGTACCTGTGCAGTTGATATTTGTTATATATTTTTTCCATTGTGATTTTCTGTTCAAGACAGTTCCTTCCCTCTGTCATATTTCTATGTACAATTTTTTGCAAAAGATTAAAATCAGCACATTTTTGCTTGCTTGAGTAAGGGTTTCTGAAGAAAATGAACCGAAAAAAAATGAAGCTTCTGGGAAGAATTCTGAGAGTTCTTTTTTTAAATTATTGTAGCTGCACAATTGCTACAAATGATTTCTATTCCATATACAAAATGTTGCCAGTATTTTGTAGAAATAAATGGTGCATGCTCTGGGCTCCATCTAATAACACAGAACTGTTCTTTATCCAATAACATTTAATTTGCTTCAGTATTCATAACAAATAGCAGGAGAGTAACACAGCTCTTTTACCCTATTACCTATCTAAAATCCAAGTGTATTATTACGTTGTGTAAAGGTGAGATTGAAATGCCGCACTCAGCATTAGGAAGAACTCAGGGTTCATTAGTGGAGTGATGGGGCAGACAGCAGGATCTGTGTCCAATGTCCCTTTGTGCCCATAGCCCTGGGCTGCCCTGGACCACAGGCGCCTCCTCACAAGTGGAAGCTAGCAGTGTATTAATGCTGATAAAACAGAGATGGGCTTTATTGTGCAGTAGTTTTTACACTAGAAAGTTGAAATATGCATTCAAGCTTAGAAGAAATAACTAGCAATGAAAGAACAACAAATAGGGTTAATATTTTAATATTAAGGGTTAATTAAAGGTTAATTAATATTATTTTTAATATAGGGTTAATATTTTAACTCTATTTGTGCCTATTTTTACCAGCCAGTGAAACTTTTGTTCTTAGCATCTCTAGATGCATGTTCTGAGCCATATCCAGTTTTTGCTGCACGTTGTCATTCATCTTGCATTTCAGTGATGTAGAAGCAGTGCCAGCCATCACACAAGATGCTTTCAGAGGGCAATGCCTACACCAAAATTTTAAGAACAGGATGATCAAATTTTACTAGATGCAGCAGAATAAGATGATTTAGCTTTATTTGACAGAACACAAAATAGAGAAGATAACAGCTTACTTAAACCAGGAACAAATTGTAGCCAAGAGCTGGAGCTCATCATCCTGTCTCCTTCTTTGACACAAGCTAAAGATACCCTAAAGACGCCCAGCCATCTTTTACAATACTCCCTTGATCAGCTTGGAAAATGTTGCTCTAAATCTGAAAGTCCCTTGCTTTGTTAACAAGAAAATGTGAGTTTCCTGAAAGTGGTAAGGTAAGGCAACACTTCTCAACCATTACAAAGTAGGGATATATAGGTAGATTCTATTTCAATTTCTGTTTATTTAAACTATATGTAGCATGAACACACAAGGTTTGTTTTCATTAGGTCTTGGAGATGACTATCTGATCTCTAAGAGTTACGAAGACTCCCTCATGAGGATGATTTCACCTTAATGAGTGCTTCTCCAAAGCACTGAAAGCTGAATAGCAATATTAATAACAGGCCAACAAGCTCACAAAGAAAGGAAGAGAATAATGTATGATGTGCAAATGTTGAAAATACTTATTACTCATAACTGATAAATGTTTTTGTTGGAAAAAGTAGTATTCTCCTTGAGAAATAAGAACACATTTTGAAGGGCTGTTAAGTTCAAATAAGTTTCCAGAAAGTTCACTAGTTTATTAGCAAGAAAGAACACTTGAATCAAGGAAAATATGAAATAATCCTGTCTGGGTTTGTTAGTTAGAAATGATCACTAATTTTAAAAGTGAGTCTCCAAAGCAGTACAAAAGCCCAACTTCGATTTTGTATGATATTTTTGTGGTAAGCCATTGAAGAGGAAAGGAAACAAACTGCTGAGTTAAAAAATATCTAAATTTTTCTTCCCCCAAAGTGATCCTGAAGGGCATTGTTCATATTGAAGGCTTCATCTCCCCCTTCAAAGCATTTTTGCAATCTGAAAAGGTGTTTGCTTCTTTTCCTTTGTTCTCTCAAAATGCTGCTAATGTTTCTTACAGTGCTGTGCAGTCCATTGTTGTTTTAACTCCTACCTATTGTGAAAATAAAGCTTTATGTCGATATTTGCACATTTAGATATAACTCTGTATGCAGCGCTTAGAAACGGCAATGCAGAAGAGAAAAACAAAGGGATTTCCGCATTAAAATCATGGCCAGAAAGATTAATTTTTATCTTTTGTTTTAAAAGACTCTATTAGCTAGATTGGATTTAGTATAATTATATACTTGCTGGTCTGCTGTAATAATAACAATAATAATAATGATGTTGCCTTAACATTTATGTTTACCTCCTTGGAAAAAAAAAAAAAAGAAAAAGAAAAAAAAGCAAGTTATGAGGGAAGGAAAAGTGAGCAGAAGCACTTTGTTATGATGTCTCTCAGTGATTTACAAAGAAGATGTGTTGGATGATAGGCTTATTTTTAAGACTGACCCTTCCAAAACATCTCATCTGTTATAGATGAGGCGAGCCAATTTCTCATCTACATTTTATTAAAGTAAGCTGGATACAAAGGGTGACAGCGCTGGGGCGGCCTGGAGGCAGTCACTCTCAGACCCCAACCAAGTCCCCAAAGTCTTGGTATTTATATTGAATCCAGGTCCCACCTTTGGTGTTTTTTCCGAAGGTTCCGTTGAGTCTGCGCTRTGTGTTGTTGATGTTGCTCAGTCGGAATGTGCTTGCACCGGCTGTTTCTAGGTGGTCGTTATCTGCCTTCTGATGGTCGTTTTGGAGGAAGGCAGATAAGCCTTCCTCAGTGCCCTCTGTTTCATCCCATTGTATGCAAAATAGTTGGCTATCTCTTGGTCCCTATCTAGGTACATAATCTCTTGGTCTCGCAAACTTGTTTCTATGCAAGCAAAGCCTATTCATGGTTGGTTAACATCTCGTGGATCATTAACAAGATGTGGTTACTTCAACAAAATCCTTCGATAGCCTTAGTGAACAAACGTGTTTATTACATCATCAACCTTATGCAACAAACTTAGAGGCTTGAATTATTTTACTCCTTGGAAAAGGGCCTGGAGAGCTGTATTTAAGAAGGAGAGGGATTGCTGTGGTTGAAGAGAAGGCTCCCTTGTCTCAGTTCTGGTGACTGCAGGTGGACACATTTTCTGAACTGTAGGGATACCCCAGAATCCATTAAAGCTGTGTGGCCAAAGGCCATAAACAGGCAGATACTAAACACAATTATTGCTTTAGCTTCTCTGTTATTAGAAAAAATAGTTTTGCAAAAACATTATCAATTTTCTGCCATGCTTCTGATTCCACAGCAGTGTTCCACATGTGCACTTAGCACTCGCTTGGTATCTCTGCTTCTTATGGGGCCAGCCTGCGATCCCACTACTGTCCTCTCAGGCCTGTGGTTACACCGGCCTGTCAAAACCTGTAGCTTGGCACTTGATACCAGAGATTTCCTCTGGGAGACTGGGAGTGATAACAGTATGATTAATTTAGAAGTGGTTTCTTTAGTACAATGGATGCTTCCCTTTGCCAAAAGATGAACAGTGGAAGTGTCTCAACAGAGACCTGACAGAGCCTTGGTGGTTGCTCAGGCCTGGAGGCAGACCTGCCTTGGCCCTGGTCCTGCACCGTTTCCTCCGGGCTCTGCTGATTCTTTCCATACCTCAGCACCCTGGCATCATCTCACTCGGTATCCAGCTGGCAGATCTCCCATAGCACCTTTATGTAGCTCTTCCAGCAAATTAGTTTATTTTAATTTCCAGTCTCTGAGCTTTGGCTAGGAGAGTGGTTGTCAGCGCTAGATGGCCTCTTCCTGGGCTGTAAGAGTTATGGTTGGGTTTCAGGAAATACTCTGTAGCTATGCCATATTTCTGCCTTTCCAGTCTGTTTCCTTTCACATTCCAGGGCAAGTAACCCATCATAAAGTACATGTGCAGCGCTCATTAAATAATGCAGCTTTTTCTTCCCAGTTCTTTGTGTATGCATGTTTTAGGCATGGTTGAAATTAGCTGGAATATGCTTAAATTCTAGAAATGCTAGAAATTAGGCTTCTTAAATATGTATTAATCTTTAGGCAAAATTGCTCACTCCAAAAGATACAGAACAAATTAACAAACAAAACATTGTCCTTATGCTATATAAAAAGCTTTCCATTCAAATCTTTTATATTAGTTTGGCTACTGCTAAACCATACCTTTATAAGGGCTACATATAGATCTTTTTTTGTCTTTATTGAGCAGCCTGTTGCATAAATTTATCAGTGACTTATTCAGTGATGTGAATATGTGAAAAAAAAAAAAAAAAACTACTTGGGTGAATGTATGCTGCAGCATACTGGAATTGCTATAATTTGGCAAGCATTAGGCTGTAAGTGGTTACATACGAATGGGACAGAAAAGGGCCTAAGCAGAAAAGCAGTGATGAAAAACTCTCAGACACTGCTGTGACAATTTGTTGTGCCTTTGGTTTGTGTTTTACACAAATTTGGTGGAGTGGAGCAATTTCCCAAGGAATTTTAAGCCCCCACTTTGCAACAGAATTTCTCTGTACTTTTCAAATAGCCACTTAGCCTCAGTCTTTAAAGGAGTTTATTTCCCAAACTCCCCTAAACACTGGGTTGTTATTATATTATTAATAGCTCTCAGTTATTTGAGAATCTAGACCGACTGAGTTTAAGTTTCCCCTTGTTAGAATTAAGAGAGTTGTGAAGGCAAATGGATTAGAGACTGTAAGGAATTTGGTGTCATGGCAAATACTGCTATAGAAATACATTTATAGGTGATAGATATGTACAGCTTTACAACCAAATATAATCTCTCAGGGTAGAGAGATCAAATATTATCTCTCAGGAACTGTTCCCTTCAGCTAAAAAGCAAAAAGTACAACAGCATTTTAGAAGTCAATTTGGGGAATTATAACTCAGCAGGAAGCTCATTTCTGTGCCTGGGCTACCCCAATTCCCAGTCCTGCATCTTATCTGAAGCCTGTGCTGAAGCACAAACTTGTGAACAGGAGCCGCTGGGCACTTACTCCTGCTTCTCATATTTTGCTGATAAACTCAGGCTGAGAGAATGGATGCACAAATGTCTTAAACTGCTGCAGCTACATCTGCAACAGCTCAACTAAGCTGCTAAAACTATCTGGTGGGATTCTAATTGAGTATTGAACTTCTTTTTCTGAGTAGGATTAAGCTGCTAAAACTATCTGGTGGGATTCTAATTGAGTATTGAACTTCTTTTTCTGAGTAGGATTATTAAATGATTACTTTTTACTCAAGGAGAAATATAACTAAAAGATTTTGGTGTATCTGAAGTATTTACTTAAGTCCTGTTCCTAAAATTTAGGTGACCCCCCACTGCATTAGCTGCCTGCTTTCTAAACTTGCCCTGAGGAGCACATAAAATCTCACATAATTATCTTAGATTAATTTTAAATGTTCTTTCTCCCCATGAAAAAATACCTCTTTCTGATGCTTATTTTTATCTCAGATTCATAAAAGGATTCATTTGTTTTTCATGCAAAGCCTTTGCATCCTATGCCATGTTATTTTTGCACTGAAGAATGAAAGATTTGTAGTGTATTGTTAATAAAGTATCCTGATAACACAAGATGCTGGTTACTTTTATAATGCCTTTAAAATGTACATATAGAAATATTGAAAAACTGCATTTCAAGTATTACAATTAAATATATAGAGAGATAAATTAATTACAGAACTGAAACAATTGCAGCCACATTGTTTAAATTGAACTTTACTTCCCTGAACAGTGGCTTCTGAAAGACTCTATTGAAAGAAATATAATGCTTACGTTTATGAAACAGAAATTAAATCTCTATCGAAGCAGAAGGAAATTACCTCAGTCTTCCAACATCCTTTATTCTCTGGGCCAAAACTTCATTATTACCATATAAAATGATAGACATTGATTAAAGCTTCACGCAAGCTATCCTCATCAAAATTAAATACAAAATCAGAAGGTGAAACTGAAGTCTGAGTTATGTTTTCAGTAGATAGAAATCAAATCTTTAACCCTATTTAATTCTTATGATAGAATAATGTGGGAGGATATGCAAGTAGCCAGTTTCTCTGCTCCCTGAAGCACATATGTAAAGAAGAGCAGGATGCAAAAGTGACACAATATATTCACAGGAAACTTGGTTTAGGATGGTATCTATCTGAGAAGAAGCACCTTCCTGTCGAGAAGAGATTTAAAAAGGAAAAGAAAAGCCTTACAGATCTGTCAGCTCTAGCAAAGCACAAAATGGGAAATCAGTGAGTTTATTTGGCTAGCTTCTGTTTAAATGCTGAAAGATCAAAGAAACAAGTCTAGTGGTTTAAGGCAGGGGAACTTTATAAAAAATTGGCTAAGGATTTTTCAAGAGCTTAAAATAATTGTCTTCTTCTAATACCTTATATTCTTGAAGTGCTCTAGGTCCTTACTGTTTTTAGAAGCTTGTTGAATACTATGTATATATATGTGTGTGTTTAGAGCCCGTGTTAACAACCAAACATTATATTCAAATGTTTTTAAAACTTAAGGATCATAATATAATTTCAAAAGAGAAAAATGAAATAATTAAGCCCCCAGAATACCTACTATTTTGAATTTTTAGATAAAAAAATCTATAAATAGAAATGCTGTACATTTGTACATTGATTTGTTTATATCACTGTACATTGCAAGCATATACTCAATGGATAAAAATCAAATCAAGATGACTGTTTTAACTGCATTGAAATAGTTTATTGATGAATAGTTTTATATACAATTTAAATTGCAAAAAAAAAAAGGAAAAGTCAATAGAGAAACTAATTATTCAACTAATTAGAATATCATTCTCTTTTGCCTACACAGAGACCATATACTTTAAAATCATATAACTAACTCTCTTGATTATTTTTCCCATGTACTTTTATATGCTCGGCAACAAAGAAAGCATGCATATTGCTGCTGGAACAGTTTTCCACACCTTACCTTAGAGGTGGGTAGGACAGGTTAACAAATAGTCCCATACAACAGACTTGCTTTTTACTTGCGATTCATTTCTGCAATTTCATCAGTCCCTTGAGGGAATTTGTTTCACCTACATTTACTCTTCACTGTGGGGACATCTAGTTTAAGATAATTGCCTAAGTTTTCTCCTCACTTTAGGGGAAAAATGTGTATGCCACTCATCCTAGCAATTTCAGAACAAGTGACTGCCTTGCTTAAGATGTTTCTCTTTAGGAAGTTTGTAGAAGGAATTAGATAACCACTTTAACCAATGATTCAATGATCTGACTTTTCAGTTATCTTACTTTGTGAAAGCCAGAGAAATTGAAGCTTTTCAGCTCAGCTATTGCTGTTCTGCCTTAAATCAATGGATGATATAATACACAAAAGGCTAAATCTGGGCATTTTTGTACTAAGTAGATTTTGTTCTTTTCTGGGTTCAGATGTGGAGTACTCTCTGTTTACAAAACAGGAGTTCCAGGAACAAGATCTCAGGAGGCAAGATTTCAACCAGAGAAAACTATTTAGGGTAGGCAAAGTACTTGGATTTCTATCCCTGATATGCATTAGGCATTAAGAACCTTGTGCTTATAGAACAGCTTTGCCCTGAGATTGTCAGAACACCTACAGGAAAAGACCACAGACAAGAGGGTTATTTTATCTGCTCTCCTCCTGATCAGTCCTCTCTGATTCTCCCGAAGTCTTATCAGCTAACACCACCAGAAATGCGCTTCCTACCTCTGAGCCTTGAGCTTTCGACTGCAGAATAATTCTTTTCTAAAGTTGTCATTCCAGCCTTCTAACATTATCCATGCTACCTGTGGGCCAAAAATTATTGTGATTCATAAAAGAAAAAGGAATACACTTAGTTCTTTCAAAGCAACCTGGAGAAATTTCAACTTAATATTCAATTCAAACAGAAAAATATTTTCTAGCCTCTTTATACTCACATCTAGTGCATATCTAACAAATTTCTTGGTGCTTTGCAGCTTATGTGCTCCTTTCTTACTGTATTTAAACTAATTTAACCAAGAAAATGAGAAATTAATCCAATTTTGTACTTATATATCTGGTTGAAAATTTCTAGTAATCTTTTTCTTAGCACATTTTCACCAAAGAGAATAAAAAATAAAATCCCTAAATACAGAGCAAAAAGCTCTGAGCAAAAAGAGTTCAAGAATGCTGTTTCACTGGGTGAGTCTGGCAGTGGTCCGGTTAGGCTTCATATGAAACCTAATAAAAGTTTGACCGTAGATGTTCAAGGTATGTTTACAGGAGTGACAAGACTGAAATTCTGTAAATGTAAGTAAGAATTCTGAGTGACTGCACAGACTACTGAGTGCATTAAAAAAAAAAAAAAATGGATCTAGAGTGGATAACCCTTAATAAAAAAGTATAGAAACCTGTGAGTATGTTGATGTGGTCAGAATTTCTTGACGTACTGGCTTGTTTTCTTTTTCATTCCTGTGATAGGGAAATATATTCTGCATTCATAATAAAGCTAGTAACCAGTGCTTAAACTTATAATGTGGTAACGAAGAGGCATTTCAGCAGCAGATGTACCCTAGCATTCAGGATTTTATAGGTTCAGAAATTTTTTCTGATCTCTCACCTCTCAAGTATTTCTAAATTAATTAGTTCGGGAAATGACATAAGTAAATGTATGTGGTTGGAAATGTTTTTTCCTACATCATCTTGTTCTGTGTGAGAGATTTGATAGTGTAAATCTGTTGCATCTTCGTGTATGATCTGTGCTCTCTATTTTATTTTTGTATTTTTTCCAGTGAACCTAATGCAAATGTTCCCTTTTTTGTCTGTGCATGCAGATTTTCCTTTGTGGTTCTCCTTAACAGTTAGAAAGTTCTTAGTACTGCAGTGTGAATTATTTGGTTTATTTGTATATATCAACATCCTGCTTTTGCTGTTACTCAGATTGTTTATCACACAGTGAACTGTTGCTCCCCAGTTCTGTATTTTTCTGAGACTGCTCTTTTCCTGTTGTGTCACCTTTTACACAAACATGACTGATGTGTGTGGTTCTGTAACATACCATGTACTGCCTCACAACAGCCCTAGCTTTTGTAGTGATAGCCTGTTCCACAGTGTGTTTTAAAAATTGAAATCAGTATTCCTGTAAGGCCTGAATTCAGATTTTTTTTTTTTTGAAGTGTATAGGCATGTGATTTAGATTTAGACAGTATTGAGAATGAACAGTTTTAGTTTTGAATCTAAATTCTTGAATCTTATATAAATATGTATACATATATGATTCAGTGACACTTATAGAAAATGGACAGAAGCCTGTTAAGATTTTAGAGATAATTTATACTAGTGATGTAGTTGGGATATTTAGCAAAGTATAATTAAGAAAGTTGGGCCCTATGAAAGTTGAAAAAGAAAAAAATAAGAAAAGATCTTACAGGTGAAACAGAAAGGCAGAAGTTTTTAATCATATGTTCAGAATAGTTGCACAGATTGCTTCTATGAAATGTAGAAGACAGACTCCAAATAAATGTAAGTTCATTAATGTTTCAGTGTTAGGAAATGAGTCCTTTTCAATTGCAAATACTCTTTTCAAAGATGAGAAGAGCACTGAAGACTTGTATATACTTGTATAAACTTGTATATACTTGTGAAAAGAGAGCAACATTAGAGAATGTTTCTTTAAGTCCAGGGATATTTTTGTGTGATGAAGACAAAAAAAGTCAGCCAAGCCCAGTTAGAAAAGAAGAATTCTCTGCATTTCTGTCTTCTTAAATGTAATACTTGTTTTATCTTTCTCAATTAGGAAAAAAAAAAAAAAAGAATAATCAGAGTGCACCTGTGACTTTTCAGTTCACTTGACTGCACTTGACAAGGTTAACAGAGAGAGGAATTTAGACTTGTTTCTTTACAAGTTTCAACTCTGAAGGTAGCTTTAGAAAGCTGTCTTTAGACTTAGCTTTGGAGAGACTACCAACTCTGAGATTTTACACACACACACCAGATTAGAGTTGCATTGAAATGTGTAGCTGATCCAGATCAAAAGCATGACAAGAGATTATTTCCTAAATAGAAAATAATGTCTGCAGCAGTAATTTGGGAAAAGAATCTAATTGTTTGAGGTTCACATTTTCAAACAGTTTTTCAGAAGATGATGAGGAAAAAGATACATTGATTACTAAATTACTAAAATAGATCAAAAATTAGTAATTTCACTCGCACTTGAAAGTTATTTCTAGTTGTGAATAATTTTGCAATATATAGTATTTATGCACTTTTTAAAAAAAAATTTACCTTTTTTTCATCTTTGGAGCTTTTCTTTTCAGCTTTTTCTTTTCAGTTGATATGATTTCGCCCTCAAGAATATTTCCTTTGTGAAAACCACTAGGAATTATATGAACAGTAATTACCTTATATGGTTAATTAGCATGTCAGTAGACATATGTTACAATAGACATTTCAAGTCAGATAGTTGGGTTTGGTTAGTGAGAGTAGTTTTATGTGTTTGTTATTAAAACGTACATGAAAGAGACAGCAAAACCCAGGTGTAACAAGAAATTCATTATCTCTATAGTGTCTGCAGGGTCCATTGCAATCATAACCTTGATCTGGTCTCCTGATACAGATTTGACAGCTGACAATTGATAAGAAAAACAAGTCTTACTCTCTTGTGTTCTTTCTTTCTTTCTTTCTTTCTTTCTTTCTTTCTTTCTTTCTTTCTTTCTTTCTTCATGGGTGAGTATTTGATGAGAATGAAAGTGGAACTCCATTTACTGTGATATTCTCAGTGTAAAATAACAGATGCACGTTATTTTGTATTACATCATTAGAAACTTATTTAAACTTCTAACATTGCAAAGCACATAGAAATGTAGAATTGGTTATGGTCTTTGGGATCTTGGAATCCAGTTTGCTGAACTGATCATTGCACCTTTCTCCTAGTAGACCTATTACTTAATGGTAATATACAGTACTCTAGACTTTTCACATACAGTTTTTGAATATTTACTTTTCATTGGTATTTCCCTGTCCTTTCCCAATCGATTTATTAGCGATAGGAGTTGTCCTTGATATCAACATAGGGAAGTGGCTAAATTTTAAAACTGGATGCATCTTCCCTAAACTCCTTTGCAGATACAACTTATTCTGTAGGGCAAATCACTATTTATACTCTACTGAAGTATCTTACAGAGAGTGACTAGTGATACTGACAGATAATCTCTTAGAGATATACTTGAAATAATTTTAAAAGTGGCAAATCTCAAGGGTTAGTTCCCTGCCTTACTAGGAAATACTTGCATGAATCACTTTTCTGTATAAAGTAAAATAGGAAACTAATATCATGTCAGGACAGTAGTTTCTTTTACCATCCTGTGTGTATTTGGCAGTGTACCTCTATACACAGTCTTTGGAGTTTCTTACCACCAGATTTCACCCAGCTTTGGATATCTGCTATGTAGACAGAGTGAAACATATCCCTTTCTAAGGCAGTGGACTGCAGTACCCTTCAGATGTCATAGGATGAGTGAGAGGATAGTCTATGCCAGTTCTTAATTTGCTTTGTTCTATTTTTTTCCTGGTTAAGTGCAGCTCAAAACTTTGGAGAATATTAGAATAAACTGTGTCACCTGTAATTGCTCAAGAACAAAGGTACTATTGCATAAAGGTGTTAATGACTATTTATTCATTAAATCAATAATAGAATCAGATCTGAATGCAAATTTCCTGTTTGGCTTTACACAGCTGATGACTGTTATCTGACGACTACCCCAGGGAGGATACTTCTAAGATGTGACAGAGTTGAAATTGTTTTGTTACTGTTTGATTTGCTTCCTGGGAATTACTATTTTAGATTTAAAAACTACTTAAATCGCACAAAAAAAAAAAAAAAAAAAAAAAAGTGAGTGAAGCTAGTCAGAAAAAAAAAGTTATTAAATTATTGATTACTATGTAGGAAACAAAATCTGTGCTAATGAGATAATGGAGATTGTGTTCTGTATCTCTTAGCAAAAACACAGTGTATCTGTATATCCCAAGAAGATGCAAGTTGTCTCAGTTTTAATCCCCATTCTTTTAAATTATCATGTAATTGCTTTGGGTGGAATTTTGCCTTCCCTCTCAGTCTTGGCTCTGAAATCAGTGGGAGTCACCAATGTAGCAAGAGCTGAAACTTGGAATTTAGTGAGCAGTGAATCTGCCTAACTCACATCAAAAACATTTTCACATTTATATTAAGCAACAGTTATTTTAAAAAATGGTGCATCTGTGAGATCTCAGAGGCTGGCCAGAGCTCATTCCATTGGTCTTTATAACCAGAATTCCAGCATAAATTAAAAAACACAATTGAAAATCTTTTTTAGAGTTAGATTATTCAGATCAAGTTAAATATATTTTAACATACATTTTTTAACTATTCACTGTTTAAAGTCATTAGAAATCCTACTCTACATGTTTAGCAAGTAGTACTGCCTTAGCTCTTGTCTCTCAACCCTTGAGTTTTGTCTTCTAGGACAGGACAGTGAAAACGGTTTTCTAACTCAGAATTTATGCAGCCATAATGCAATAATAGAAGCCTTTAAATATGCATCAAGTTTCCCAATATATTGATAGACCACTTATTGTATTTAAATGTATAAATTATTATATTATTAAATATAGAAATATATACTCTATATGTAGTATAGTATATATACTCTATATGTAGTATAGTATATACTTTATATATTTATATATATATAGTTTAGTATAGAAGTATATAATAAAAAAGATTGGTACAGACACTTCTAGCTACGCAATCTACTAAAATGACTGAGTTTTATCTTGGACATATATTCTAATTTGCCATGCTACACTATGAAAAAGTCTTTTAGCACCTAAAGCTTTCTACACTGTGTATCATTGAAGAGCAATCTACAAGCTAGCAGAGAAGTCACAGAATCATAGAACGGTTGAGACTGCAAATGACCTCTAAAGATCATCTAGTCCAACCCCCGTGCTCCAGCAGGGATACCCAGAGCACGGGGCACATGGCGGCATCCAGGTGGTTTTTGAAGATCTCCAAAGAAAGAGACTCCACAACCTCTCTAAGCATCCTGTTCCAGGGCTCTGTCACCCTTACAGCAAAGAAGTTCTTCTTCATAACTTATTTGAATACTGTTACCAATGAATTAAAAAGTTGTTTTCAATTAATACAAAATTGTCAATGAAAAGACACTGAGAATTTTTCTGTAGTTGTTTTTATTAACAAAAACACACTAAAATAGGTTAGCAACAAACAGGAAATTGTAATAAAGCTAACACTCTACCATACATCACTTGCTTTTACTTCATAGGCTTTTGGCCCAGTTTTCATGTTATACTGGCTTGATATCTCATCTGCTTTACACAAAATAATTTATCTTGTCCTGTAGTGAAGTAGTGTTATGAAATCAGTGCCTAAGTACTCTTGCCCCAGCATAAATTAAGGGTAGAACATAAATCTTAAAAAGAATCTCCAATCATTTTTGATTCCAATATATTCTTAATGGTCCTTATTTATTTATATATTAATATAAATATAAATATATATATTTACATACGGTTTATTTTTAAAATTTCTGTATGTATAAGCATCACCTTGCAAATGCTACAAGAAATGTAGTATTGGATCAAAACCTCAATGGATTTTAAAATTTACTTGTTCAGTACTTTCTGGGTGTTTGGGGTATATTGACCATGTACTTTCTTTCTTTCGCAGATTGTGGCTTTGCGTGAACAAAATGCACACATTCAGAGGAAAATGGCAGTTGGTGAAGGGCCTGCTGAGTCAGAGCATATTGAAGGAATGGAGCCAGGGCAAAAGGTTCATGAAAAGGTATAACATATTAATTTTCATTAACTCGCATGATTAATATGGTAAGGAATCACATACGTGATTTTTTTAATGTGACCATTTTCTGTGGCTTCCCTTTAGAAGATTGTCCACCTAACCAAACCAATATCAGAAAAAAAAACTTGTTGAAATGGCCTTGGTCCTTAGTCACAGATTGGATACTGCAGTGGTATTGAGTTAGAGTCATAGATTATAGCAAACTTTCCATGGAATTTGAGCACAAAGCTACAGTTGAAGGCAATGTGTCCTGCTGAGTTGTCCGTATATGCTGCAGACAGAACAGCAAGGTGCAACAGCACATATATGCCAAGAGGAATATATTCCAAAAGTCCTGCCAAAACAGTCTGTAAGGAAATGACAGAGACCTAAAGACTTGTCAAAGGCATTTCTCTCTGTGTTAGCAAAAGAGTTGTTGCGCATTTATGTCCTTACTGAGGAAAAAATATTTTGCTTAGCATTTCTCCGAAATTAAACAGCTTAAAACTTACAGTATTTGCCACTTGAGGCTGTAAGAAGAGAAAAAGTGGAGACCATCTGGTATAGAAACAAGGTTTGCCTTAAAGTTTTGGTTCTATAGACAGAGAAAATCAGGCTGCATCTCCTATCTCTCTTCTTCACAATTATTAAATTAAGATGCAAGCGTAATGTAACATTTGGCTGGCTGTGACATGAATAGAGCTGCTGCTTGGATCTCTAATTGTGCATTTTTGCCTAATGGCATGTGATGGGCAGTGGCATTAATCATACTTAAAACTTTTTTTAAAAAAAAGTAAAACAAATAACATTGATCATTACCTATTTATTTTACATGCAATCCAATTTACAAGAATGTACTTACACTTCAAGCTTTAATTTTATATTTTGTGGTTTACTGTGTATGTGTATTTTTCTTTAAGTAATCCATGTAGTTCAAATACTGTAAATAAATACTGCTCAGCTATTTTCTTCCTTGTGAAATCTTTCTTCTTGACACATCTGTGAAATTCTGTTAAAGCAGTGAACAGCCCACTTATTTTTTTAAATAGAGCCACACTGCTTAGTCAAAATTCTCTGATTTTCCACTTTCTTTGCTAGCCATGTCTTTCACTCTGAGCCATTTGGTTCATTATTAATGAGCAGAAGTAAGTGTTCATAAGCCTTTTAAGAAGTCTGAATATTTCAACATAAATGAAACAAGCATGAAGAGTCAAAATAATACATTACTAAGAAGAATTGAATGTTTCTCAAAAATTAGGTCTAGAAAACTTCCATGCTTCCTGATCAAAACTATTTAACTTGGTCTTGTTAAGCTGAATTAGTAAACTTGTGTAAGCTTACTAGTTTTGTTCCATATAATAATGGAAGCATACAGGATAAGGACTTCACAGAAGGCTATAGCTGTATGGAATCCAGTGATTTTCAGTTTAGGTCCTCTCTATTGGCTGCTTTCTAGCCTTTTACTTTATCTCAGTGGCCATTATCCATTCCCTCTTAGTTCGTGAAGAAGAACTTGGCTTTATTATATGTTTCAGTCGATAATATTTACATATTATAAGCTTTAACTTGACTTTAAATTATCAGGTCGTAGCTTATTTTCCTCCATCTCTGTACCCACAGCTAAAGTTGGAAAATCAACTTCAGCTGTGGGGATAGAGTTAATAATTTACAATCTGTTGATTCGCCCCCTTGTCTGTAATATCCTATGGTCAGAGGTCAGTTTTGGTCAGTCGGAGCAAACCTTGCATTTTTGGTTTCTCTGTGCGAGTCACAATATTAGCAATACCTTCAGGTATTCGGGAAGTCACCGAGCACACCTACCATTTGGGGCTTTCTAGGAGATACAGACATGGTAAAATCCATGTAGGCACAGAAATGGTGCTTACTCAGAAACCCAGAACAGGCTCTCCTGTGCCTGTATACGGGAGCATCATTAGAGGATCTTTAAAGAAAAAGTTGCCTACAGTAAGAGAGAGTCATATCTGGAAGGTGTATGAACTTGAATTGTTTGCTGAAGTTTAGCTCAGTCTCAAATTTAACATGAGCTCATATTATAGTCTCAATACAAAAGTTTAGCTCAGTCTCAAATTTAACATGAGCTCATATTATAGTCTCAATACAAAATCATTACTATACTCTTGGAAAAAGAAGATAATATAACTGTATTTTGCAGCAACAAAGAAGAGTCTTGTATCACTTCAGTGGTTAGAAAAAGGTATAAAAAAAGTTAAATATTTTAAAAATATTTCTTCTCAAGTGGATTAATAGAACCATCTGAGAACTTTTTTGGACTATTAATTTTCTATTTAACAAATCTTGTAAAAATGATAAATCTCCAGGAAAAAAATAATTTTGTGGCAATAATTAGAATATGTCCACAGTTGCATTAGCCTATTTATCTACACTGATACTAACAAAATTGTGAAAATGCTACAGGAAAACCCTCAAATTCCCCAAACTCACAATCAAAGAATTCTGAAATGAAATCTTCTGGAAAAGAAGATTCTGATGTATACTTTTATGAGACTACAAATGTGATTTAAAAGGATGCTGTTCTACTGTACTGTAAGTTGATTTATATAAAACGGTGGCTTAATACATAGTGATATTTTTTAAAAGTATTATTATGATCAAGCAAGCTAGTTAATCTTTAAAGGATAAAAACCTTATTAATTGTGACAGGGAATAATTGTAAATGGAGACTCATTATCAAGTATAAATGAAACTTCTCAAAAAGAAAATAAGGCAAAATGCAATTAATGGGAAATACTAACTAGGAATACTTATTGCTTGGTAAAACCAAAGGAAAAATACAGAGAGAAGAAGTAAATGACTTTTCAATGTGGTTTCACAATATTTGAAATGTGGTAAGACAGCTGACATAGGAGAATAGTAAGGAATCCAATACAGAAATTATCCATCCTTCAGGAGGACTCTTGGCTCTGGCATTTTGTGTGCCTGAAACAGACTTCAGGTTGCACTGTAGGTTGTTTCCATGGGCAGGTGGATGCCAGCTAAGTGAACAGGTAAGATAACAAATGGTCTGTAGCAGGGACCTTGACCGATATGTTAACATTTCTGCTCTGAAAAGATAGGCACGAGAAATTTGAAAGTTAGCAAATGTAGAGTCTTGCAGACAGGATGCAGAAGAGTTTTTGGAGAATTTTGGAAAATATTTTGAAGAAACTTTGCAAAGATCACATATCACAGGAATGAAGATGTAACCCTATCTATCAGATATTCTTCTATCTTGATTTGTGGGCGTCAGATACCACTTGCATCCATCCAGACCCTTCACTTGATCTATAAGGATGGAGGCCTGGTTTCACCACAAGTGAAAGCAAGGAAATCAGGTATTCCAACTGAATAAAGTCCTGGCTGGTAAAACTATCGGGAAGTCAAGAAATATTAATGATCATCAGATTGCCATTAAAGGATGCGTGCAGGGGTGTTAAAAGCAAGAGGATGGCCGTGTATGAGGCTCTGCTGTGGCACAGGCAGTGGAGAAAGAGCTTGTCCTTCAGCAGGGCAGTAGCCTGTGTCCACCTCTTCTCAATACCAATATTTTCCTTTCTCTGAAGCTGTCAGTAGTGAGCGATGGCCAATGAACCTGTGGTGACAACAAGAGTAGGGTCTATTGCAGCTGACGTGCCTCTGAGGGATCCGAGTGCAAGATGTTAGTAAAGGATTGCCAAGTTTGTCTGCCACCTTCAAATTACTTATGCCTGTGAGCACAGGCACTAATAAACCAACACTAGTGGGAGGTTCATGAAGGGAGACTGTAGAGAGGAAGCAGCCGAGCTCTTCTCATTGGTGGCCAGTGACAGGACAAGGGGCAATGGGTATAAGTTGAAACACAGGCAGTTCCATCTGCACGTGAGGAAGAACTTCTTTCCTGTGAGGGTGACGGAGCCCTGGCACAGGCTGCCCAGGGAGGCTGTGGAGTCTCCTTCTCTGGAGATCTTCCCAACCCGCCTGGATGTCACCCTGTGCCCTGTGCTCTGGGTGTCCCTGCTGGAGCAGGGGGTTAGATTAGACGAGGTAGAGATGAGAATCTTTACCTCAACCATTCTGTGATTCTGTGAAAAAGTAACAATGAAGCTTTGGGAGTACAGACTTCTGATGTTCTCATCAGTCCTTGTTGCTAAGCTTCCTAACTCAGAAGCGAGAAGGATTTTCAAAAATTAAGCTTAAAGCATAAAGAAAAAAAGACTAAAGGAAACAGAATAATATACATATATCTTAAAATACATAAAGTGTACCATCAGATATGAAGAAAATCTGTTTAGGGTAAAGCTTGTGAACAATGATGACATACATCCCTCTCTGACAACTAGATGGGCAATTCACATACAGCAAGGATGAAGAGAAGTTTAAAATATTGAGAAAACACAAATATTATTCTAATTGTAAAAAAAAAAAAGGAACAAAGACAAATAATGAATAAGAGAAAGAAATATATGACTGTGTTGATTTCTAAGAATCCAAGAATATATAGAATCCCTCAGACATAGTCATTTTTTGCCACTTTTTAAAAAATAGTTTTACATTTAAATTCATAAGATTTAAAGAAAATGAAAATAAAGAAATTATGGACATTCCAATCATTCAACTAATCTTTTTTCTTCTCAGTTCCAGAGATGTGTGAGTGAGATGTTTTAGAGAAACTTCATCAAAACAAATATTCTAGATTACTCCTATAGGACAATTTCATTTTGTCTGTAACTTTAACTATATCTGAAACAATTTTTTCCTATCATAGCTGAAATTACTTTGAACAGTCTTATTGCCCATGTTATAAACATTATGAATGACTAATCACTTAGTGAAAAATTCCACAAGAAATGATATATTTTATACATATAGATATATACAAATATATATTTAATACTACATTACCATTATAAAAAGTACAATTTTATAAAATTTTGCTCTATCACCAATTAGCTTGTTTTCATGATGAATTACTATATTGAAAAGGATATATACAAAGAAATACAAAAGTACCTAGAAGTATACCTAGAAGTAATATATTATTCGAGGAAAACATATTTTCTTCTTTTATTTGTTGCTCATCTTCACTATATCCAGTCAATGATTGTGTCAGGTTGGAGGAAGGAAATACTTTTTTCAAAAACTTCCTTTCAATTTCAAAAAAAAGTTCATCAAGATACCCCAGATATCACCTTCTCTTTACTACAATGGTAATTAGTACATTTAAAGACAAACTTAGCCTGAGTCTTTGGCTGAATCTCATGCATCATCTAACTGGGGAATTAAGAATGAATCTCAGGTGTTCATAGCAGTAAGTGCAGGGTTCTCATTTCTTTCTACCAGTTGTTTTCCTTTAAAGTGGTGCTTCCTGGACTCCCCAAAATAAAACACTTAGAATTTTGTTTTCAAATGAAGTAGTTATTTCTTACCAATACTTATTTCAACTTTTGTCCAAGCCATGGAAATTGGATGCTCTGAGTAAAATTGAATGTTTTCAGAAATGTTCATATACAGTTTGGGAAGGACTGAGGTTGCTTTGAAAAACATTTAATTTTCCCAGGTCTGTATGCTTTAAATGTCTGCGATGAAAGCACCGCTTTCATTCCTCAGTGTTTCAGAATTTATTACCTATTTCTGGCTTGCATAAGAGAGCATCCCAGAGTAAATTCCATGCTTCATCTCTTAATGCAAACACATAACAAAACATTGCTATCATGCTTTTGAAGTTAATGGAATTTTCTCAGAGATTAATAGGTCTGGGGAATGACCATTTTTATCTTTGTAGACGTCCTATATGCATAAAAGACCTTTTGCTTGATAAAGCACTTCAGTGTGGATTTCCATTACACTGAAGGCATAAAAGTTAGCATTTCAGTACAGTATTAAATCAAAATGTTTTTCTTTGGAAATGTTCTATTTTTACCTTTAAACTTAATTGCTGACATTTATAACTGCAACTTGTAAATACTGGTGCGATGCAATTTTTATTTTTTAAGAATTTATATGCTGCTATGATACCTGTAACCTGCTGATAAAGGGCATCTTCCTACATTCATAGTGGTACTAGTCTATGCTCTTTAAGTATCTTTGTGATATTACCTTTTAAACACATATTACCCACTTGTCCGACCCGTACAAAGGGCAGTTTTACCAGCAAAATTGATCCCTTCCCCACAGAGTAATAAAATGTACTGTTGTAAGCTCATGAAAACATCTATGTATATCAGTACAGGGGCAAGTAAGACCTTTTTGTCTTCTGTATTTTAAGAGGAACCCATAGCCATTTAAAATCACTTTTTACATTTATTACACAGCTGGTATTATACTACCTTATAACATGCCTAAGGCAGTCATATTCCAGTTATTTAAGAATCACATTTCTTTCTTCTTAGCCAGGACACTATAATAATTCTATTTATTAAATCAAAACTCCAGAAGTTTATAAATACTAAAATCATTTAAAACATTGACAGCAATTGTAGTCACTGTCTATGGTTACTGGTAAGAGTAAGGATGTGTTTTACCAAAGCAAACTCAGAGTGGACTAAAATGTTCAGAGAAAATAATGTAATAAAAGTTATAGGGATCTTTCAGAGCAAAATCTGTTCAGGTTTTGGGCTTGACTCATAATCAGTTTTGCTTCTCTCCTGGTCACTTTGAATAGCCAGTTGAAAAGAAAAAAGCTTGCAGGTTTTCCTTTTAGTTGTTGATTTATATCATCTTTTACTATGGGGTAAGTTATTTAAACTGGCAGCATGTATGATAATGGTGTGAAGTCGAGACATTCAGAGCTTACCTGTGGAGGAATAGTTTAAAAGAGGACAAATTAAAGGTTGTTTGTAATGTAGAGGGAGAGAGTTTGCAGAGAGTTTGTTTGGTAGTTTATTGAGTGCGTTCATTATGCATAATGTATAAGAAACACTGGGAGATGTGATCCTTTTCCCAAAGAATTCACCTTCTGATTTAGAGAGATAAATACACTTTGCACACAAGCTGCATTTGTTAATCAGGATTAGTTTCCAAGCAGTGCAGATATATTTCTGATTTTCGAAGCATCCTTTTATGAATTAATCTTGGTTAACCTAATTAAAGAAGTATATGCTGAAGGAGCCTTAATGGAGGCTGATGGCTTGGCACACAAAGGGAAGATAAGTAAAGGTTTTCAGAGTGAAAGGAAAAAGTGGCAGAAGGTGGTAGTGGGGCTTGAGAGGCTTCAAGAATCCAAGCAGTGTCTATAGCAGGGCACAACATTATCTCTAAAAACATCTTTGGGCAGCTCTTTAGCGTATGTTGTGATGCTCAGTAGTAGTGTGTATGTCTCTGTGTGAGATCATATAGGGGTTTAATGATACTGGGAAACTTTTACTTATTTACACATTTAATCAACAGTCTTCTCAGTTAGATCTCTAACTTTTCAAGAAATTAGCTTTTTTGTCTTTATTTCATACACTTGTAATTGTGTTATCATTGAGCTATATATATGAGTTATATTATTTATAGTTTTCTAAACTTTTTTTTAACTAAGGATGGAAACACTATAGTAAAAAGAAACTTCTGATCACTATTACTACTGACTTCTTACGTCTCAAACAACATCAGTAAACATTACTTCTTGCAGCACTGGACTTACTTTTGTAAGACTGAGTGATGTGTCTAACTTGGCATCCTCTGGTTATTTGATTTCCCTGTTAATAGTTCAATAGAACAGAATTCATTAACTTCTATTTTACCTGGGAAATATATACAGCTTCCATCTCTCCCCTAAAGATCTGGCCTTCATAGCTCCCTTTTCTAAGTCACAAGGAATGTCTCCGTGGCTCCCATAGCTAATGAATTTTCTACGTGAATATTTTTCACAGAAGTTATCTTAGTCTTACTAGAGTCTAAACATAGCTTAAGTCTGAATATTGCTACAGCTGTTGTTTGTGTAATTATGTCCAAAGTATTTGGGAAATGATTTAAACTATGGAAATTCTATATATTGCATATGCCGTATAGGAAGACTTTCATATCTTGCCTGCCGTATCAGTAGTTCTTGTAACATTTGACCACAATTTCACCTACATGTTATAGAGTAGCATCTAGCACCTACTTTAGTAGAGAGAAGGGTCTCACAAAGCACTATTGCTAAATGACTTGAGATGTCATCCTAGAACATGGGCACAAGGAGAATCTTGCAGTCCAGTCACCATGAATGTTACAGTCATAGGTTCATGGCAGATGTGACACTATGTCATACCCGGAGGCAGACCAAAGGAAAGTCTCTTTGAGCTACTGTAGCAATACTGTTCTGATATTTAGAAAGCATTCTTTTGTGTTTTAGCCTTTTCTGAATATTCTGTTTGTGATGTTTTCTGAAAACAATTCAATGTTGAACCTGAGCTTGAATACAGCTTCCTACTTTTTTTATGTAGGTCCTTTGGAGACCTTGGTCCTTTTATGTTCTTGTATCTTTTAGATCGTTGCTTTCCTTTCTAACTTCATACTAGCAAAATAAATAACAAAAGGAAATGTTGCACAATAATCATTACAATAATCAGTTAATGGCAAATAAAACCTCGCACAGGTAGCAATCAAAACACACTATGGGCAAAACTTTGGAAGGCCAACTTCATGTTAGATTTTTACTGCTTGTCAAGAAATATACTGTGAAAAAATGTCTTCTTATTTTTAATAAAAAAGTCCTTTGCATTTAATAGCCCACAACAATTTTACTCTTAATTTGCTAATAAAATGCTGTAGACTTTAAAAAAAATCACTTAAGAGAACACACCTAGTTCTCACTTTGACTTCAGTATGATTATTAATGGATTGAATTGGAAGGGCAATATGAAATGCATGAAAAAGTTTATATTATTCATGCTGGTCTTATTTTACACTTTTTTCCTCATCTTCCTTTTACCCTTGTTTGTTTGACTACTAATAAACCACTGTCCCTTCCCTTCCCTTGCCTTCCCTTGCTATCCTCTTCCTCTTCCCTTTCCCCTTCCCCTTTCCCTCCCCTCCCTCCCTTCCTTTTCTTTTTAACAGAGAGGAGTGGTCTAGGAGGGGGTGGTTATTGTTATATGTAATGATCCAATTCACTGCCCTTTTCTCTGCTGACCCTTCTATACAAGTAGCAGATTGCCTTGCTGCTGTGCTTGTTTGGTCTCAAAAGAAAGAAAATCTGTTATCAGGAATGCAGGTTTCCCTTTCATACTGTTCAGCAGTAGGGAGCATCTATTTTTCTCCTCCATTTCCACAGACCGTAGGCAAATCAAAGATTTTTTTTTTCCAGACTTTTTTTTTTTAATTTAATCCCTATTACCCTCCAAGACATTCAGTCCCACAGGATATTTTTGAACTTTGTTTTGCTCTGTGGTATGCTTCCTCTGTTGTAGTTAAATACCGTCACTGCCATCTGATTTACCTGATAATTCTTTCACCTAGGCTCTGTTTCTCCTCCTCGCTTGTATCACAACTAAATTATGTTAATAATATTGGGCAACAAAAAAGGCTTTCTTTATGAAACATTGGTACCTCTGGAATACTTTGTATAGGATGTGATTTCTCTGTCAACACCATAACTTGTCTTTGTGGATTTAAATTGATTCTACATAATTATAGCTGTTTCTCTTTAGGTGTGTAGTGCTGTAAAGCCATATAATGAAAAATATTTATACATATATAC
This sequence comes from Nothoprocta perdicaria, assembly GCF_003342845.1. Lineage (NCBI taxonomy): Eukaryota > Metazoa > Chordata > Aves > Tinamiformes > Tinamidae > Nothoprocta > Nothoprocta perdicaria. The sequence continues at coordinate 725,879 of NW_020455877.1, read as the reverse complement.
ATATATCTGTATATTTTGTGCTTCATTCTCAGAATTAAAGGCTGTGTGTGCCTTTTTTCTTTTTGCCTTTTAATACCCCTTGAATGTGTTAAGCTTCACAAAACCATTGTGCAAAAAGGTTGTGCCTCTCCCCTTATTCTGTAGATGATCAGCTGTAGAAATATCGCATGTATCAAGACCATAATAAAAATGAAGTATTGTCAAGAACTGAACACACTTCATTCCATCTTCTTCTTTCAACTCTGCTAACATTTTCCTGTGTTACGTGACATCAGCTTGAGGTTCTTTCATGCACTGTAAAAAAAAAAAAAAAAAAAAGAACAATCATGAGAAGTAACCTTTCAGAATTTAAAATATGCATGCAAATGTTTTGGGTTAGCCGGTTTCTTTCTTGATGCAGTCTGTGCCTTATGCAACTGGCTTTGGGTAGAAACTAGATCATTATTTGTCTCTCTTGCTTCTGTCATTTGGCCAAACTACTCTGAGCAGAGTATCTGCTTTTCTATCTGCATTGTTCTGCCTAAGTCAACTTTCAATTTCCTTCTGTCCTCAGACTACACTTGTGGTGTCTTTCAGCAGTAGAAATGAATTTTCAGTTCTATCTTTTGTTCTCATAAACTCCTTATCTTTGCTAAAATGTTTTTATCCTATCCTATATTTTTCTCAAAAATGCCCTATGCATCCTCTTGCACAAGGGAAGAAGCAAATGAAAAAAAAATGATAGGATATTTTTTTCCCTGTCTTTCTAAAGAATTTTCCATCAACCAGCTGTATATATGAATACAGGAATAGTCTAAAACAAAAGTGAACAGCTGGTGAGATTAATCAGTTTGCCCCAAAAGTTATTCAAATAATTAAGAGGCATGTTTATGTGCATAAATCAAAATGCATTTATGCATAATTGGCAATCATAGTATTTGTTTATTGGTGATGGATTAATTATGAATATGTTTTTATCTCTCTTTGCATAAATCTTAGGAATCAGGAAGCAAAGAAATCCTATATCTTAATTAAAAAAAAACCTATATATTTCTATTTATTAATCTCTTTAGACATAAAAGTTTGGTTAACAGAAAGCTGTATTTCTGATGCCAATGAGCATACACCTCCTAGATACCCAAGGCTGCTGTTTCCAAATGTTTATAGCATATGGAGTACATAATCACATTACTGATTTTCATATATGATACTTGCTTTACTCTAACTTAGTTGCAATTCATGGACTGCTGTTTAGAGAATTGTAGGCCATCTAAACACCTGCTAGCATTTGTCCATCTGTCAAAACTACTAAAATTACTATATGTGGTTAAAGCCGTAAGACACATAGTAGTCATAAACTTCAGACAAATCTTTTTATTTACACAGTGGAATAAAGTATTATGGTTAACATATTTTATCTTGTTTGAATACTATTTTATTTACACATGTGATCACAGCTTTTGCATTGGATTTTTTCAAGTAGAATAACAACACTATCCAGATAACAAACCTAATGTACCTAAGATTTTTAAATGCCTTTGCCCTTGTAGTATTGGACCTTTAAGTAGATCAGTGTTGGTTCAGCAACTAAGAAAAAATATCCAGATAATATAATTAAGCAGTGTAGCAAAAGCAATTTTAGAGCTGAGTTATTTGATGAAACGAATTTTTACAGTAAAGTAAGTTTATTCAGTGATCCAGAGAGGTGCTGGTAGTCCTGATCAGGGTTCTTTTTATATCTGATTTGGGAAATAATGCTGTTAGAACCATTGAACAAAATAGTGTTCTTTGAATTTGACCGTAGATTTAAGTATAGATCTATTTTGGCAATGATAATACAAAAGCACTACTAGTGCTGCTTTTCATCTAGACTCTCCCTAGGCATATTTCATGTATATGTTGCTATACCCCCAGCCATCTGAAACACAACAGGGACACTTTATGAACAATATTCTTGTCTGATGTACTTTGAGGTCAGAAATTTATGTAAAATAATAGTTACAGTGAAATACTTTGCTGCATACATTTATGAGAATAAACTCTATATAACTCTAACATGATAAAATTGCCTCTAATTAAGCAAATGACAGTTTTGACTTTGATTTTTGTCATTCCATGTTATAGTTCAGAACCAAATCACCCCATTTTTTTGTTTTGTTTTAGCATGAAATAACTAAATATATGCCAAAAAGTTTAATGTGACTATCTACATTGATAAAGAATTCCCAGCAAGTCACCCTAGTGAATACACTTTAATATTCTTTTTTATTATTATTGTTTTTGTAGAAAAATATAAATGATTTCTGAATCATTTGTATGCAATATGAATTGTATTCTTGGAATCATATTTGAAATTCAGGTGTCCTGTTTTATGTTTTTATTTCGTTATAATTATTCATTTGAGTGTTTTCAGTAGTATACAGAGTGCATTAGCTGAACTTGTTTCTAATGTAGGTTTAACCAGTACATTGACTAGACTCTTTTCTGGTACCACGAATTACGATTTATTAAAGTGTTATTTCCTGTCTGCAGTGTGGCCTAATTTGCAAGTGAGAAGGACTTTGAGTAAGTTTAAGTGGTGTATTAGTTTAGCTAAGGTACATATATGCTGTTTGGTGCTTTTTAGTAGTAGTATTGTTGCAGTTTGTATTGAATGGCTATAATGTTGAACTAATGCTGTTCTTGTATAGCATTCTGCTGTTAATGCCAACATTTCCTTCTCTATGTGACATAATATATTGAAATCCTTGGAATATTAGTCTCTTTTTTCATAATTACATCTGCCTTATATATAGTTATTGTGTGTGTTTTGTTTTTCTTTCTCCTCATTGGTCCTGTAATTTTTGGAATAATTTTTGGTTTAGATATTCTTTAGACAGATAGTCTACATTAAAGGACAACAATAATAATAATATCGCTTTTCTGTTAACAGCGCCTGTCAAACGGCTCTATAGACTCAAATGATGATACCAGTCAAGTCGTGGAACTTCAGGAGCTGCTTGAAAAGCAAAACTATGAAATGGCACAAATGAAGGAACGTCTGGCTGCACTGTCATCCCGGGTGGGAGAGGTAGAGCAGGAAGCAGAGACTGCCCGAAAGGAGCTCATTAAAACTGAAGAAATGAACAGTAAATACCAGAGAGACATTAGAGAGGTAAGGGGTTCATCACATTCCACCTCATACTCCTTGGCAATTGGTTCTTTCATATTTGATATAAATTGATCAGGGTCAATAAAGATGGGAAGCAGAAGTCTGGCACTGACATGGGAACAGTCCTTGGACACAGGAAGCCCAAAATTGACACTAAAAATAGTATTAGAAATCTGTAAGAAAATGTAGAAATCTATAAGAAAACATCATTAAGAGCAAATTTGTATAATAATAATAATAATATGAGGAAGCTCTATCCTCTGTTATTTAGTATTATCAGTGTAGTTCCTAATTTTCAGCCATTTCACATATTTATAGTGAAGTCTAGCAGAGACACTGGTTAGTTGATAATTTTTAAATAAAAATTTATTATCACTACAAAATCTGCCTGTAAATGCATTTATAAAGCTGTAGGTGCCTTTCTGTATTTTTTTGTGGGGCCACAAAAGATGCAGAAAATGCATCTTTCTCAATGCAAATAAAATGATGTGTATGTCAGAAAAAAAAAAGAATTAAGCAAGTAGTTATTATTTATGTAATCTCTTTTATTCAGCAATATGGAAAATATTATCTTGGGACTAGCTATTGGAATCAATTTATTTATTCATGGTTTCTCACTTAAATCTTACTTATATCAACATCACTGCTTTCATAATATAACACAACACATATGGCAAGATGTGCTCATATGTAAATATTTTCATTGTGAAAGACTATGTGCCAACATGTAAGTTCTTTTAAAATGCAGTAGTTTAAATCTAACAAACTTTCTGCTTTCAATAAAAGTAATTGAAGTGGAATATCTAGTTCATTATCAATGAATAATGTAAGTTAAAGTTATTGTCTTCATTGGGCCAATATTATAGAATATTACAGAATATTAAATATATATATCCATGACATATGGATATGTTGCCCGTATAACATATGTTATATATCTAACATTTGGTCATTTATTTTCCTGCAATTTCAGACATGTTATCTGCTGCCTGTTACATATACTTTGGCACAAAATTTCCCATATTACTGCACTGTGATATTTATATTATTATGTGATTATAAAATATTCTGATCAAGTTTGCCCTCCTTTAAAAAGGAGATAAATTAATGTGAACTGGGGTTATGTTTGCTTCACAGAGAAATATTTAGACACTATTAAAATAGTGACCACAAGTATCTCCTTGTAAGAAATCTTAAAGAGAATAAATTCTGTTTAAAACAGAAATATTACTGCTATGTGTACTTTACATCCCTCTCTACTGTTAGCATAAAAAATAAACTGGTATAAAACTATGTGACATTGTAATTTAACTTTTTTTAATGTTAGGCAATGGCACAAAAAGAAGATATGGAAGAAAGAATCACTACACTGGAGAAGCGCTACCTCAGTGCACAGAGAGAATCCACCTCCATACATGACATGAACGATAAGCTGGAAAATGAACTGGCAAACAAGGAAGCCATCCTGCGTCAGGTTCAGTATTTGATTCAGTCACTTTCTTCATACAGCACGAAAACTAACACACAAAAAGGGGTCGAATCTACAGGAGGGAGGCCAGGCTGCTTGTTTTACATCAATGGACAACTTGCACGTAGAAAATTAAGTTGTTGAGCATCTCTAAGCTTCATATCACATACTGTAACTATGAACACAAAATTAACATGCATATTCAACACCATTAAATGACTGTGATTTCTAACAGTCTTGCATAAATGCACATCAGCTTATCTCCTAAGTGAAAGGTTTCTGATATAATGCTTTCTTTATATATATATATATATGTATTTTATATATATTTATATATATGTATTTTATAAACAGATTCAGAATAGAAAGATATAAATGTGAAAAAAAAGTCTCTTCCTCAGGAATGACCAGAATTTGTGTAAAAAAGATCATAATGACTTCAAGCATTAATAGTCCATAAAAAAGACTTTACAGAAACAATGAAACGATCTATGAATACCTTTATAAAAGACTATAAACTTATTATGCAGTTTTCTCTCATGGCACTTTGTCTCCAGGGTGACTCCAAAAGCTCTATTGTAAAGTGAACAGAAAAACATTGTCTAAAATTTCAGGAATATGGTGCGAACTGAAAGCTAATATGAAGTGAATATTATTTAAACTGTAAAAGGTAAAATTGCTCCTCTTTCTCAAACTGTAAGAGATGGAATTGCTCCTCTTTCTCAGTATCAATGACTTTATTCTTTTCCACCTATCATGACTTCAAGCAAAATAAAATGCTACCTGGGAAATAGGTTTGTTTGATCTGATAACCTGTTTATATAATTGTATGCAGATACATTTACACACATGCCTTTGTATATACACATGTTTAGCAAAATTAAAACATCAGAACAGAACCTCTCTGATTTATTCCAAATTGTTTGGACTATTTTAAGGTGCATCTTTAATCAATAGAAAAAAAAAGAAAAAAAATGTAGCTGCAGCTCTCTGTAAAGGTTTTCTTGCTCCCATCGTGAGTCATTCTGCGTTGTCACGAACTACCTACTCAAAACAGTGATTAAATAGAGCTAGTCTTAGAGTACATAGAAGAAATACCTAAAGTTCATTTGTGATATTGCAATACAAAAAGCACTTTTAATGCTTTTGAAGGATTAAAACAAAACAATCTAAAAGCACACTCCTCTTTCATTATGGCTTTTATTACATGGAGGGAACAGGGGAGTGGGTAACACTAAGCCATCTATGAATTTTTAGTCAGGTAGTACATCTCATTAGGCCAGAAGATACTTCAGTTATCCAAAGATTTTGAAGTCCTACTTTTCTTTGGTGAGTATTAAAGATTAAGCAATTTTACTGATGTAAAATGAGGTCTAATTATAGGCTCACAACAGTGTCTCTTCAACCAGGATATGGTAGTGAATGAATTAGCTGAGCAACAATTGTTAGATTTAACATCACTTAATATGTTGTTGGCAGTTGTTCAGAAAAATTGCATTTAGCAGTTTGTTCAGAAAATTTGCTGGCAATTTATTCTTTTAGAATTGTTCCTCTTTGCTCAATTTAGTCCCTATATATTTCCATGTTAGACATGTAAAAATTCTTGTTTTACCAGCAGCAATATTTTCATTCTGTTTATCTAAAGAGCATGTAAAAAGCAAGGAGCTTTTTGTTGATCTTCACTGGAGCTATTTTACGCCACCTTTTCTTGGCCCACATACGATGCTGAGCTCTCACATTAGCACAGCTGCCTGCCCCACTGCTTTCAGGATGGGAAACACCTATGCCTGTAGTCGTCTCGATTGCTCCTTTGATAGCTAAGGAAGGAAAATCTTAATTCTGCATCTTTCTATCTTTGGCCTTCAGTTGGAGGACAAGAACAGGCAGCTGCAAGAGCGCCTGGAGCTGGCGGAGCAGAAGCTGCAGCAGACTATGCGGAAGGCTGAAACGCTGCCCGAAGTGGAGGCCGAGCTGGCGCAGAGGATCGCGGCCCTCACCAAGGTACTGGCCTGAGAAATAGGTTAATTTCAGAGTCCTGGCTGCGACCGGCACCCAGAGTCCTCCTCCCTTCAAAGGCAAAAATAACGTGCTCTCAAGCTGACTCGAAATGGAGAAAACGCTTCCTGCTAAGTATGTACCACAAGTCTGAATTACCTGGAGATGTTCTCAGCAATGTGCTTGTAATTCCTGCCCTTTTGGCCACAGGTTAAATAGCTATTTGTAAGTTAACCTACAATAAAGGAGCCACAGATTTTCAAAATATTAATTAACCCAGGAGGATTTTGATTTATGGGTATTCCACTTAAGGAAATGGAGAGGGAGGTGAGGGGAGGTGAGTTATAGTGCTCTTTAATATTTTCATGCATCATGCTTATGAAACAACAATTATTTTCATCCCCCCAAATACTATAAAGCCAAATCTTAATGGTAGCTGGGATCATTTTTGCAAGGCAATTGAAGACGATTTGCTCTGCATACTTGCAGTACATACTTAGGAGGCTTGTTTTAATCATTCTTTCTACTGTGTAATCACAAAGACAGATGTGAAACACTATGAGGATTACAAAAAGTGTGTTTTTTTTCTGATAGCAGCTTGTTATCTGGTAGCTTTCTTGCAGAAAAATACAAAGCTGAGAACAAATTTTCAGTAGTGTGGTTATCATATTTGGCCTCTGTATACTTTCAGATATGCATGTAGTTAAAACCAATTTCAGGCAGTATCAACTTCATTAAGATAGATGGTTACATTTTTCTTTCCTCCTAATTTCCCATCAGGCAAAAATTAAAAATGTGTTTGAGAGAGTATTATATATCGTTCTGATTTATCTATCATATATATTTTCTCTATTGCCAAGGAATATTTCTGGCTATTTATATTCCTAGACATTTTTATATTTAATAGATTTTTTCTTTTTCTGTAATTCTCATGTTTTTCTGCTTATACAGAAGACTTAAGTGCTAATTGGCTCATTAATAAAGCCTGATTTTTATGTAATTTAGTTAACTAGAAAGAGAGGCTTTGGGTTTCATTCAGTAATCAAGATTTTGTGCTGTCCACTTTAGGTTTGTGTGAATGGGTGGGAATCTGAAAGGCAGACTGGAAATGGTGGAAAAAAGAAGAATCAACATAGAGAGAGCTACATGAAATACCAAATATACATTACTGCATTTTAATAAAAACCAAGATGCCCATAAGAGCATCCCTTGGCAACTTAATGTTTTCTTTTTTTTTTTTCTTTTTCTCAATCAACAATTAATCACATATTTTAATGTCCTTAGTAGCTTAAAAATATTGTTTTCTACTTTAAGAGGACTTTTCCTGAATAATTTCTGCAGCAATTAGGCACCAGTAAGTATTTTGCAGTCTCCAGCATGTCTTTTCTTGCAATTGAATTTTTTTCTTGAACATATATTAATTACAAGCACTGAAAGAAGAAGTCCCACTCCAACTATGCAGACTACACAGAGATATTGCTGTTACTGTGGCCATAATCTCCAGTACACATCTCTGTTTGTCTTCTTACATTGTTTCGCTCAATATGGTTGGAGAACAGTGAACAGAGCTGACACACCACCCCATTTCACTTTGATGGACTTCATCAAAGTCTTTTTGCCGAGACGGAAAGCCTGAGAAGTCACTCAGACTGTAATGTCAGTTCTGTCCATTTCTCTCTGATTACACAGAAAGCTGAAGAAACAAATGCAAGCTGAAAGTTGAAGTCCCGTATCTTTCATGGATAATGTAAATGTAGCCTGGAAGCAGTGACTACTACGCTGCAGTTGCTTCAGCTTGTTTGAGTAGCCCAGATTTAGCTGCTTGGGATGATGTTAACGGGCTAGCTACCCTATGAAAACTCAAAAAACTGCCCAAGAAGCTGAGTAACGCTGAAATAATTTTGACAGTGTTGAGCTTTATGCCAGTACTCTGTGCTCTGTGGATACTACTCAAACTAGCTGTCTTTGGACTAACTTAAATCTGCCTACATAAGCTGTGGTCAATGTTTATGTGTACTAGGTAGTAAAAGATGAGTCCCCTGAATCAGCAAGATTCTTTTCACTGAAAATGATCCCAATTTTTTGATTCTCCTTTATTTTATACTACCTCAATGATAGTGGATTCACTGAGATTAAGGGTGTTACAGTGATATGAAAGTAAAGGTGAGTTGAGCCTAATATATTTTACATGCTTATTAAAGGAAAGTGGTATGGGATAACTGGAAGCCATGACTGCTTTGCTGTGAGTAAAAAAGCAATTATCTGCATATGCATATAGAGCAGAATAACTGTGTTTTGGATTTGAATGTGGTATTTTTTTTTCTTAAGTTGAAAATATGCATGTTACAATCCTGCATTCAACTTATATTCGTTCTCATAAAATCCCTGGGTTGAGATCCTGCAAAAGAAGGGTTAGTGCAAAATCCTTCTTCTGTGTCAATTTTTAAAACTTGAGTTAAATTTCTTATTTTCTATGGGCTAGTGAATGTCTTTTGCTACTTTTCCATGCCCAAACTAGTTCATAAGGAGTGAACTTCCAAAAGTTTGGATTATACAGTGAACTCAGATAAGTACCCATATATTTACCTGAATCATTTGATCTTTTCTTTGGCTTTGTTTTCACTGTGTTCTGACCATTGGGTGAGCAAGGGGAGGGTTAGTCAACCTGCAGCAGACTAACCTGGAACAGCATGATCCCATGTACTGTGCTGTCCTGCCTGGCCATTGCACTGGCATTTTGTCTGGTCATGACAAGTAGTGCAGCTCTCGGCATGTATCCCGGGATCTAGACTGCCATGATTCATTGAGCCACCTTGTACCCACTCTCATGGTGTGATTTGCTTGCCTGCCCTGGAGAAGAGGCAGTTGGTAGCTCAACCTTTTTATATTGTATAAGGTACTTATTTTCCTCAGAAGAGACAGACATTGGAACATTCAGCATCTCTGGATGGATAGTCTGACGAATATGCTTCCCCCTTCCATGCAGCTAGGAAATAGTCTAGTGCATCTACCTACTTCCATTCAGTCACTCCCACCAGAAGTCACTCTCCTCTTGGTTCTTGTGCAGCTGAGTTGCACCTTCACTCCTCACTCCTCCACTCACAAGACTGCCTTCAGCATCTTATGTCATCATTCTAGCACACAGATCAACAGAACTGCAGTGTTTTATTGGCTGCATTAAGAAAACACTGAGAAGGGGAAGAGGAAACTGAGGCAGCAGTCATATACCAAAGTCATAGAAAAACACATTTAGCACAGTAACATGTTTAGTGAATTTTAAAGGTGAAGAAAAATGATGTAAAAATTGGAGGCAAGTGAGGTGTGCTTGTTTTGTGGGGATCTGGTTTCCATTAAGTTGGGAAGAAGTAACAGCAGTGAAAGGAGACAAGAAGGGATTTGGTATGTAAGTCAGAAACCTCTCTGAGAAGAATTAGAAGAAAGAAGGAAGAACATATATATTCACCACGGAAGAGTGTTGATTAATTTTCTGCTGGGAAGAAAAAGATAAATTCTTCTGTGAGGAGGGAAACACAAGAAATGCCTCCTGTTTACAATATCTTACCGTCAAACCATCCCTCTTTCCACAGAAGATATTTGTCTTGGTGGGAGGATGAAGTGAAAGAAGGGGTGAGAGGAAGGTGCCAAATGGAGGGAATTGCTGGCTAGGCTTTACAGGTGTGGAAAGTAGCCGCTAAAAGAGGAGGGGTGAGAATGGGTGGATATCTGGTAGCTAGAAGGTTGGGTGTAAGAAGAAGGAGTGATCTAAGCCACCATGTCTTGTTTCATATTTGCAATGGGCTAGAAGTGAATATATCATCAGTAGTTGACAACTCTATGAGCTGTTGTGGCTCAGTCACCATGATCACCTTCAAATGGCACCTTGCATAGTTCCATAGCATATTGTGTTATTCTTAGGTAGCTCACTAATTCAAGAGGGAGACAAAAGAATGAGTGGAAGAGAACAGAAAATCTGGAGACAGCAGGTGTTCAAAAGTCAAGGTCTCCTAACAGTCTAAATCAGCTTGTGCCATTAGAAAATCTTACATTTGTTCCTACAGCTCAGTAGGAGAAAGAAAAAAGGATGACACCTGGATGACACCTGCACTGTACAGGGCTTTCTGCATCAGAATGATTGAAATTGTTTTTTTTTTTTTTTCATCCAAGATACAAAGACCTAGAAAATGTGCAGTGCCAACAGTAACAGATGATGTGAAAGCAACACTTTTTGTGGTGGGCGCATTAGCAGCAGGAGCAGAAGCAGAGTTTTAACAGGGTTAGAACAGCTTTGGTATTCTATGAAAGCAAGTATTTTTCCTCTCTATTACTGGCTTATACTGGTTATTTCTTTCCCATTTCATAGCATATAAAGTGCAAAGTGAGCATTAAGAGTCATGCTGGTATCTCAGAGGGAGTTAGACATTGTTAGTTCTTATCCACATATTTCTTATCCAGTCTAAGATGCACAATATTGCAAATCTATTTATAACTGAATATACTAGCAAAATGCTTTGAATGCTACTTGCTGAGTACCACAGAATGTGTCCTGTTAATCCTTCTATACAGAGTAAGAGAAAACTGTCACACACATCTTATATTAAAGAGAGCCTAGGGTGAGGTCTACCAGTACTAGAGTCACACTAGTTCCCCTTAGAAAGTTATTAAGCAATTTTATCTCAGCAAAGTAGTACAGATGAAACTCAGCTTTTGGTAATGAGCCTCAGAGTCCATAGCTGTCCATGCAGGCTCCCAGGTCTTATGAAGAGATCTTCAAACTTGATGATTAAAATTCCTCGGAGACATTAACGTCCTAAGTTGTAATTCTGGTTACACACTTCTGCCAGACATGCAGACATGCAACTGTGCTTAATTGTTTGACATCTCAAAATGAAAATAATCTGATTATTTTACAATTAAAAAGAATATACGTTAAGTAAATTAAATAAATAAATAAATAAAATGTTTCTTCCTTAGTCCTTCTCCAGCACAAGCTCCTTGTTTCTGCAGTTCCAGAAACAGATGTTTTTTTCAATCCTATATCCTATTTATCTGATTGGAGAGAAGAAGCAGTGAGATATCATGTGAATGTGAAAACAAGCTAATATGCAAAACTCAAAGTTAGAATGAGGTAAAGTGATCATCACAGGTCTAAATTGTGACTAATACACAGAAATTTCAGGTACTAAGTCCAAATGGATCACAACAGGCCTCTTTCGTGATCAGAAACAAGAATCAGTAACTGCACTTATCAAATGAGCTTAGTTAGAAATTATACTGACTGTTCTCTTTCCATTTCTGAATTATTTGAATTTGAATATACTTAATTTGAAAAGCATAAGTGTTAGTGGCCTTTGACGTTAAGCATAATGCTTGCATTTGTACAAGACAGGAGTTTCTTATGTATGTCTACATAACAGCAGCTGCAGTTTAGATTTATAAAACTGCATGTCATAGTTTTGTTTTCTAATATTTGAGGCCTGATAATATTTCTAAGTTTAAGTTACGTGTGATTTGGAATTGTGTTGTACAGATGGATTTACTTTTAATCTCTATTCCTAATTAATATTTTGATAAATCAATAGTAGACAGCAATCTCACTAAAGAATAAAATTTCAAAAGTAGTGTTTATTGGGGTTTGCTCATCTGAAGATTAAGAGTTCAGGATCTCTCTCTGACAGAGGGCAAATTTGAAAGAATGAAAAGACGTTCAACAAGCCCAGGCTCACAACTCAAAGGCATCGGTTGCACTTTCTATTTTCTTTATACATATTTCCGTTTCCATAGCAGCAAATTCAACATAGCATTCCCCCTTCTTCTATTTTTTTTTTTCATTTTTGATGATAACACAGACTTGTTTAATATGACATTAACATGGATGTTCATCTTTTGCTACAGAAGACCTAATTAAGGTCAGCTTTTGTCAGAAGTAGTAATGAATCTTTGGATGTATTACCATTTCTATATTCAGTGATGACTTTTTGTTCCTATTAATGAATTTCTGTTTATAGGTTCTTCTTTTATCTGATCACCCTGATCTTGCAGAAAGGATCCACCAGGGTGGATCCTTTCAAAGGGATAAAAACTAAATTATTTATTTGGATAAAAGAGCTTCTGTAGTGTATTCTACAATGGAATACTGGAAATTGAGCCATGTTTCTTTTGATGTTCTTTTGGTTTTCTAGAAGTTAGGGACTAGACCATAACATTGCACAGTTCTATAATTGACAAATCCATTGATTTAGTGTTTATGCATTGCTTTCATTCCTAGAAAACGGTGGAAAAATTATAAAGGACTTTCTGATGTTGGCCTTGTAGAATCATAATCTGGTGTTTAGTTGCCATAATTTCAAATAACATTAGACTCTCTTAGATAGAATTGCTTTGATTTCACTTTGTAGTAATCTGTCATCAGCCAGTCATCACTAACCTCAAACTTCATGTGTAGATCGATAGCTTTTTTTAGCATTTCATTATTTTTCAGTTTACCCACATCAACTGCATCATAACCACCAAGTATCAGTGTAGTTTATTCCACATAAAAATCTGTCAGTTAAAAGTATTAAATTTTCAGTCACACTTTTCTTTTAAGCATTCTGTGCTGTGTTCTGTTCAGTGTCAGTGTCTTTAGTTCTGATTTTTCAATTTTGTCCCTCTCCTTTTCCTTGACTTGTTAGTCTGATCCAACCTCTTCTACCTCATCTGATGATTATCAATATGTTATGGAAGCTAAACTACAAGAAATGATCTCCATACGTAGGAAGGTAGTCCTACTGGACTTTACTTTCTATTGCTAAATAGAATCCATCTGATTTGTTTTCATTTTTTTTTTAACTTTTTTTTTGTTTTAATTGATAATCAACCATCGTGCAGTTCAGTGCTTCAGGAGCTTACAATTTTACAACAGCAGGTTTGTGTTCAAACCATGCACAGTCTGCATGTTACATTTGGCTGATTTCATTGCTCATAAATAACTCCAATGTTTTGCTGATGCTTGGATGTAACAGGCCTTTGTAGCTGACACATTTCAAGCAATGCTGTTCAGCTGCCTGTTTAAATGAAGTTTCTTTTCTGAAAACTGAGTTTGCAGTTAGTAGTAGCTTGCTTTATGTTTTGTTTAAACTTTACTGAGATTAAGACCTTCAAAGCCATTTAAATTACAAAGAGTTTCTCTATTTTTCTTACAGGCAGAAGAAAGACATGGAAATATTGAAGAACGTATGCGACATTTAGAAGCTCAACTTGAAGAGAAGAATCAGGAACTTCAAAGAGTATGTTTAATACAGATAATTTCTGCAAGTTTTTATTTATTGATATAGTACTACATTATAACCTGCAGCACATAAATCTATTGACTAGTAAATGCTTTGTAGCAATCGTAGCAGCATTTTCCCATTTTATTTAACCGACTTAATATAGTAATTTACATCTAATTGCAGGTCTGTGAGTATTCTGCTGGTAGAAAAGTGAATGCGTAACTAAATTTCTTGTGGAATTTCTTTAAATGTGTTCAATTACCATAAAGCTTTTGCCTTTTAAAAACACAAGTCTGTAGTGGTTATCTTTGACCCCTACCAATCTGTCCCTTCTATCCTATATTAAAGGCAAGGCAAAGAGAAAAGATGAATGAGGAGCACAACAAAAGACTATCAGATACTGTAGACAGACTTTTGACAGAATCCAATGAACGTCTGCAGCTACATTTAAAAGAGAGGATGGCAGCGCTCGAGGAAAAGGTAACATGCAAAGAGCAGGATGAGCTTCAGCTAAACTAACAATCTCCGCAAGAGCACATGTTTTATTTTATACAAATGCACATCATACTAACTCTTTACACCACAAATGCTGCCACAAAAGTGGTTTTGTTTATACATTCAAATCTTAACTCAGATGCACACTCAAGAATCCTTCCAGGTCTAATGTGCAGTGGATGTGCTGAGGAGTTAGCCCTTCTTTGGTCAGTGGAAGGAGGGAGGCAGAGTGTGTAAATCACCAGTCCAGTAAATATCCGGAATGATCTGAAACAGCGAGCAAAAGGGAATTAGTACTGAGGATGGCAGCGTTGCAGATGTTCTCTCAATCCAGTATTTCAGCCCGATAATTTTAGCTCCTTGCTGTGTACAATAAGTTTGAAATACTCTCCCCACAGGAGAAGGAACCACTTCCATGATATCTACTGGCTTTCCATGATGTGTTAGCTTTCTGTAAGACACACTGTGCCTGTAAAATTAAAATCATAAGACCTTTTTATCCATCATTTCCTTAATCCCTTCCTCTTCCATTTATGCACCTCTAGTTTGATCTGAGGAAAATCTTTCAGAAGGATATTTCAGGATCTGTCAGAGGATATACTTCCAAGTCATACCATCAAAGCAAAATGTTTTACAAAGCAAAATATACCAGTAAAAAAGAAGAATTTGGGAGAAATAGATGTGTTTTAAAAAAAAAAATTTCCTAATCTTGAAAGAATTTTTCTTGCATATTTCTTGCATATTTCTTGCATATTTCTTGCATTTTTTTTTTAGTATTCCCATTTAATGTGGGCTCAAATTGAACCATTAAAATATTTTAAGTACAATGATTAACAAGGCTGATTTTTTTAACTTATCTTCTCAGCTTGAGTGTGGGGGCTGCATGTATATGATGGTATCTGATATTTAATGCTTCTTTATTTTTTTCCTGTTGTATCTATATTTTAATTTTCTTTTTATTTCCTAGAATGTTTTAATTCAAGAATCTGAAAGTTTCAGGAAGAACCTGGAAGAGTCTTTACATGACAAGGTACTATAAAATACTTCTATTTTTTCTGTTTTTCCGAATTTTATATATTTATTATTTAGGTAAATATATTCAGAATATATGATTCCTCAGCTGTCATGTAAAATATTCCTGTTATTACTGATAATTTCTTTAATTACCCAAATGTTTCTGTTAGTCATTGGGGATTTCTAACGAGTTTTCCCAGCTTGGTTTATGGCTCAAAGGCTATCCTCAGGAAATCAAAACTAAAATTCATATTGATTTTACTTGCTCTGGATTTTTTGTTCTATCATTTTCAATTCTGAAAGCAATCTTGCTTTACAGAGATGTACGCATAACTGGTTGCACTTTTGTAGTGAAGAATATAATTGCTGGGTTTGATGCAATTCTTCTTAACAGGTGCAGTGATGTTATGCTAAACAGAACTGAAAATGATCTTTCTTAGTTCATTGCAGATTAACTCTTAAGACTGCTTAGTGAAGCAGTCAGGTTAATTATAAATATTTATTTGAAATCCAAGTGTTTGGGGTTTTTTTCCAAGTTGTATTTGCCTCGTGGGCAGTAGGGCACACGAATATATCTACCTTCAGATTCGTAGAGGAAGTGTTTTTGTAATGTATTGAATTCATGTAAAAGAAACTGTATGGAATGCTGAAAGCGTAGTGCCTTTTAATACTAGGAAAGAATACAATTACATCCTAAACCAGATCCATTAAGGAAAAAATAGAAAGAAGGTATATGTATGGAAATCAATTGTTATTTTCATCCTCATTTGGTGGCTTGTAGAAAGGAAGAGAGAGATTCTAATTAAAGCCCCAAAAAGGAGCTCTTGCAATTGTTTGGGTTCCTGGCTGCTGTATATTTTCTTTGTGAAGCCAGATAAGCAGTTTAGAGCACAGTTTAAGGGGATATAAACTGCAGTAATTCTTCTAGATTGACTTCTCATATAGATATGCATGTAGTAAATTCCTTTTCATGGTGTAGTTTACTCTGTTCCTTACTCATTCCTAAGTATGCCGAAGTAGCTATTCCACTTCTCTGCATAAATGCAGTCTTTTCACCGTCCTTTATTCTTTCTATGCATAAGTTTCTATGCATTAGGCATAGAAAAAGAGACTGAGACTTGCAAAATAACACTTGTCAGTGTTATTATAATGTTCTGAACAGCAAGACAATTCCTTACTATTCCCCCACTATTACAGAATAATTAAAATATTTTCTATCGCATTATAAATGTTGGAGAAGGTGACACTTTGTAATATTTACTATATCGTGCTTTAAATAAATAACATATTCCACCTCTATTATTATTGTTATAAGATGCATCTTCTGTGGCAAAATCAGAATTATACTACACCATCAAGTTAGGCAACAGGATGGATATTTCTAAAGCCATATCTATTGAATCAAAACCTTCTATCATTTTGCTGAAAGTGAATCTAAAAGCAAGTTATAGTTTCTGTTTCTGTCTTTTTAACTACTTTATTTTTCCAGAGTTATTTCCAAAGTAACTTTATTGTTTTAATAGTGTTACAGTGGAAATGAATACAGTGGCTAATTCTTTTTCAGTTTGGTTTCTGCCTGGGATGTTCATAACACTCTTGACATAGATAGATTATCCAATATAAAGAATGCATATTTATTGGAAGTGCTTTTTGCAAAGATGTTTTGAAATTTTACTTTATGTATTTTATTTATTGGTTATTGCTTAAGCGTGGAAAGAACAATTAGAAGTGTGATAAATACACTCTCATTAGCAAACCTCAGCTAGAGGTGTGTATGTTTAATGGAGAAGTTATCCTCACAAGGAACCAGCTATGTATGATCACAGGACTTCTGCATAAAACATTTCAAAGAGTTTATTTATTGCACTTTGATGGGGAAACCAATTAAGCAAATTCAAATGAATGAACACGTCACCAATTACTAACAATCACTAAGTAACTTGCAAATGTTACAGTACAATGTCCATGAAATTAACCTTAATGCTTCCATTCAACAAAGAAATACTGCAATACGAATTAATAAGCATAAAACTGCTTTAGTGGAGATACTTTTCCATCTTAATATTTCAAAATCCTAAATATTTTAAACACTAGTTTAAAGGACCTTAGTCCTTTTTCCTGTACTTTTTATTTTACTGGTAGGTAATAATAATTTGTACGATTCTGTAAGAGATTCATCAACTTTCAAGTAGTAAAGCTACAGTTCAACAAGACCTTAAGAATGTCGTTGTCTCTAGAACTGAGCCTATAACAAAGAGGTCCAGAGGCAAATGGCATATCACAGGCTCTTCCCTATGTTGTGCCTGGCATGGAGAGTGATGTTAGTGCACAAATCAGGGCTAGCAATTGCTGTGCAATTACTTAACAGCTTAATTACACACTAGTGTCCAGGCCCTGGCCTGTTTGATGTTCAAGTACAAATAATTGTCTCTCAAGGACCCTCACAGTTAGATTTGCATGCCCCTTGAGATTAAATTTAAGCTCTGGTCTGCATTTAGATGTCTGTAGCAGAGGTATCTAAATCCCAGTACAGTGGACAAAAATCTAGCAATCCCTTGGCTGGCACCAGTAGCATCGTTCATACAGTGTTGCTTGCTGTCCTTCACTAATGGTAGTTTTATACCACTGACCACCACGAGATCATAGACGTCTTGCACACATATAGAGGCAGAAGTGTGACAATCTCAAAGTGAAGCCAACTTTCAATGTTGGACATACATATATTTGTGCATATACATTTTCACAGAGGGAAAGACTAGGAACTGGCCTTTGTGGGACAAAGGCAGATACATGGCATAAAAGAATTAAAAAAAAAAAAAAAAAAGAGAGAAAAGATTCTTCATCCTAAGTTTGATTATGCTTTCCTGAATTGTGACAAATGAAAGACAAATCACTCAGGTTTTACCCTTGATTAGTGCTAGCAGGCTTTAGGAATATTTTTGACATTTGTCAATGTTCTACTGTTTTGTGAGGCAGAAGGAGGAGTGGTAAAATACAATTATTGGTCATTCCATTTTCATAATAGCTTCATTGTTATTACAAATGCTTCTATTATATCCTTTCCAAAGTAAATATTGTTTGCTTTGTATCTTCAGTTATTTGGTGCTTTTAGGTTTAGCACTTATTGCTTTTAGGGGTTTTTGGTTCTTCTTTTCCAGACACTGCCAAAAGATGAAATATTTCAAGCATATACCTGTCCTGTCATTCTTTCTGTGGAAAAAATTTCCATTCTAGTGGAAAAAAATAGGAAAGAGGGCTATCCCTCTTGCTATCTGCTCTTAATACATATACTCTAAAAGCAATAACGAGATCACTAAGTTCTTTTTTTAAAATTATATTTAGGCTTATATTCAAGGTATCTTATTGTATTTGTTTAGCTCTATGACGTTAATACCTCATAAAGTAAGTTAATATTGTATCTAAAGTAAGTATATCTTATTTTTCTCATTTGCAGGAAAGACTCGCAGAAGAAATTGAGAAACTCAGATCCGAACTGGACCAGATGAAATTGAGGGCTGGTTCTTTAATTGAACCCTCATTGTCAAGGTAGTATTTAAAGACAAATATTTCCCAGCTTTGAATGGCAAGAGAACATAAATAGAAAGGCCTAACAAGAATGTATTCAGACTTCACATAAAAATAATCATGTATTTCTTTAAAAATATAACATTTGTGCTATGATTGTTACTGTTACTTTTGGCTTTTAGCTTTTATGTTTAAGACTAAAGCCATCCTTTTCCTGGGTTGCATTCTCTTTAAAGGGTGAGAAGTGTTTAAGAATAAAAACTCTCTCGTTTCCCTTTTTTCTTTCTAGTTTGTTTTTCAAAGTAATTATTAACGTGGCTAAGAACCATGCAAGTTGTCTATAGCGCATTGTAAACATTTTTCCCCTGAATTTAAAAAAAAATCTAATTCAGCTTTAAACTGCATTTTATGTTCTTATAGATCCTTAAATGTCAAGTAGAAAGGCTTTGTTCTCCTATCGGTGTTATTATTAAAATGGGAATTAAATCTGATTACTAATAGGATAGTTTTAGTAGGTAGTCCACTTTTCTCCACTGCAACTCTCTCAGGGAGACCTAACACAGGAGCTCATCTGTGTGTAGAGCTTGAACATTCTTCCTTGTCCTCCTTGAACGACATGAGCATATTTTTGGAGTTTCTATAGACACATATATTCTTAGTTGTCTATCAATATCGTATTAGTTATATTTCTTTTTTTTTCTACTATAGTTGTGTGCTACTATAATCATGTACCTAAACACATTATTCATATATTTCTGTGGAGATGGACTATATATTAAGATCTAGATATTGGGCAGGTCTCCACTGCTGGGATTGACTGCTCCAATGGTGCACAGAGCCATTCTCTTCTGATTTCTCTGAACACTCATAGGTGGGATGTTTCTGAGAGGAATTTTTGCAGCTGTTGTTTGATCCAGGGCATGAAAAACCGGAGAACAGTGTCTACAGTCAAGAAAAGATGTGCCAAAGCCAGCAAGCACATGCTCACCACATCATCCCAATACCTACCAACACCATAGAAAAAATTCAGAGTCATCCAACATTATTTCAGAATCTTTCAGGAGTAGAATTCATTTTTCTTGCTGTTCATTTCAAAACTACACTCATGCTGTAAATGTATTTTTCTTTGAAAACTTTTAGGTACTTTTTCTCAAGCTTATTATCTTGAAAGCATCATTACATATATACATAATCCATCCATAACCTGCACTAAATATCTCAGGGCAGTTCATATTCATAATGTGGAGCAGAGCTTTACAGACAGAATTTTGTATAGATAGATATTCTTATTCCTGAGCATGTAACATCTTTATCGTAACCTCAGGAATATTTATTCAGGAAAGTAATGGAAGGAAAATCCATAGGATAGTAGATTCAACGGTTAGTATGGCTCATTGTGTTAACTTGAACTCTGCTTGTTTTTTCCATGTAAAAGTTTTGGATCAGAACTTCTATTAGGCAAGGCCTTCATTTCAAAAAATTATAGTTTTTTACTGCCTTAATTTTCTCATAAGATGATTTCAATATATTATTTTTAAAAGTTTTTAAGAGTGATATTTTCATCATTTAGTCTGTGAGACATGCTAGTTTGCTTAAAAAAGAACTTAAAAAAAATAAAATATTGTGTTTCTAAACTGAAGGTCAGCGGATTATTACTGTTATTACCATTACTATTACGCTTTCAATCTCTTGCTTTGGCTCTGTTCTAGGCCTCATCTTGACACATCAGCAGAGCTGCGGTATTCTGTGGGCTCCCTGGTTGATAGCCAGCCCGACTATCGATCAACGAAAGTGATAAGGCGACCTAGAAGGGGCCGGATGGGAGTACGCAGAGACGAACCAAAGGTTAATCACCAATTTCATTTCAAATATTCCTTAATAAGGCCATATATTTTAGACTGTTGAACTTTCAGATTGTGATCTTTTTTACAGAAAAAAGTATATTAAATACAAACAGCAACGTGTTTGTTTTGTTTTATTTTGCTTTCCCCCTACATACTTAGAAAAGATTGGTGTTGTACTAAAACAAAGGCAGAGAAGATTTAAGTTCAGATATTAAAGTTCAAACATATTTTCCTATCTGTCTTTTCTAGAAAAGACATTATTGCAAATTTCTCTTTTAGTTAATTTAACACAACATTAGAAATTATGTGAAAACACCTAATACCATCTGCAATGCTAAAACAAAAGCATTTTTGCAACAATATTACAAGTGTTAATGGAAAATTAATCATTGAATAAGGACCTTTAAATGTTAGTTGATCTCCTTTGCTGTTTTATTTTGAAATGATTCTTCATGGACTAAGCCTTATTCACTTCCTAATTCCTACTAGGTAAAATCCCTTGGAGATCATGAGTGGAATAGGACTCAGCAGATAGGAGTTTTGAGCAGCCATCCATTTGAAAGCGACACCGAAATGTCTGATATTGATGATGATGATAGAGAAACACTTTTTAGCTCCATGGACCTTCTGTCACCGAGTGGCCATTCGGATGCCCAGACTTTGGCCATGATGCTTCAGGAGCAGCTAGATGCTATCAATAAAGAAATCAGGTATGTAACTTGAACCAGCTTGGATGTGCTTCTTGATTAGAGCTTTAACCTTAATGTTCAGGTACTATCTGAAAACCTGTCATATATTCAAAGGACTGGAAACATGTCTGTTTTCTGACTATTTTTTGTGAGAAAACAAAAATGGTTTCTTCAATTTCTAAACATATGGCTTAGAAAATTCTTTATCTCACATAAAGAAATGTTGGTCAATTCAAAGGAAATATGTTAGAGAAACGCAGGGAAGATTTGACAGATCTCTATCTTTCTGCCTTTCAAGATCTATTTCTGTATTCTGTGTAACTCTGCTTTCTCACTAATGACCTCCAGTCTGAAATATTTCAGTGCTTTCCTGCTTTTTTTCTGGCAATTACTCCTATATTATATCTCAGATAAGCCACTTTTTCTAAGATTTAGATGAAATCAGAGAGTATGACCTTTTCATGCTCCAAGTTGGGAGTTTGGAAATAGTGAAATTACTGTATTTTGCTAGTATCTATGCAGATTTAATGGAATAATAGAGAATATAGTGATATTGTTTTAATTAAGGGATTTTTCCAATTGAAGCTGTACTTTACGCTTAAAAAATTCTTAAATGTTTTTCAGGAAATGTAGTTTAAAAACATAATGTTTCAAGAACATCCTTTCCTTGGCTTCTGCTCCTTAAGAAGGAGATGAAAGGGATGTTGCTAATGCATCAGTAGCCTGATCACCAACTCTCTGGTGATTATTGTAGTCAAAAAGAATGTAGGAAAAAAAAACATCAAAACCAGATTACCTTTTACTGGTTTCTCAGTCTTTCTTTGAGCAAGCCAACTTTACAGGGAGAACTCTATTGCAGTGTACTGAGCTTATATAACTTTTCCAGGGAAAAATCTTTTTGTTAGATAATTAGTATTTTGATTTTTCAATATTGTGAGAATTTCTTCATTTGATTTAGGTAGGATTAATTACAGCTGTCAAGATAGAAAGTATAATGGAAATGTTCTTATTGGGAGGGAAAATCTCTTTAAAATGATATATTTCTGGTATATATAAAAGAGATTTTCCTTTTATATTTTCTTTTATTACGGAAAAGTCAGCACTGTGATACATTCGGGATATTATAGATTCAACAGTATATTTGTATTGTTTGACAGCTTTACAGTTAAGCATGTAACACAGATATTTTGTACTTTAAATACACACAGGTAAGTGAATTGTATCAGCAGACAATAGGTTGGGATACTATTTGTACTGTACTGATACAGATCATTCTTTTAATGAGCAAAGGATTGTGATTTAGATAGTAGGTGTTGTTTTATGTCATAAAAGCAGAAGCACAAAAAGAAGATATCATTTATAGTCATTTTCCCTTCAGGTCAATTAAGGAAAGTTTATTATTATTTCCCCTGCTGATCATCTTATACTGAAGTATAGTGAGTTTTTTTGTTGTTGTTGTTTCTTACCATCACTCTTAATGATTAGGTAACTAATTTTGTGGTTTTTTTTTTTTAATAGATACATTTCATGAAGAATAGTTCAACAAGAATGTCCTCCCCAATGTTATTGCATTTCATATTTTCTTGATCTTTTTTCTAGATGAACACTTTATCAAATGATTGGATATATCAAAAGAGATTAAAATGTATTTTCCCTTAGAACTGTCTTATTACAGAAGATGATGTAGAATTTAGATTACTAAAATGAAAAAAGAAATCCCTGTCAAATTATGATTTGCCTTTGAGTTCCTACCACATCTCATTTCAGAAAGTACTGTAAGCATTTTATAGAAATTTTGAAATGACTTTTAGGGAGGAAAACATATCACAGCATGGGAATTTGCAGGTGTCTATTTTCAACATATTATGGCTTCATTTATTATATGTTTCCTCATTTCATTCCAGAAAGCTGGGCTCACAATTTGTCTCTCCAGGTTTCAAAATCCCATTTTGCTTTCATCTCTCATATTCTCTCCTCCTATCCCCTCAAAAGACTCCTCCTGACATAGATTTATGGACAAAGGATAAAATAAATAGACTGTCTATGTTATCATTATAAGTACAATTGCAATTAAAAAAAAAACAAAATTAAAGACCCCAGGGGAAGCATCCTATTGAGTCTATATATGTTTACGAACATTACATTTGTGTCCAAAAAGAGATCTATTTTAATCAAAATTACTTAAAAGCTTTGACTTAAAAGCAACTTTGGATTTTTTTTTCATCATTTGGGGGGATGAAACAGACAAGTTGATTTACGTGTTCTCTTGTTTTATTAATACAGATTAACTTCAATTCCCTTCTTAAAGGCCTATTTTCATTTGAGTTTAAATTTGTGTTCATGCTTTGGCAACAGAAGAGCAGATGAAGCCAACTTAAGATTGGAATTAATTTCCTATTATAAATCGGATTGTTAAATACTGCTCCCCTGTCCTTGGTTCTTCACAAAGAACTAATCTTCCTGAAATCTCATATATGAGGTCTTGTTGTTGGGCAAATTCTGTGAACAGATTTTGAGGCCAGAGGAAACAAAAATAATAATAATTCTGATGACTTAAGATATCTTTTTCAATATTATTTGGGAATCAATTCACAAAATTAATTTTGTGACCAGGACACAAAACCTCTGCATAAATATATATTGTGTGTATCAATGTGAATTTGTGCAAGTATGTGAAAAGTATAAAAAATGACAGTTTGCTTTCAGAATCTGGGAATACTTTTAACCCGTTAACATTGACCTAGATGAAAATACATTCATCTTTTATTTTACAAGGTTAATTCAAGAAGAAAAAGAATCAACAGAACTGCGTGCTGAAGAAATAGAGAACAGAGTGGCCAGTGTGAGCCTGGAAGGCTTAAATCTAGCCAGAGTCCACCAAGGAACATCCATTACTGGCTCAGTGACAGCATCGTCACTGGCAAGCTCATCTCCTCCCAGTGGACACTCAACTCCCAAGCTCACTCCTCGCAGTCCAGCCAGAGAGATGGACAGAATGGGGGTCATGACGCTGGTAAGAAACTCTGTGAGGCAAATGTTGGGTGTGATGTTTTTAGTATGAAATATTTGCTCATTTCACTGTATGAATTGCTTGCCTTTCTCCTTGTTTGTCCACCTCTTCATTGTAGGTACAGATAGTTGTTCCCCAGAATATGTACATGTTTGAAGACTTTTCTTTTTTGTTATTTTGTTTGATCCACCTGGGCTTCTTGATCTGATGATCAAGATCCGTCATTACACTGATAGTGGAATTAGCGCTGGTCATTGGAAGGACTGTAATCAATTAATATGTGATTTTTTTTCAAAAGTGAGGAACTTTAAAATGATGCAATTATTAGTTAATAGACTCTGTGCCTTAGCGAGTTCAAATCTCTCCAGGAAAAGTCTAGTAGACATTGCTTTAAAAACCTTCTCCTTCACATATCTGACAATTTGATTTCTTTTTCCTCTAATAGGAATTTTCTCATGGATTTATTTTCTACTTAGAGCCCCTTGTATATATTCTTCACGAGAGTATATCAAGCTCTTGAAATAGGTATTTTGTTTTCCAGTAACCCATTTAATTTGTATCTTTCAACATTATGAATAGTGTACATAAGTACTGAGTCACCAAATCAGGATGCAGAACCATTCTAACAAAACTGTAGCTTTGAAAGCATATTCTGGAACAAGATTGTTTTGGACAGTTGTTTAGAGAAAAATTAAGTTGTAGTCATAGAAAAACAGAGCAGCACAGCAGTTAAGTGAAGGTGACACATATCAACATTTTCAAGATGTCCAGCTCCAATAATCTTAAGGGTGCAGGCACAGAGTGCAGTGTGGGGTAGAAACCACAGTTTAGAGACTGAGCAAATTCATCCCCTTTAAGCCCTGGGAGAGAATTAAAGCAGTTCACTGTGCTGAACTCTCATATACTGTGAGCAGAATAGAAACATCTGTGACCCCATTTTTATTTGCTATTTTTATAATAAAATTAGATCTGAGCATCATCAAATTCCTCCTGTGGTCCATCCCTGGGACGCAACAGCACTGTGTCCCAGTGGAAACCAATGTCCCCTGTTGGAGGTGTTCAACAGAGAAGACGTGAGTTTCTATCTCAGTCTGGAAGGAGGAATTAACTCTCGTCACCAAGAACATCATTGCTAAGAGCTGCTGAGAGTGGAGCCCAGCTGTACATTATTCAGTTGGCTCCTGCTCAACTGGGAATCAGGACATTTGTCTACTATCATGTAGCTGATGCAGGAACCATCTGAGGTCTCCTTCCTAGCCCTTCTGCTGGCAGCTAGCTGAGCTACCTCTGTTTATTCCAGTTTAGGATGGTGTTTTCTGCCTCCCAGGGAACTAAGGACAGAAGTCTCCAAACAGAAGTTGAGGTCCAGGCTCATGATTGTTCCTTCCTTAATGACCACCGTTCTGCATTTCCCTCTGGTCTCCTCTGCCAAACAGCAGACCCAAAACCTTTGGTGATGCAGAGAGTTGAGTAGGAGACAGGTGTGCAGGTGGACATGGTGTCACTGCTTGAACTGCCTGGCTCCGTTTAACCAATCATTTAAATCAAGTGACTCGGCTGTTGCTAAATGGCAACGGGTAGCCAGCCTTGCAGCAGAGACCGGTGCCACCTGGTTGCCTTGACATGGACACAGTAACTTTGAGTCAGTAGGTTCATCACATTAAAATACAAAATAACAGTATAAGCTCTGTATGTCATGTTGCCATGGCCTCCCTGGTATCAAGCTCTAGCTCCGTTAAATCTCAGGTAGTTAGATCTGCATAAGCTGCCATCAAATTCTTGATGCACCATAAGCTACAGAATCAGTGACCTGCTGCAAACTCAGCAGCGCGGCCACAGCCCCACTCATCCTCACTAGCAACTACATGGATCATTTCAGGATGCTTCTGCCCCTGGGTTGCTTTAGCAGAGCTTGAGTGTTTCCTTATCCTTACTGGCTGGGGATGGACACAACAGGCTATCAATCAGAGGTCCTCCAAACAGGAACATTGAGCTGAGAAGAAATCCATAGTCTCTAGAGCCCAAAATTGCCAAATGATGCTGCAGAGGGTGGCTGAAAACCAACAATATGAAGAGTTTCCACAGCCCAGGTCTGTGCAGTAAATAAATTCTGCACTTTCTTTGGCTTATTTAAATGAGTGAGATTGCCAAAAATATAAATGGAAAGGGTATATAAATGGAATGAGGTATATTCTGGCAGCCTTCTACTGTGAGATAATGCCGAAGATGGATATATCTGTATCCATTGACTGAAAATATCAAAGACATTAAGAAAGAGGAAAATGGGAGAGAAATGCCCTTTTTCCTGGCATGGTGTTTGTTGGTGACATTTTGCATTTATACTTGATGAAATATAGATAAGTTTATAATATTAGATAAAATTGCAAAAAATTATATTATTGAAGGAGGGGGTAGTGGGAGGATTTATAATGAAGACTCCAATTATAAAAAGGGATACCATATGTTTGAAATGTCCTATTCTTCATTATATATGTGAAAATGGAGGCAATTACAAGTTTAGAAGCAGTAACTGCATTCAGAGAATGGGATATTTGTCAGGGCATCTTGTGTTGTGACACATGTTTATATTCAATATATTACCATGCAAAGAATTAAATGAATGAAATCTCAATTTCCTTCCTCTATATGTCAAAAGAAGGAAGAACATGAGGCATTTTGATGTCTCTGTTCAAAAAAGATTTACTAATCGTTCTTCTTCTGTTGTTGCTGCTTGTTACCAATCTAAGCCAAGTGACTTAAGGAAACATCGAAGAAAGGTATGATACTTTTTTTTTAAGTTTAAAAAGTTTAAAAGAGCCTTTTTAATATAATCTTCCATGTGCTTCCATGTTCAGTACTCTGAACTTCTTCAGTGCTGTTCAGATAATTGTGTTCCTTGCCACCTATTGCATCCACTCCTTTCTTTTTTATTCGATCCCTAAACATGATCATTTTAATCTTACCTCAAAAAGGCTTGAAAGAGTCACAGCTAATCCAAGAATGAGGGTCCTTCAGAGACAGAGTTGAGTACCAGCTTTACTAGCACAAACTTAGAGGAATACAGTTAAAAACAAAGTATGGGCACATAGGAATTACTTTCAATATATTTTGGCCATTCTTATTGATGGAGGAACCAGGCAGATTGCTTGCAATCTTCTGGTGCTTCTTACATAGTTGTCATTGAATGTGCAATTTATCTCTAGATAAGGGGAAACTGTATTTAAGACAAATCATTATAAACTGTGACAAACTCCTTTTTGTTAAAAAAAATGGTTATTTTCAAGCACTCTGATCATTCTATTAACAGCCTATGCACAGAGTGATCTTGTTTATGTATGTATTTCCCTTCTCCCTTACATCCCTCAAGAAACTTTGTTTACATGAATAATCCTGTTTAATGCAATATGCCTGCTCATGCATGAAGTTATTCTCATGTGTAGACTTTTACTGGATCAAACTGTTTTGCATAAAAGGAAAGATTTTCTTCTTCAATGCAATTTTTTTTTTTCAAATATGTACTTTAACCTGCCATGTTTGGTCAATTTTTGCTCTTTCCCAAAAGCCTTTTTTAAAAACACGAACCCTTGCAGTTTGCTCTGAAAATTGTACTTGAATCCATACATGTCTTGGTTCACTTGACAAATTCTTGAGACACGTGTTGAAAAATTCTTGAAAAGCTAGTAGACTTTCAATGATGCATCTTTCCCCACAGATTGCAGTAGTCGAAGAAGATGGGCGTGAAGATAAAGCCACCATCAAATGTGAAACTTCTCCTCCTCCAACACCCAGAGCTATCAGAATGACTCATACCCTTCCTTCTTCTTATCACAATGATGCCAGAAGGTAAGGTGTTTGTAGCACGAATCAGCTCTTCACAGTTTTATCACATTTTATCCTTTTCAAATCATGCTGTTGTTTAACACCCTCAAAATACCCTGGTTTCTTCATGTTTTTATCAACTATTGTTTTTACCATAGGTAAACTTTTATTTTGTCTCTTGTGACTCAGGGAATATTTGTTGGTGCTAAAATATGCTAGATAATTTTGTTTTAATGTACAATATTACTACTAGAAGTGATCAAAACTAGTGATAAAAACGGATTTGATAAGAAGTGATAAAAACTGATCGCTTTATAGCAAATTAAAAATGTTTTTTTTTTATTTCCAGCCTCTCTCACCAAGATTCTGTCAGCCTCATGGACTATGTTTTGTTAAATCACTAAAGGAGGAAATATGCTGAATTATTCTAGTTGCAGGGAGAGAGCTGCTCAGAAAATAAAATCATCTGTAAATGATAATGTGTTATATATTCTACCTTTTTATTATCATTTTGTAGTAGTTTGCCTGCTTCATTGGAACCAGAGAGCATTGGTCTTGGCAGTGTGAGTAGCAGCCAGGACTCACTCCACAAAGCTCCCAAGAAGAAAGGAATCAAGTCTTCAATAGGACGTCTGTTCGGTAAAAAAGAGAAGGCTCGTCTTGGACAGCTCAGTAAGGAATTAGTGGTACCAAGTCAAGGTCACCATTTCACGATCATTTATTTTTCATTTTTAATTATGCTTCTTTTTGGTTTTTCAAATAGCTTATTATTTTCTTTACGCTGGCAGAACTTTCCCATTAAATTTTACTGTTACCAATAATTTTGTTTGTCAGAAGTGTGATAAGAGTAGAACATAAATGAAAAGAGACTTCTGACACAAATTACCGGAATCACCCACTTCAGTGAGCCTACTGCTTCAATGCCATCTTGCATTAGGATAAAAGTGTTAACCGGGTACTCTCAAATAATCAGAATACAAAATGATGAGAATACTCTTTACACATCATTGAGAAGATGTATCCTCTAGGACATAGAAATAAGAATATATTCTATAGAATATTATATTATCTATATTCTGTATATATAGTATATTCTGTAGAACATAGATAATATAGAAATATAATGACCAAATAACAAGAACAGCCAAACAAAAGTAGTTCAAGATTTGATACTCTGGCCTCATGTCACCTTTTTTCCCTGTCATTAAAAATGAGAGTAGTAGTTCTTTCCTATTCACAGTGATGTCACATAATACAAATTTGATAGGGACTAAGCCAAGGTGGCCACATAACATCAGTGAATAATTTTTAAAAGTTTAAAAAAATTACAAATATTTAAGTTATGTAAACCAAAAAATAAAGGAACTAATTTAGTATTATTTATCCTTATTACAGCTAAAAAGCCCAAAAATAATATTCTGTAGCATGAAATAAGATGATATTAGGGTCTTAATAAATACCAAGATGCTGAGCGTTCTCCTTTTACACTCCAGCCAGCTTTTCTCCCCTTTGCCTGTGAGAACCTTGTATCCTTGAAAAAAGAAATCTTATCTTAATTTAAATTCTTTTTCTTTCTCTTACTATGGGGAGAATAAAACTGATTTATTCAATCATCTTCATGGCTTAATATATTTCAGAATCTATTAAATGGGTCACTCAAACCTGCATGTTGCCATCTGCACTGATTGAGAATTTTATAACTTTAGACTGGGTTATTAATTCATATTTACATTTCATAAAACCAATTTTATTGATATGGAAGAATTATGCATAATAATTTATGAATTCACAGTAATTTGGGCATGTAAAGAACAGAGATGTAATAAGTGCTTTGGTCTTCTCTGCAGTTCCTTGCAATATGGAAAAAAAATAAAATAACACCTGTAAAGATTGTCTCAGGAGCAATGTAACCTTATAGTAGATTCATTTTGCAATAATATCCAACATGATTACTAAGACAAATGTATAATTGGATAAGGCCCATTTATAATTCCCAACACTAACTCATGAAATTACAAGCAGATATTAGTGAAGATTTGCAATTAAATGAAATGTTTTTAGCATCTATCCTTTGGCTCAATAGCAAAAGATATCAGAATAATATGCATTTTGCTTATATAAGCTAGTTTAACAAATATACAAAAAATACTATTGACCAAATTAGAAGTAAAATATTTTGAGAAATTAAGAGAAGTTGTTGAGGAGATGAATTATACAGCTTTTTCTCCTCTTAATATACCAAGAACATATATGAATAAATATAGAGGAGAAATTTCCATTCAGAAATAGCACTTTAAAGACA
Organism: Nothoprocta perdicaria; assembly: GCF_003342845.1. Lineage (NCBI taxonomy): Eukaryota > Metazoa > Chordata > Aves > Tinamiformes > Tinamidae > Nothoprocta > Nothoprocta perdicaria. The sequence goes on along the minus strand of NW_020455877.1, from coordinate 695,338 downwards.
ACTCAGAAAAATTCTTTGAAGGATATATTATAAATAATTCTATTTATAGTAAGATACTATATCACAGAACTGTAGATAGTAATTGTCATCACTGTGCTGCATAGTCCTAAAGATCAATTGTAGGATGTTTTCATAAGTTAAATTTAAAATCATTTGAAGAATCTTATTTAATATCATGCTTTAAATGTTTTTATTCTGATTTAATATATATACATACTTAAATGCTCAGTGTTATATTTTCATATATGGAAAATACCTTTTCTTCAATAAAATATTAAATACTAAAGTGATCATTTGGAGGCTCAGATACAACATTAATTTTATTTTCTTATTGTGTGCATATTTGTACACGCACACATTTAAGTTAAAAGGAGCACTTTAAAAGTTCATTTCAGTATAGCATGTATTTGTCTCAATACATGAATGATATACATTGTAAGTACATATAATATTTCTTTAACTAATACTGTAATATTTCTAAAATTCCATCAGTCCCAATCTTATTTATGAAGTAATATTGGAACATCCAAAATTTTATCACTAACTTCCACAGAGCCAGAGTATAGTACAAAATAATTTCTTGCTCTGCACTATCTATATAACTTAGAAATTGTTCATTTTCAACTGCTAAACTTGCTATATTTTCATTATTTTATAATTTGCTATTTATATCACCTCTGTTCAGTCATTTGTGTTATTATTCAAAATCAAATACATAGTTTTAAGTTTTATTTGGTTGTTTGTTTTTAAACATCAGATAAAAGTTTCCTAGAGTCTTCACAGTTTCTTTTAATTATTATTTGTTTGATTTTTAAGTTTACACAGACATCTCTCATTTTGAGATTATTACGCTGAACATTTATATATTCTCTATATGTTGTTTTTAAAATATATCTAGGCCAGAAAATAAATGTGCTACGGGTAGTTTTAGGCCTGCACAGACAAGCGGATCTAGATGGTGCAAGGAAAGGTCAGCTTGTTGGGAAACATTTATCACACTTGTCTGCATGTCTGAGATACCGTCAGGCATAATACACAGATTCAGCATAAGGTGTCATAGGTTACTGAAATGGCCCAGATGTGTTTGCTTTGTGGGGAAGTCCCTTTTGCTGAAAATATTTCCCAATCTGCAAAAATCCTTCATTATGCTACACTCGTACTAGATTTGATGCTAGGTACTAGATTTGAAATACCAGGAGCTGCTCCCATAAAAGGTCTGAGTGAGGTGTTGATAAAGCACTTTGGTGAGCTACAAATTTGCTCCAGGTTCAACATGAGGCCTTTGATGTGATAATCTTGTAAAACTTTCAAAAGGAAGTGAAATATGCATTTGTTTTTGTAGTTCACATGATACTTGTAGACATAATATCTTCTTTATTAGAGAAAAATTCTGTCTAGACTACAATAGCAATAAAACTACAGAGTTTTAAAATAGTCTTTTTATTTAATTAATGCCATAAAAATGGTGCATCAGCAGCTTTGTATGTAACTTGACCCGTGTACGTGTAAAAATGATTTGTAAAAGTCTGGGGTGGCATTTTAGTATGTGATAAAGTTTACACCTGGGGTATCCTTACAGTTGATAAATTGAAATAGAAAACCGGGCACCTCCTGCATAACAACATCTTTACACTGCAGCACCAAGCAAGTCACCATCACTGACATAACCTTGATCCAAACCCGGCCTGTGCTTTGTTTGCAGTGTGGATTTATTTTGGGGCAGGTGTCCTTGCTCATTGTAGGCATCCCTAGTGATTCCAGGCCAATGGCTTGGCAGTGGCCCTCCAGCTCCCATGGCTTTTGCAGGAATTAGGGGACTTAAGGACACGAGATGCTCTTCTTCACTCTGACAGATTTGTTGTGTCATCTCTGAGTCTGCAGGGATAACCACATCAAAGCCTTTCTCTGAGAGCAAACTAAAGACTTTAGGCTAAAGGCATTAGACGATGCTGTATCATATCAATAGAGATCAGACAGTTCTTTGGAAGGCACTTTCATCTGTGTGTTTCCCAACTAAGAATAAAAAATGTGAGTGTTGTAATTGAGCACTGCTTGCTTGGGCTGCAGCCATAGGAGGCCCTGGATAACAAGCAGTGGAGAAAATTGGGATGTTTTCCTCACCTGTGTGTGAAAAACACATGGAGGAAACCATTAGCCCCTCTACACCAGTGCTTTTAATGTAGGAAATGTAATTTCCTTGCAAGAATTCAGACATATTTACTCCTGTGTTTGTTCACCAGTATCAGCCTTAGGGTCTTACGGAGAAAACATACACAATGTTGGAAAAAAAAAAGGGAACAGGGGATCACTAGAGGGTTGAGGAGGGGAACATCAGGGAAAGAAATATTGGGAAATATGGTGAATTTTTTTTTTTTTCCTTTTCCCTGTTCCACCACAGGAGGTTATATGGAAACAGAAGCAGCAGCACAAGAATCGCTGGGATTAGGCAAGCTTGGAACACAAGCAGAAAAGGACCGACGGCTGAAGAAAAAGTGAGTGCCTTCTTCATGGGGCTTTCATTGGCTCACACGCAATTTGTGTTTCATTTGTGTGGTGGGTTTATGCAGGCATGTAATGAGGAGCATGGCCATTTAGTATGACAGCTTGTCATTTACTTTGTTGTTTGTTTTTTTTAGAATCAACATTCAAGTGTTTAATTTAAAGTTGCATATAGGAGAACAGATATTCCTAAGTATAGGAGGAATAATTATTTTTTTGTCAATGGTACAATTTTGTTTCATTTGCAAAAGAACATAAGTTTAAGAGAAAGAGACGGGTTTTTTTTTTTTTCACACAGTAATTAATTCTGTGATAACCACAGTTTAAAAAACTAAGTAGGCAGAGAAAAAAAGGTATCCTAGTGACTCACTGCATGTGTTGTTCAGAAATTTTTAAAAATGGAAAGATGGTTTGCATTCTCCATTGAATGCGTGATTATTTCTGACTGCAGAAGTCAAAAGCAACATAAGCCCTAGCAGCTTAACTTTCTCTTTTGCCTGTCTGTAAATGACAACCTAGCTTTGTATTCAGATAAATTATATAATCATTTAATGCTGGCTCTGCTGCAACAGCTTGTAAAACCATTGCACTGAGTCATAGCAGCTGCTAAGGCAAACTGTTTAAAAAATAAAAATAAAAATAATAATAAAAAGCTACAAACACAAAAGAATTCTCTTGGCAGTATCACAGCTCAGTGTAATAAGAGGCTGTTAGAGAAAAAAAAGATGGTATTTAAAAGATGACTTTGAAAATTCATTCTGTAAACAAATAGCTTTGTTTTTCATCCATAATCGCTAACTTTAGCACTACCATTTGGATTCTGAAAGCCCCATTTTTAAAATTTGCAATGTTTTCAAGTCTCTTTCATTTAGTGTTCTTTTGCAAGGTTTCAAGAGAATCAGCAATTCTAATCAGAAGAATCCAGGAATATCATTCAGCTTCTAAATAGATTTGTATGTAGAATATTTTAACTACTATGTTTCAAGCTCCAAATGAAATATATCTTAAAGCATGCACATCTGGTTAATGTAAAAATATATATCCAGTTTAAATAATTGATAATTTAGCAATTAAAGATAGAAAAGCAGTTGTTTTGCTAACTCAGAGGGGAGAAACACTTTAAATTCAATTAAAAAAACTCAGATAAATGTTCATCAAGATATTCTAATTGATGACTCTTGTCTGCATTTTTTATCTCTAAATCTGTCATTCATTTAAAGATGAGGAAAGTGGATGATGTACATTACTACACTTTTTTACTAAATTCTGGAAAACTGGCAGTACCACAGCACTGTCACTGCCACAGTAATTCATAAAGATACCACTGAATCTTCAGCAACATTTTTTTGCAGTCCCTATTTTATCTTTCAGTTCTGAGGGCTGAAGGCACCACAACTGAAACCATTGTGAAGGGACATATTTATTCAGCTTATACAACATTGCATCTCTTATGGTAGCACTGGGTAAGATAAAACTAGACTGTACAGAGTATCTACTACCTACATGACAAAACCTACCAAGGTTTTTGTCTGAAAATAGTTGGTGTTCAGGTAATCTGCTACTACAGCTTTCTATAATCTCACCCAGTGAGGCTTTTCCACACTGTCTTCTTTACAAATCTTTCTTCTTTACTCTTGTGTTGTCTTCTTGATTCCTTATGAAATAAATCATTCTTTTCTATACTGTGTACTATCTATACAGTACTGTGTACTGTCTACACCAAGGAATCTATCCGTTGTGGGTAGGACCATTCAGCTAGCTAGAACTGTACAGTATTTATCCTGACTCTATGTTATTTACCTTTCTCATGAAGGTTCGTGGGTTCTTTTTTCTCTCATAACTTCAGGTTTGTCTGTCTTCCTGGCTCTTACTTTGGAATCCTTATGATGGCTTTCAAAATTCCTCTGAATTTACTATAATGGAAGTAATTACATCGGTAGTTCCCTTTAGAGAAAAGCAAATGAGCTCAGTTCACATATAGTTGTAGCAGAGCTGTAATATGAGAAAAATGAAGTATTTGGAGTTGGAGACATATATGAGGGATCTGATGAATTATGGCAATCATTAGGGTGCCAAACTGTCAATAGGGCAGAATTGACATTTCCCTGTGAAAAATGCAGTCATGCATTTGCATGTCATGCCTTGGAAATATTAAGAGAAAAGTGTCCAGAATGTCATTTAAATGAAAAGTTTGTCTCAGAAAGTCGGATTCATTTTTGCTGTCACTTCATGATTCATAGCTCCCTCTAGATGCAGATATTTCAAATATCTGTAAAATTGCTGATTTAATTCCAATGAGACAGTATTACAGCATGTAACATTAGGGATTTAAAGTCACATCTTTATAAAAGCTAATAAGAAAAACACTATCTCGTGGCATATCAGTAACATTTAGGTTTAAGCACTTAATTCCATAATGGGTCCTACAAACCCTGCAGAGACAGCAAGGATGATCCCTGAACTTGAGAGAGCAAAGCACCTCACCTCACTTTGGCTAGGTTAAATTAGGACATAAATTTCCAAAAGAACCAGGTCCATGAGAAGGATAGTCCTTTCCACTTCCAAAAGTGAAGAATAATACGACGTACCACACTTGTGTTTCACCACTGTCTTCTTTTATATAAGTCAAATCAATTGGCTTTCAGTCCTGTTAACAGCTCAGTGAACTTCTCTTTCAGCTCAGTGATAGGAAACCATAGTTTTTGTGCAGGAAAGCAAAGATTCTCCACTTGGCCTGAGAATAAAGGTGTGATTCATCATGGTGATCATAGCATTTTCAGAATACTCTTTAGCTTTGTAGAGGTCATATGAGGCTTAATTCACCAGTATTTGCAATTAACTTTGAGTTAATAAATTAAAAATTGAATAAAGTTAATATAGGACAAATTCCCATTAACATTTTCTGTGGTATTTCTTTCTGTTGAATTAAATTAATAAAATATATATTTTAAAATGCTGAGATTTTTAATTTCTGATTTGGCATTTTTGATGTTTTGGACCTCACTACAAGGCCCTAGAGATGAAGAGGCAGGATGCATCCAGTTGTCAGTTGCTGCAGCCAGGAGGTACCAGTAGTGCCATAGGTGTCCTTGCCACCTGCTCCCAAGCTGCAAGCATTTGTCGTGCTCCTGTTCTTGGCTTGAGGAGTTGTAAACACATTGCAGCATGTTGTAATGTTTTAGTGTAGTTTCTATGCATAGAATAGACTGCTGAATAATACATTTCACCCTGAAAACTTTCCTGAGAGATTATGATGCTTTTGGAGTTAAATCCCTTTCCAGTGAGTGTGGTATCATTAACTGTCTCTTGCTTAGAGGGTGCTACTTAGTAGATTTCTTTCAATCTGAATTGACTACTCAGACACCATTAAAATGTAATCATCAATTTGTCTCAATGATAAGTAACTAACTAGGCAGTAGTCACAAGTATTTTTCTAAGGATATCCAAGAGAAATTTAAGGAGTTGGTTGGAATTTTTAAATTAGACCCCGTCAGATTGCTGAAATTATCCTAAAATATGGATGTATTTTACCTGAGCTACCTGTAGGTGTTTACTCTCAGACAACAAATATATGATAATTCTGGTTAAAGTTAAAACTCTCTAAATAAACTATTTGTAAACTGAAAATGAAATAGAAAGTGAAATTCAATGCCAAGGATATTCGGAGTGTTCTCTTGTTCTACTACTGATTTATGGGATAATAGTCTTCCAATTTAGCCTTAATTTAAAAATAGGAAGAATAGTGTTATTTTTTATTTGATAGAAATAAATGATGTTGAGGTAGATTAATGCACTACATCACTATTATTTAAGCTAACATTTATATTCCACCTCAGTTGTCATATACAAAAACTGTTAGTGTATGGGCGTAGTGTCTTCTGCCTTTTGCCTAACTCTCAGAAGCAGCTTGTCCCATATCTATTTCTTTCAAGCAAAGAGAGTTCAGGTCTAAAAGCATTAGCAGCTGTGATATTCTGTATATAGTCATTACATTCATGCCAGTTTCTAAGTGAATTTGCTATTGATTTGCTATTGATTAAATTATAAATTTCATTTTGTTTGAGTTTGATCTCCTGAAAACACCCCTCATAGAAATGAAGAATGAAGCTTTTCTCTTAATATTTTTTTTCTTCATGCTAAATATGGAGGCCTGATTTCTTATTCCTAATTTTTCAGTCAAGGGCTCCAGCCGTAATTTCTCAGTGGCTCTGCATACATTGTCCTGGTTATGCACAACATTAGCCTTGTTTTTTTCTTTTTTTTTTTTTTTTTTTTTTTTGAGCTACAAGTAATAAGGCTTCTTATTACTTCTTTTTACTTGTTAGCAACAAGTGAAGGAAAGGTCTATTTATTTCATTCTGGCAAAGCACCTCCATAAGGCAAGGTTTGAGAGACATTCAAGTGCAAGCACTTGATTGCCACATAGAGGTGAATCTGACCTTGTGCATGTTGCTAATACACCTTGAATTCAGTTTATGCTCTCACTTCCTAAGCAAATCCTAAATACAAATTATTTCCCTATGCAAAATCTTACATATAAATCAGCCAGCCCTGAACTAGATCCCATTAGTGGGATCTTAAAAAGCTGATAAATTCCAAGATTTATTAATATGACTGTTAGAATGGCAATCTTCACTTACTTCATAGGCCTCAAATTCACTGCACTTTGCTGTAATGACATTCTTAGTTATCTGGCCAAGGTAGCATGAGTCGAGAGCAGAGCTTCCAGCTTTCTTTTTTCTCCCACTTTGATTTGATTTAACTCTGAATAAGAATTTATTGATTTTCTTGATCTGTGTAATAAATCATTAAAATTACAATAAATCATTTGATTTCATATTCTCAAATTAAGCGTAAAATGTGATTTTTACATTTTCCAAGGAAATTTAAAAAAAAAAAAAAATCTATCTATCCTATGAACCTTTTTGGGGCAGATTTACTCCAGGGGCACGGACTGTGTTTGCAAGCTATAACTTCCTCCCTGCAATCAGTTTCAAAAAAGGCTTATCATGCCAGAGAACACACATACATACAGCACAGTAGGACCAAGAGCTGTCTAGTTCTGGTATAAAAAATTCCTCTGTGAAAAGAAAATCCTAGAGATTATGGCCTTATAATTAACCTCAGAAAATTATCAGACCAGTAAATCTCAGCTGACTACAGTAATGTAGCTATCAAGAATAAGTAACTTCTGTATTAACAAAAGAGAATGTGGTACTAAATCAGTTTATTTCCTTTTTTACATAGAAAAAGAAGGATATTGCCTTTAGTGAATTCTTAATAGTGCTTAAGTCCTTCTTTTGTATGTTTTAATTTATATTTTTTTCCAACTGTTAGGATATGATAAAGGGAAAAAATCACAAAAATAAGGCTGCATGTTTTAGTAATCTGCATTTAAATTAAAACAATTAAAATAAACAGAACACTACTTCTTAGATTTACTTGTAGAAAATTGAAGTTTTGGCCCCCAATCAACAGGCTTATTAATAATAGACCTAATAGACCTTCTTATGAAATTAAGATTTTGCACATTGTAGTCAGGATTTTGTTCATTCCCATTCCACACAATGGCCCTTAATTAGAATAGGTTTTATATGTGCAACTGCAATTAGAATTTGACATAGCATATTTGTGACTACAAATAATCTGTCCTTTGTAATATACAAATGTTTCTAATGGTTATCTTAATTACACACATTTTGGAAAAAATGAATCCAATTTGATTAATTAAGGTCCTTTTTCCTGTGCTTTCCATCTATTATTCTTGTATACTTAATGCTTTAAACTACATTAAGTGTACATGATTTATTTTCTTACACTAGCTTTTAAGAATAATTTTAATTTGCCGCATATAATTTCTTCTCTTCCTACCTCATCTATGAGAAATTAGCTGATGTAGTTAGTAGTTTTCAGACTGCTCTTTTCAATTATTCATCCTTTCTAGCAAAGAAAACTGTATTCAGTAGTTATTATTCACTATTTTCTCCTTCCACTTCAGGAAGGAGAGCTATGCAATATCCACTATCACTTTCTCTGGGTTAGGCTAAGGTCTGATCCTTGAGCCATACATAAAGATGAGATTTCAAATCTCATTCCTTTACTGAATTTATTTTTCCACTTACGTAAAGACTAACTATTAGAAATAGTTAGTCAATAAAAGGTTTTGATAATACCTTTTATTTTTGTAGGGTTTTTTTTATTCTTTTTGTATTTCTTTTTTTATTCTTTTTTCGCAGACTGCATAAGGTAAATCAACTAGTTACAATTTTTTATTTAAATAAATATAGAACAGAGTCCCAATCCCTGTTTTATCTACACATATGGGCCCATCTATTACAATCTGAGATATAAGCATATACTCTTAAACATGCAACTGTTCCCTAAACTCTGATCTCCTGCAGATATAAATATCCCATCAGATTAAATGTAGAATTAGGGTTTATGGGAAGAACAGATAAAACAGCAGAGGGGAAAAAATATCTTTAACAGTATAATGTAAATCTAATGGAAATGCTTATCTTCCTTCAGAAAACTCATAATAAAATAGCTGTCTTAGGAAAACATAAAAGCCAGAATTTAGAGATCCGTTTTTTTTCTGCTGAATGTTTTTACTCTGAGTGTGAGGAAGAACATGAATGTTCCTCAGTTCTCAGCTCCTGTACCAAAGGGAACAAGAACAGCCTTCAAGTCATATGGATTATTCCCAGGCAGAATTGAACTGCCACAATGTTATTTTCAGTTAATTCCCGTGTTTATTCCTCCCCACCAAATCCAAAAGAGGATTGGGAGGACAATGTAAGAAATGGGTTCTGGTTTGATAGACCCTGGATTGGTCAAAACAAAGGGCCTGGCCAGCCACGGTGTTTGAGTTAGTCTTTGCAGTAGCTCAGAATAGTATGAGTATGAAGAGATTTTGCCCCAAAATCATATATGCACGTTCTGTTCTAGTAGTATGTTTATCAGATTTGGTAGTTTTTTGAATAGCTTCCTTGCTCTTTATGTATAATTACTTACCTTCATTATCCTTCCTTTGCTTTTCTTTCCTACACTTTCTGAGTGTACTTTCTATTTGTTTCCACCTACTTTTCTGTATCTTGTTTATTCTCTTTTCCTCCCATCTTTTCTACTCATCACACACACAAACACATGCTTGCCCAAAACAGGCATACAATTTTCTTTTTTTTTTTTTTTTTTTTTTTCATGTTGAAGAATGCTGAAGAAATTTTATTATCAGTGATGTCATCCTGGTTTCCCCTACAAAAAAAACTTTGGCAACTAAGCTGATAGCAGCAGTAGGTCGCCTAGAGCCCCAAACGCTCACATTAGCCACATTAGCATTGCTACTAATCTAATGATAGAATGACTGCTCAAATGGGCATCCTGTGCAGAGTATACTACGAGTAACAGTCACAGCAATTAACCATCTATGTGCATGACATATCTGCTTATTTCAGAAAAACAAGTCTAGGTCACATATAGTTATGCCAGTATATCCTGCTGAAAGACTGGTAAAGTGCATGTTGAAAAGAAAATTTTGGTTCATAGTCCACTCATTTTTACAGTGTCTCTATGGTAATTTGTGGAAAAAAAAGTTATTTGGGAATTTTTCAGGAATTTTGTGTTACACAAGAATCATTATGAAATTATTTAAATTTGGGCAACATGCTTGTATTTGAAAATATTTTCCATATTCATGATATTTGCAGATCTTTGGCACAAGCATGTGTTGTGTGCTGTGCTGAGTGCCTGATAAACAGCCAGCACTAATGATAATGTAATTATGAAAGATTCATTTATTTTTCATAAAAGCATGTAACTGCTTTAAAAAAGTCAAAGAAAGATTAGAAATATTTCCATATTTATAACAGTGCTATTATTTTATCTACCATGATTTTTTTTGATGGACTGACATATATTCATTAACATTTGTGTGCTTTTTTTTTTCCATTCATCTCTCTTCATCTCATGAAAAGCATATCTGGGTAAGTTAAAGCACCATGGCTGCTGAACATGGTCATTTTCAGCACCATGTTTTATTTTTCTTTTTTTTTTTTTTCTGTGAACTTTATATGTGTATATACAAATCTCTGCAAAATAACAAATCTCTGCAAAATAACCAGAACAAAGACTTAATATTCAGACTATTTGCAATGCTTAAAAGTGTGCACAAAATCAACAATAATACATACAAATTCAGTCTTAAGACAGTGGTTGAACTAATTGGAGACAATTATTTCTGTTTTTTAATAAAGGCATTGGGGGGTGTTTTTGAAACCGAGAATCGGAAAAACAGTAGGAAATTGTTAAGAGTAAAGACCTAAATTCACAGATGTATGTAGGCATAAATTCTGTTGAAGTAAATCCAAGGTTACGCAAATCCCTTTTCCCATGTGAACCCATGTATTGCACATGTAGTGCAATAGTATTTTAATTTGTGCCTATGTAACTTCACTATTTTCTTTTCACTAGTTCATTTATTTTGTTAGAGGGTTTTAGACTTGCTGATCTGGTATCAAGTTAAAAGAAGACTTTTAAATCTTAGCATCTCTTCTTTATCTACGATGAAAATATTGGGTTTATTTTTCTCTAATTTTTTCTGGAACTCCAAAAGGAAAATTTAATGCATACAATATTTCTAAAGTATGTTCGAGTTATAACTCTCTAAAGCCTTTAAGAACAGAAAAACTAAAAAAAAAAAGGGGGGTTATCATATTAATTTAAAATGTATAATTATGAAATGACTTTACAAAACCATATTTAATAAAGCTTAATCAATATGGAAATTTCAGGGGTCTCCAATGCATGTAGTAGAGTACAAACAAGACTGCAAAATTTTGTATTGGACATCTGTTTATTTCATCTATTTATTTTTTTTTTTTTAATAATAGCTCTGCAGCTCTAATTTAAAGCTCAGGTCTTTATTTATCCTACTTATTCAGCATTCCTGAACATGCTTTGCTTAGCTTAATTCAGAAATATGAGTAGTGCCCTTCAGCTTGCATACACTTATAATGTGCACCTATATAGAATCATTGCAGCATTATTAAATTTGCTTTCCCTATCCACATTATCTGGAATGATACTAAGTTTAAGAGTGTACTTCCTTGGTTTATTGATTTTAAAAATGTTTATTTTTAGTATCCTGATTTATGCCTAATAACATTTTTAAGCTATTCTTCTCTTTAAATTTATTTAAGTTGGATGTGCAAATTTTTTGAAAATGAGGATAGAATTTTACTGCTTTCTCCCAATCTCCATATTATACCAAGTATCAAAAAGGAGAAAGATCAATGACTTTACATGATTTAAAAGCCATGTCACTTAAGATCAAAAGTTGAAATAGTATCTTACTCCATTTTAATTAGTTCAGTCTTTACACATTAGCTGGATGTTTTTAGATTAGATTAAATCAACATTATATGATGATATGAGTCTATTAGAAACAATAGCAAAAATAAAAAGCCAAAGCCAACTTAGTTTATTAGAAATACTCTCTTCCAAATTTTGGGGTTCTTGCGCGTGTGTTATATTTGAACATGCTGTACTGACTCTCACGCTACCAGAGAGACACAAATGTGTTTACTCCTGATTTTAATTCATAGAATTTCTCAAATAAATAAAGAATGTTTTATCTACCTTTTGTGAAACCAGTCATGTATAAAATTAGGTTATAAATTAGACATCTTAGTGCTTACTATAGTAATAGTCATAGTGGTAGTAATAGAAGTAATAATAATGGAGGGTCTGCTAGTTTCCTTTACCAAGTATTACTCTTTCTTCTGTTGTCTTTCTGAGAAAACATCTATGAATCAAAACCATTTTGTAAGATTCTAAATCATCTGCTAGCCAGAAGCTCTAAATTAATTCTGCTTTTACCCTACAGGTAATAGGATTTGATCTTTGATTTCACTATGCCTCCTTTTGAGTTTATCTCACATTTTAGTTAAGAATGTTATAATTTGCATTCCAGAGAACTCTTCATGTTCTAGAACTAACATGGTAGATGATCTTGTTGACAGAAATATAAAGATTTGTGTTGTAATATTGTATAAATTCAGATATCATCATGGCAATGTCTGGCCTTGGTTTGAACGCTGTGCAGAGTGTTCGAATGATGGGTATAGGACGTCCCAAGCTGTTACTTCGGAAATAATGATGCTAAAAATAAAAATACTTTGAAGCAGTCTCTCTAAAAGAAAAGATAAATACAAACATCTCTCAAATTTTGAATGAATGCTAAGTGATGCCATTCATGAAATTTCCTTGCTTTGATAAACCAGACTCAAAGTGAGGAACATAAATAATGACATAGTTTAAATAGTGAATTCCAGTTATTCTCATAGAGTCTTCAGGAAGAGGATTTTCTTCTGCAAAAATAATAATGTTATCTTTAAAATATGACTTTAATTTGGAATTCAGTCCAGTGTCAGTAAGTTGTTTAAAGCTTTATCTGCAAAATAATGCCATTTAGAGCAAAGCCTAATTAATGTCAAATTTTCCTTATCAGCTTGTTTTCACTAAAAAACTACACGAGCATGGAAATAATTACATTTTAATTCCTTACCTCCTTACCAATGCAAGTGGACACGTTATAATATGTAGTAAGTACTTTCCTGACAAAATCTTAGGAGAGCAATATTCCCCTCATTTCCCAGTCAGGCAGCTTCCAAATTAACAGAGCAGTAACATGATATTCTCCCTTACTAAACCTTGCCTTTGTAGAGAAAGGAACAGGGAGCAGTGAGCTCTGTTTTGCTTCTCATGTGTGCTTTTCATCTCTTCTTCTCCTTCTAATCAGTTGTCTTTCTTTATAAGGAAAAATGTTGCAGGTGCCTGTTTACTGTTCTGAAATACCTGAAATCTATTTTAAAATATTCAGATTATCAAATTCATATTCTGACAATTTTCAGTAATGACCAAATACTGCATAGTTATTGCATAGCATGACCTTTCTGGTAGAAATGGTGTGGTTTTTAGTTCTTATTCATGAGATAAGAGTTTGCTATGACTACCAAGTAAAGGTCTCTCTTTTGGTCAAGAAGGAGAAAGTCTGGTTTAATTTCAGGTTTAGGAAATGAAGGTTCAGGTTATGTAAAGCACTTACTTAATGCTGCACTTCAAAAAGTATCTAGAGAACACTGTTAATAAAAATAAAATATAATTTATATAAACTTTAATATTAGAAAGGTGTTTAAATGAAACTGTATGGAAAGGAAATATAAGTTCTAAAGTATAAAATATTTTAAGGGAAATAAAAATCCTGCGTTCCACTGCCTTAACTGAGGCACAGGCCTTAGGATGGCTGCTGCATGCTGTGGATGTATGTAATGAAGTTTAGCATTACATTAAATATATTTTGAAACCAAAACACTTTTTTCTTCTACTTTTCATAAACCTTTGGATTGTAGGTTATCATACTGTATTCTTTTGACCATAGCATTTATATAAAGCATACCCTTTCTGGCCCAGTCAAATTTTCTTCAGTCAGAATCAATAACCAGAGCTATATTTTGCATTAGTTCTGGGTGCCAGGCAATCTGTAAAGTAATAGAAGCTCTTTCCTTATATTTGTTTGAGAAGCACTCGAGTTATGTTGGGTCTCCAAACGGAGCTTCAGGCTGACTCAAGTGTAAGAAGCCCCATGGAGCTCCCTAGAAACACCCACACACAGCTTGGTGAGCCCACCCCTTAGAGGAATCGTGCTGCTATGCTGGGCAGCCTCATCTGTGGCCTTGCATCTGCCTTCAGCAGATTTTCTCTTTGGGAATTTGGGATTCCCACACCTCTATCAGTTACTGAAGGTAACACATCCATGCACTCAGATTTTGTATTGCTATAGAAGAAACATGGCCATTACAACAGCTGTCTTTCTATCAATATGCAGAGCAAGGCATTTAAAATAAATATGCAGAAGTGCTATTTGGGTTCCACTTTCTGCAGAAAACAAATTCTCGCCCAGACTCGCCCCTCAGCAGGGCATGAATCCCCATAGGAGCATGTCCGGCAAGTGAGAGGGCTCCATCAGTCCTATCCGCCGTGGCTGCGCAGTGCGTGTACGTGCAGGAAAGCATTGCCATGGGATCTGTGATTCACAACGGCTGTAGCAATAAAGGAGCAAAAATTATAGCTATAATTCCAAGAGTTTCTTGTTATGAGGGAATGTAAGCAAATTTTAATGTTGCGTTAGCATAGTACCCATCTAATTTGTTTTTCAGTACTGCTTGCTGCTGAGAGCAATCTTTTGTGTTTCTCTCAGCAGGAGGCAGCTAGAAGTACTTTGTTAAATAATAAAAAATAAGACTTTGGAAGGATTGCTTATTCTACACTGCCAGAATGACTTCTTTATTTCTGTTTTGCACTCCAGCTGCAGTCTGTTAATCTGGGCAAATTGTCTAGCATATTTAATACAGAGGATTTTCCTGGTAGTTTAGCTGACCGACCTATACATAACTTTACCAAATACTTATTTCTACTGTATTGAAATTGTATTTTGAGCTTTGGGAACCACATATATAGTAAATGACTTTATCTTTTTTAATAAGCAAATTAAAAAAAAAAAAAAGCACATACCAAAATAATAAAGCTACATCCAGCTCTTAATTAGCCATGGATGATTTATTTAAGATGCAGAATATTTGCACTCCAGAGATCTCAGAACTGTGCATAGATAGTCCAGCAGGATTAAGTGTTTCAAACACAAAGACCTCTCACACCCTGTTACATCCTAATATCTAAGGCAAGCCCAGGTTTAGGATTTGGCAGTTTCTGTCTAAATAAAGCCTTTATGGGTCAGTATCTAAGCACAGTTAAGCTGGAGGAATCCCTCATTTTTCTGCATGGCTCTGTCCAATAGTCTGTATTATCTGCGTGATCCTTTTATTTTGGGCATCCCAGTGCCCTGTTGCTTCAGGTAAGGACAGAGAGAAACTACTCCTTTTATTTATGCAAAAACAAAGCAAGAAAGAGGGATCAAAAACAACTGGGCACAGAATGAGGAATATGTTGTTTTCTTCATTTTTTACAGCTCTTTTAAAACAAAAAGGTTACTAGAAAAAAAGGCAACTCCTTTGTTGTTGTTACCCTTAACAGCAAGCCATGATAGGATGTGTATCATCCTACATGTACCTGTACACACTGAATATTTTTTGACCCATTTTTAGGCATGAACTTCTGGAAGAAGCTCGGAGAAAGGGCTTGCCCTTCGCACAGTGGGATGGGCCCACAGTGGTGGCCTGGCTGGAGGTAAGTGCTGCTCCTCTCCCCCTGTACCCTGAGTCATGAGCACTGAGAGCATACGGGTGCTGGACAGTATGAATCAGAGGCTAGAGCTGACAAAAATGGCACAGGACTTCAGGGAGACAGGGACAAGAAGGAAAAGTTTCGTTATCGTGAGTATGTGGCCTATGCTGAAGCTGCCACTGAACTCCCAATTTCAGAAATCTCGTAATTTCTCAGTCCCTATATGTCTGTGGAATCTACAGCCTGTGTTGTATGTAGGATGGTGTGTAAAAATTGTGGTTGAATTTATTTGAGGTTA
Source organism: Nothoprocta perdicaria (assembly GCF_003342845.1). Lineage (NCBI taxonomy): Eukaryota > Metazoa > Chordata > Aves > Tinamiformes > Tinamidae > Nothoprocta > Nothoprocta perdicaria. Next base: position 679,302 of record NW_020455877.1, on the reverse strand, counting down.
ACACAGTACCTACATCTTCAGAATTTTGAATGAATTTAAAGAACTTGTGACTCTATCATCTCTTAATCATCAGCCCTTTCTCCTTATGTTTTTACTTAGATATCATTCAAATCCAAAAGAACTGTTCCTTTAGGCTCTTTCACACAGGATGTGGGAAATCTATGTGGAAATATCTTTGATTTGAATGCTGCAGATTTTTCATCTCTGAAATCTGATCTAGCTGCAGGGGCTCTCCTGTGTTCACAGGGAATGGTCTGTCCTTATTTCACCTACTGCATCTGTTCCACTTTGAGAGAAAATAAATAGTTGTCAGGAGAAGGTTTAAAAAAAAAGTTCTGGACTTTCAGCCCCAACTCTGGTAAGTGTAGTATACAAAATAGAGTATAGCCAGCCATTTATAACCAGAAGGATTATAAATGACTCCCATATCCCATAGCCAAATGAGAGGGGCATTTTCATGGCTATTTTTCAATCCCCAGGGATTGAATATTTCACAGGGATGTGAACCAGGAAAGAAAGTTAAGTCCTAATGTTCCATTCCTATTCTAACTTAAAGATAAAAGGAGGCAAAATCACTTTTTTTTCTCTACTGAGAAGCCTGCTTAAATCCTTTCTGAATTCCTTCTTTCTCCCTCAGCTACCCTCTACATCCCAGTGAGTCTGAATGGATTTAGGAATATGTCCACAGATATTTTATTCAGGAAAGCTATCCACCATAATTGTCAAAAAGAATATGAACTGTTGTTTTAGGTGGAGACTATTAAAACAAACCAAGAACAAATAAAGAAGCAGCTTATCCTGATTTTGTGGGGTTGGCAGGAGAAGGTATTTTATACAGAACCTCTCTCACAAGGCAAAGCAGTATCAACTTGATGCAACTACAAATTCTTTGCTGGTTCTAAAAAGAAGTGCCTTTACTATGAATGTATAGTCCCACATATTCTGATGACTGTTGTGGATGTCACCAATTTGCTGTTTTTTCCCTACTTAAAAAAATCCAAAACTTTAGCAAAAGTCGCAAAAAAATGCTATCTTCAATGCTGAAGTAGCAAAATCAAGGTATTTCTCATACCATCTTATTGTAGCTATGTGAATGAGTCATCACATTTTAAGAGAGCATCTGAAAACTAATCAGTATGTTCAGATCTCTCTGAAAGTAGCTACTATTCCCCATTGCTGACAGACACAGTTTAGTCTTCATACACAATTTTGGATTGGCTCAGAGATTACCCTACAAAATGTTTGTATTGTGTTGTCCTTTTTGAAGGTGCCTAATGAAGATGAAATGAAAATGCAGAAAAGCATTTGGATATTACCTTGGAAAAAAAGGATTATATCTTCCTTTCTTGAAAAGAAACACTTTATTAATAAGAAGGATTAAGTATAATGACTTGGCTGCTGAATGACTGTTCTTAGATAACTTTGAGAGTCTCTGAGAGACAGATTTGTGTTAATCAGGAATGGTCACTACTACAATCAAAATGGATTGTCTGGATTTTTTTTTTTTTTTTTACTGTGAAAGAGGATATGCTTCCCAGGGTCTGAGAGAGGGTCCATAAACAATAATTAGTGTATGTGAACTTCTCAGGAAATATGATGAGGGCAGCGCAGGAGTGCCCATGAGGATGTTTATGTTATAGTTACGTATTCCGTGCAGGTTGCATACCTGGATTTATGGATGATAAAATGCTGTAAGGGCAGAAGTACTGAATTTATGCAGTGAGTTGATGCACACAATTGGCAGATGGACACTGTGCATTTCATGCTCTCTTGGGGAAAGCATAATGTGTGTTCTTGGAATATAAAACCAAATTAGCATGAAAAGAACAAAAAAGATGAAGTTAAAATACTTAGTATGATTCCTCTGTGACATTCCCAAACTTTTCAGGGCTTTTCAGGCTTCCCTACCTTAGCATTTATTCTGGTCGTCTGCATGCAGCATAGGCATTGCTGAGTACTGAGAACTTACCTAACTAATTTTGGCAAATTGCTCCTGACATGTGGATCTCTGCCAAGAACAAGGAACATGTCCTCTTCCCAAAGACTGCTTTGCCAACCTTAGCTGATAGAGACACATGTTTCTTAAAGAAGTATTTTAGCTAACAAGCAGCAAACATTTGAATCTACTTCTTCAGTGATATAAGAAGAGTGAATAACTTTCCTACTTTTCAAGTGCACATGGGAAAGAATTTAACATCGGATTAAGTGAGGATATTAAGTATATTTTAAAGCTAAACATCTGTTTCTCATGATCTTTTGTTAAAAAAGATAGATGTGATCTGTGTAATTTTTGTTTTTATTTTTTGGCTGTTCCAGCCGTGTGTAACTTTATTTCAGTACGGTTAGGTGGAGGTGGATTGTACCTTTAAAGTTCAAACTAAGGTGGGTTGGAGTGCAGTCATTCAGCCCACCAGTGGGAAGAACTTCTCTGAACGGAGTGCAGTCGTTCCTCAAGCTTTCTTATATAGCAGGGGTCAGGATAGGAAAGCCTGTATTACCTATTTTGTAGTCCTACATTTCCATCTTAGTATGACATAAAAATGATGAATATTTTCCAGTATTCCCCATGTAGGATTTAGACTTGTTAATGACTGCTCAGTATTTCACTATCCTGTTAGAAATCAATAAAAAAACTGTTCGTCTTTGCACTCCAGATTTCCTGATTTCCTGGTGACATATTTTGCTTAATTTCTAAGATATCATGTATGTTTAGTAAGCCATTTTTAAGAATAAAATCTAAAAATCATGTAAGCAGCTAATTTTGAGTGGCCTTTTTGAGATGCACAGGGAGATAGAGATCTCAGAGACTTCGCTGAGTTCGTACATATGATCCATATATGCTCTGAGACAAGAGGGCAAGTGAGGGCTGCTGTCGAGAAAGAGGTATCTTACCCTTCTCTTAAGGTATCTTACCCTTACGCTCGTCAGCTGTCCCCTAGAGTTAAGCACCTAAGTAGGTCTGTCTGTCTGTGTGATTCTGTGATCCCCCAGTATCTCAGTGGCTGTGGCATTCATTGCTTCAGCCTTCTTTTCTCTACAGCAGGATGAATTTCATTCTGTGACAAAAACCTCCCACATGTATGTATCCCTACTATGGAAATGATGTCCTTCAGGAGAAAAGATCTATAGACACTCACAGTCTTAGGAATGAAGCAGTGCATGATGATGATGAGTAAGCAGAGGAAACCTAGCAAAATTAATGGAGAGTAGGTGCCAGGCAAGGCTGCTGGAAGTGCTGTCATTAACCTAAGCTGCTAAGGCTAGGATAAGGAAAGAAAAAGCCTGAAGTGACAAATATATCTCTACTGAATCCAAAAGTGACGTAGCTGCACTCACATTTTAGTGGCAGGAATTTCTAGCTGGAGCATAACGTCCTGTGAGATAGAGATTGGCAGTAAGGCTCCAAGTCTTGCTAGTCTGGGCATCTGCTTATTTATTCTTAAAAAAAAAAAAAAAAAAAAAAAAAAACCCTGAGATGGACAGCCTGGGACTAGCATGGAAAGAGAGAGAAAACTATTTTAGCACAACAGTAGGGGGAAAAAAAAATATAATAAGTTCCTATATAGTGGTTTTCTTAGTTGTTTTCTCTCTGTGGTAAGACTGTCAAACAACTTTCCAGCCTGACTGATGTGTGTCAGTCTTTGCTCATGAAGGGCCAAGGAAAGGAGTAGTCCGAGTGATGGCAATGGACAGGACTAAGAAGGGTTGAAAATATCCCTTGCTTTAAATTTCTGTTCACAATGAAAGAAGCAAAGTGGTCATATGAAGTCATGACAATTTCAAAGACTTGGAAGAAAGGTCATATTTTTAAAGATTACAATAATCATTCTCATTTGTGTGTATTATGATACTTATTCAACCTGCTAGGTGCTTTGATGACTGATTTCATGAAAGATAGCGTGCCTGATGGCTTCCCTGTCTCCACAGCTCTGGCTAGGAATGCCAGCTTGGTACGTCGCTGCCTGCCGCGCCAACGTCAAGAGCGGGGCTATTATGTCGGCTTTGTCTGATACTGAGATTCAGAGAGAAATTGGGATCAGCAATCCTCTTCATCGCTTGAAACTCCGCCTAGCAATCCAGGAGATGGTATCTCTTACGAGTCCATCAGCACCTCCAACATCCAGAACAGTGAGTCATGTTCAGCTAACTTTTCTTCCCTACTTGCCTCTGTGAGAGTCTGCAGAAAGACTCTTATAGCACAAGAGCGACTCATAGCTGGGGATAATACCCACTTCAAAATCAGTGCGAGTGGTCCTGTAGAGGCAAGAAGTACCTGCTCATCACAGCCTTGATTGGTGGTCGTTGATATTTTTTCTTTAGCACATATTCTGCTTTTTCAGATGTGTTTTTGATTAACCTTGATGTTATCTAAATGATCAATACTGAGCATCTTGTTTGTAATTTTGCTTTTATTTTTTGCCTTTCTCTTCCTTCAAGTCATCTCTCCCAATGAAATCAAATTGTGTTTCTCACTCAACCTTTTTTTTCAACAGAGAAAGAGCATGTAGGAACGCGGGTCTCTTGAGACCTGTTTCATGTGCCCCCTTTATTGCATCCTTTCAAAACATTACACGTGTTTTGTACACATGTCCGAATTGCACCAATCTGAATCTGACTTTAGTTTCTTCATGCTTCTCATTTCAAGAACAGCAATAAATCAAAGTGAGGAGAGTTTGAAGGGAGCAGTGGAGGCCAGGCCTTCAGCAGAGAGGGGAGAGGAGAGAGGATGTCATCAGAGAGAAAAGAAAATGAAGGAGAAACACAGAGTTACAGGTCTGAAAGGAAAGAGGAAAGAAGAATAAGAAAGTACACTGTAGAAGAGTGAGAATGTGTGTAATAAACAGAAAGCACTTTTTGTTGGACAGTGAAGAAAAACTGGGGGGAAATGTTGGGGAGAAAAAGAAAGCAATGAAAGAGGAGATTCATGAGAGCCAGGTGGTGGTGGCTCTAGGGGTGGCTATGAAAGAGGCAGCAAACTCTGAAACAAAAATACAAAATAAGGAGAAAAATAAGACTTGGTCAGAAATATAGCAAAGAGGTGAAGAATGAAGACTACTGCTCAAGTTGTTTTGCTAAGACTTCTAGTGCTGAGATTATAATAATAATAATCTTCTCATTTCCTCTCATAAGTAACCTTCACAGAATTTATAAAGAATCTTCTGGTGGGAGGTAGAGTTGAAACATTTTTAAGGGGTTTCAGCATTTCATCCAGAATCACTGAGATACATAGGCAATTGAGAAGGTGGGCAATTAAGATCCGTTGTTCCTGTTGACCAGTATTCTATTGCCACACTTCTAAGGTTTTTTAAAAATTACAGTATTCATCTGATATTTTCTCCTCACAGAATCATTGTATTTCTTATAATCATGGTAATACTGTGAACCAAAACATAATCAAAACATAATTTTAGTTAAATAAGTAAAGCATCATGAACTCAATGCACAATGCAATTATGAATTACCAAACAAATAACAAATTTCCTTTTTCCTTTTTTTTTTTTTTTTTTGATTCAAAGCATAGGAGAGCTGATGTTTGTGACATAAGAAATCAATGCAGCCAAACTATATATTGGGAATAATTCTGTTTCACTTCTGCCCTCTCCCCAAGTACAGAGTCCTACCCTGAGTAACTGGCTGCAGGAAGCAACACTGCTGTAAAAAGTGTGTTTCTGAGTTCCAAATCTTGCTGCCTTTCCTCTTGCTCTGAAAAGAGTCCAAAAAGCCACTTTTGCCCAACACCTTTCACACTATCGGCATAGTGGCTTCCATCCCCCTTCCTTATCCCACAATCCTAGCAATAATCCCATTGAAAACAATAGGATGGGGACAAGTCTTTCTACAATGAATTCTCTTGGCATTTTTGATTCCTCTTGACATACATTGTGAGCAGTAATGTTCCTGTAGCTCACAGTACAGTTGTGTGATGTGTGCAGAATATTTAGACCTGAAAACCTTTTGGAAAGGAAACCTCATGGACAGAGTTATGACCTAGAGGTTTCATTTCCTGGTTGTGCCCGAAACCTGACTTTTGATTTTTGCTCTTTCCTTCGTGGGCGGGACTCTGCCAGATGAAATGTTTCATCCACGAGCGCTAGTTGAAGTAACGTGTGCGATGTGTGTGGGGAGTCCCCTAACGAAGAGCGCGCGAGGGCGCGTGGCGAGAGGCTCCCTCCGGCTGCCACGCGCGCAGGCCGGGCCGTGCCGTGCTGACGGTGATGCTATACGCTGTTAACTTACAGTGGTGCTGCCTTTCTTCTTTACCACTGCTTACCTATTGCGGATTGCTTCCTGCGGGCCTTGTTCATAGCCCTCAGGCAATGTTTGGGTGACCCACGAAGAAATGGAAAATCTCGCTGCTCCGGCTAAAACGGTTAGTCTCTCCAATTTCATTTAAATGTTTGGGGTTTTTTTTGGTGCTAGAAGTGAGATGTGTCTGCTTTTCCACCAATGCTATATCCCCTTCCCAAGCATGCAGTTAGAAAGGCAGAAGTAGTAGAGGAACTGAATTTCAAGGACAGTTAATGTCATTTCTCTGCAGATGACCCTACAAGCTGTGTTGCAGCTACAAAGCCTTTAGCAACCTAAAAGCTGTACTGTGCTGGAGTGTCATGGTACATTACAGCTTCACTGCCAGTGTGAAAGGAACTTGCAGTTGTTGCAGGTACAACATATCCGTTCGTCTGTTTCTAATGAAACAGAAAGAAAGCAACTCAAGAAAAGTCTTGAAAATGGTGCATAATCACAGAATCGCAGAATCCTTAAGTTTGGAAGGGACTTCTAGAGGTCATCTAGTCCAACCCCCTGCACACAGTGGATCACGTAGAGCACGGGGCATAGGGCTACATCCAAGTGAGTTTGGAAGATCTCCAGAGAAGGAGACTCCACAGCCTCTCTGGGCATCCTGTGCCAGGGCTCTGGCACCCTCACTGTCCAGAAGTTTTCCCTTAAGTTCCTGCAGAACTTTTGATGCTGCAGTCTGTGTCCATGATCACAAAGCAATGTTTTCAGTAGAGCTGAGTCTTCCATGTCCATCCCAGTGCATTTCTGTTCTTTGATTTAGGACATGCAGAGTGTGTCATTTATGTATTTTTGGTAAATCTCTCCCTGCTTCATTAGGGACCAAAATACACACAGTAATAGATCTTAGTCAATAATTTCAGTTATTTATTTACTTTACCTTGCAACATAGGCTATTTTAAGTTTTGGTTTAGCAGTTCATTTCTTCATAACAATTCACTAGCAACAAAAGAAGATACACAGTGTGTGTGAAAACCCTATCTCTATTTTCAAAAGCTTTATGGTCAGTCTGATCAATAAATCGTGGAGAAAGGAGCTTAACCTAATCTTTAATGTAAGGCTGATTTCTTATCATTTTAACCTTCACAAACATTCATAAAATAAATTGTCACTGCTATGCTTTTTTATTTTGTTTTTTTTTTTGTGCATATGATTTTTTTTACAACTAAGCTGGTTTTGAATTTTATTATTGTTGATAAACACCAATATAACAACACTCAATTGACCAGAAATACAGCTGATCCTGGTTAACTGGCCAGTAAAGCAATATATTTTTGTTATAAAAAAGATCATATAAAAAGTCCCTTCCTTTACAATCTGCTCACAAAAACACAGCTTTTATTGTGCATGTTACAATATCTAAATAGAACGAACAAATCTTCTCTAATACTCAGCTTTGGAAAACAAATGACTGTTTTCTTTGGGAAACTGTAAAAAGAGATTGAGACAATGCTGTAAAGTTTCACCAAGCTATAAAGATTTTATACCTTATGAAGAACACATAACCTTAGTAAGACAAATCTAGCTAGGTTTTTCACCTTAACTTGTAATTCTTCAGGTAATTTAGTCCAGGGCATTGCCGCCAACACGAGTTCAGATATTTATTGGCACATTTTACCTGTGTGTTTTCATTTGTTCTAAGCTGACCATATGCATGAAAACTGCATCTCCTTTTTAACTCTTTCTTATTATCTTTTTTTGCCTGCTTTGCTGATCCCTTCCTGCCAATTACACAGAAAGAGTCTGAAGAAGGCAGCTGGGCTCAGGTATGACCCTTTCACATCACTTTTCGAATAGAAAACAAGTGATAGCTCAGTTCACTTTGCATCAGTAGGAGTCTAGTGTGGTAACATTAGCTCAAGGATTGATTTATAATTGGTACATTTTATAGTTGTTCTAATACAAAGAAAACAATTTCTGTACAGCTTTGCTGTGTAAGTCACAAAGAGGCACAAAGAGATTGCAAATATATTTCCAAAAGGAAATTGCTGTACAATGTAATGAAATCATTCTCTAATTGCTCTAGAGCGTGATTTTCGCAGGGCCTCAGTAGAGTCCTATATTGAACAGGACCATCCATTAAAGATTTGTTACTGTTCCAGGAATTATAAGGAATTAGAAAAGAGGATCCAAGGAAATAGCTGCAAATATCTTATTATTGAAGCCAAGCAGTTCCATGGGCAGAAATATTCTAAAATAATGAGGAAATCTGGAATTACCCAGATGCCAATGGAAAGCATTTTCCAGCCGCATCAGTCAGAGTAAGGAGCATACTGTACCCAGGATTCATCTCCTGGGATGTGCAGTCCTCTCACCATACATGGTCTCATTCCTGTTACTTCGGGCATTACTTTTCCCTTCTAAAGTCCAACAAGAACTAGAGCTGAGGGGGTTATTTCTAGTCCACTTATTGCCAAATTCCCCTCCTAACTTTAGCTCTCTGTTTTTCATTTGGAGTAACATCTGATAAAGAAATAGACACAACTAAGCTTTGAAAGGAGGCCTGAAACCGATCCCCCTATCAGGTCTTGTGCAGGAACCTGCTTCCATTTGGCAGCACCCAAGATGAGAAAGCACTTTTACATCAGGCCAGGCTGATACTAACCTGCACACTGGCTTCTTGGAAGTGTGTGGCTTGCAGCTACCTTGAAGAAGTAATTTATTGAGATCTGCACTTGATGCACTTAGCTTTGAGTTACAGTCTCAATCTTTGTCTCAGAAGGACTACAGGTTCATAAATAGGCATAAATAGGAATTGCATTAATGACACCAGTCATTAGATCTCACTGAGGAAATCAAAGCTCCCATTAAAGGCTGGCCCAAACTCCAGTTGCTTCACTGAGGTCAAGTCTGTGTTTCCAAACTGAAGCCTAGCACAAGTGCTCCTGGAGTCGGAGGTCTCTTGGAGGTTTCCAGTCTGAAACTATAACTTCTTACTACAACAATTCTAAGCATTTTGCAAAGCCATAAAATAAAATATAGCTAAGTAAAACTGTTGCTATTAGTAACAAATATCTTACAGTGGTCTACAACTCAAATGATGAAATAATGCACAACCAGAACAAAACTCAGAACTCAAACTTCCTAAAATGAGAAAGAAAATACTAGAAACACACATAGCATATACTTTTGTTTTCATTTCATGATAGAGGCTTAAACAATTAAAATGAATTATTTTCCTTCTCTTTTTTTTTTCTGTAGACCCTGGCTTACGGTGATATGAACCACGAATGGATAGGTAACGAATGGCTCCCCAGTCTGGGCTTACCTCAGTACCGCAGTTATTTTATGGAGTGCCTGGTAGATGCGAGGATGTTAGATCATCTGACAAAGAAAGATCTGCGTGTGCACTTAAAAATGGTCGATAGCTTTCATCGGTATGTTTGCATGACTACTACACATTTAAAGACTTCTCTTTGCCTCATGTGGTGCTCAGTACTGCCCAGAATAAAAGTGCTTAATTTTTAGTGTTGGTGCTTGGCCAGCTGCACAGAAAGGGCCAGCAATCAGACCCAAGAAAAGTTCAGAAACCTTCATAAACAGCAACTACTGCACTGCAGTTTTGTCTCTCATAACTACGAATTGTTATAGTCACAAAATGCAGAGCAAAGAGTTGTTAATGTATACATAAAGCTTTGACAGTACATAAGTAGTAACAATTTCTTAAGTGGTTTTAAAGGGTCAGAAGCTGGTAGGCCTGAAGGTCAGACATCTCACATTCATGAAGTGCTGTTGTGTGCCGCACTCCAAAGCTGTTAAGGCTAAAAGCAAATTGATAGTTGGTCAGGTTTTCTAGGGAGATAGCTGGTAAGCTAAACTAGAAATAGGGAAACACAGTCAGATAGACTTTATGGGGAATTACGGTAGTATGACAAGAAGTGGGTGGGTTTTTTGTTGTTGTTTGATTGGTTGTCAGTCTGATTTGACACTTCTTTGTAAGGTATGATTTGACAAAACTTTTCCATGGTCTCGAAAGAGTGGACTTTTGTATTCAGAAAAAAAAATTAATGTTGGGGTTTCTTATGTTAGATCATGTATTCAGACATCTTCAATTGGGTTTTGACCATTTCATTTTTGAAGTCTGTGGAGCTCTTTTTATGGTTATGCTCTCCCCAGGTGTCTTGAGATTTGCTACATGAGCACCATAAAGCACCTCATGTGAAATGCAGGAAATACATCCTAAATATGTTCCTATATTCAAAATTATTTTTATTAACTCTATAAATGTTTCTCTTTAAATAACAGAACAAGCTTGCAATATGGAATCATGTGTTTAAAGAGGTTGAATTATGATAGAAAAGAACTGGAAAAGCGAAGAGAAATGAGTCAGCATGAAATAAAAGGTGATAGTTTCTGGGAATGAATACTGGGAATGTTTCTTCTTTTGAAACTTCACACTATCAACCCCTTGTCATGCCATTTTAGCAAAGCATTTAGGCATGTGCTTAAAGGAAAGCTTACATAAGTCCATCCAAGAACACAAAAACACTTCTCAAATTATACACAGTTAAGTACTTTGCTAAATTGAGGTTGTAATTCTGAGTGGTGGTTTGATCTCTGTACCATTTGCTAAATTGGATTCTGGAACAGATCTCATCCCAGCCTTCTTCAGTTTCAGAAATAGGAGGCCAAATATCCTCAGTGGGACTTGCTGGGAACAACATGGGAAATCTGAGGACGGGGGTCCCACCTTTCTGCTTCTGAACAATCTTTGCCTTTGATTTCTTATTTTAAAAATGTGCTTTACAGTCAAAGTTACTTGGAAGGGTGACCACTGAGGCAGCTGTTGGAGAAAAACCAACTCCTTTGAGTTTACAGTTTAATATTTTGCTCTCTGTCAGGCTTTGATCTAAAAGGTTAGTTCTTAACAGAATTGGGCTTATTGAAAGATTTCATAGCTGGTTACTGAGTTCTTCCCTTTTCTGTATAAAGCTCCCTAGGGCACTTGGAAGCTCCCTGTATGGTGGTTTTAATATGTGACCGTAAGGGTTTGTCTCCCATTGTCAGAAATGAATCCTCTGATTTCTTTAAGCTTAGCAAGCTTTGACAGCACCTAATGCTTCTCAAGTGCAATGCTAATGGGAAGAGCTGAAAAAGCTGAGCACTGTAGAGGAGGAGTGAGTGGCTACCAGGAAAATACATGCCTGTTCAGCATCTGATGGCACATACTGATGCAAGGACATGGAGGTGGCCCCAGTGTCAGTCAGCTTGGCCAGGTGCACCTGGGGACCCGGTAGCGGAGCTGGGCATCGATCTCAGGTTCTGATGTAGCTCCAGTGCTAACCCTCCTTACCACGTGGGCCACCAGCCTTCTCCCAACCTTCACATTCTCCGCATCCACCAGATAGACATGGTTCCTGGTGGGGCTTTATCTTGGTGATTCCTGGCTGCCACAGTGTGTGACCCCAAAGTCTGGGATGCTCTTGGTCCAGGATGGAACATGCCTGCCCCAAGGAGAAGCCACAGTAGCCCTATTACCTCAATGATGTCCTGAGCAGGAACACCCTGACCACTTAGCAATACAAAACACTATATTACTTTTTCTAGTCACAAGTATGAAGGTCAGGATAAGTAACTTTCTTTTAAGGTTATATACAGAGTTTTTTCCTAATAGCCAGATCATCCAAAAAGCTTTCATAGCTCATTTTGTTTTGCCTTAGCTTTATAACTGGCATGGACCTTAAAAGCTGGACCAGCGTTCAGAAGTAAAAATAATTGCTATGAATTCTGCATTTTCAGTGAATTCATAGTTTGCTTAATGGCATGTTGTAAAATGGCAGGTGCTGACCCAACTGTCAAAATGTTTGAGACAAATCTCCCAGGTGAAGCCTTAAAGAGATGATATTTCTTCTGCTCCCTTTCACTGTTAAGCTGTAAAATCTCGCCTGCGAGTTAGTCTTTTTTTTTTTTCTTTTTAATATATGTGTCTGTAATGGCACCACTCTGCTTTCTCGGGTTTCTTTCTCTGCTTTACTTTCTAAGCACAGTGTCTTAAATGAGACACTGGAAGGTGCATGAGACACCTTCCTCTGCAGGATACTGGCTTGATAAAGAGAAAAGGGCAACAAGTATCCAAGAGAGTGGGAGGAATTGTCTTCTGCAGGTGCCTTGTGGAACACCTTTCTACTCTAGAAACATATGTAGTTTAGAATAAACATTTAAATTAAAGTGGATAAAATCACATTTCTCACATCCTCCCACACCTAAGATTATGATAAGAGACAGTGAAGCCATTTGAGTTACTTTTATACCTTGCTATCATTCCTCATATAAAAACTAAAGCAGTGGGACATCTCCAGTGCATGCACAGCTATATGCATGGACTTGTGCAATTTGCAAGTTATCAGATCTCAGGAGACTGAACCTGTGTTATTTCCTTACAGATGTGCTGGTATGGAGCAATGATCGAGTCATACGCTGGATACAAGCTATTGGCCTACGAGAATATGCAAATAATATCCTAGAAAGTGGTGTACATGGTTCACTTATAGCACTTGATGAAAACTTTGATTACAGCAGTTTAGCTTTATTATTACAGATTCCAACACAAAACACCCAGGCAAGTTCGTTCATGCTACTTCTCATTAATCTGTACACATTAATCATTTTTTATTCATCCTCAATCATTTTAATTGTTTCCTTTGGTATCTCTAGGCACGACAGATCCTTGAGAGAGAATACAACAACCTTTTAGCACTAGGAACTGAAAGAAGACTTGAGGAAGTAATTAATTTTGTTTAAATATTTATAAAATCTCACAGGAAAATATTTATAAAAATGTAGTGCAATGCATGAAGATATGTTAATTCGTAAGTTATTAGAGGCAGTTACAGCTGAAAAAATAAATAAGAAATGCCAAAGTCAGGGTTTTCAAAGTAAGCTCTTTATTATTGCTTATTCAAAACTATTTTTCAAAATTATTTGGGGTTCTTACTTTAAATGAACATTTTCTATAGAGGACACACACAGAAAGAATGGAAACCAGTGGGCTAGAGCAAGTTGGGGAATGCCTCTGTAGCCTATTTGTTAGAGCAGAAGGAAAAAAATAAAATAGAGAAAGTCTGTGTTTGTTCTTTTCTTTAAAGATAATCAAGCTGTACAACAATTTGATTTGGGATGGGGCAATTAATTATCCAAGATGGGGAATTTCAGATCCATTTATAGAAAATGTTCATGTTAAAGAAAGAGTCCAGTGAAAAAATGTTCCAGTCTTGGTTTTCTGCATGTGAGGAGTAAAAGGCTTAAGTACTTAAAGCCCAAAATATGGGATAATTTCTGTGCATGTACATGTTAGCACTTTATGTAAGTTTTGCTCCAAATAAAATAACACACTCTGGTACTCTCTATAATTATACTTGGAAGAGAAGGAAGGTCCAAATTAGCTGGCACTAAAAATCTCTGTAAATCTTGCCTATTATATCAGGCAAGAGATTTAAGTAAAGCTTTCCACCCAACTATTTAATACTTCTAAAGTATTTGCTTTTGCCAGAGTGTCTCAAATGCATAGTAGTTATTGGATGCAAGGAAACAGAGTAGGATATTCACAGTGAGATGAATGTGATAGCAGGAGGGGCAGCAGGCAGCTGGCTAATTAATCCCAAATTTCCTTTTGCTTTATCAAACGCAAACCTGTGCCTTGACAGAGCGATGACAAGAACTTCAGACGCGGCCCGTCGTGGCGACGGCAGTTCCCTCCGCGCGAGGTGCATGGGATCAGCATGATGCCCGGCTCCTCGGAGACGCTGCCCGCGGGATTCAGGTTAACCACAACATCAGGGCAGTCACGGAAGATGCCAACGGACGGTAGGCAGCGATTTCTGCACTTACTATCCGAAAGAAGGAGGCGGCTTCTATCATGCTGCATTGACGTGTAGTGTGTGGCTGCCTCTCAACAGAGTGCCTGACTTCATTTGACCAGTGCAAGCATGAGTGAAGCTCGGGAAACTCGAACTTGAGAAGCACTCACCTGGCATGCCATAATTTTTTCAGCTTGAATTCAGAATGTCAGGGTTCATTTAAAAAAAAAAATAATAATATCTAGTCTTTGCATCCTCCTGGCTGCTAAGGAGCCATTCAGAAACAGAGGAATTAATTAATTTGCTGGCTTTCATGCCATTGCAGATGGCATCTGAGCATTTTTTTCCAGCTAATAAACCTCCCTAGAAAATGGATTTTGTTTTAGAGAATGAACCTAGAAGGTGGTCTGTCATCTTTATTTTCCTATTTGGCTTTCAGACTAACCATCTTAACTTGGAATATCAAACAACTGAAGCTGTTAACAGTTAAGCAGATAGGTAGTGCAGGTAGCAAGCACTGAATTTCAGTTACTGAATACCATTCTTCATTTTTCCCTGAAATCTTTTAATTCTGAAAAGACATACTAACTTGTTTGAGCAAGTAGCAATCAGGTCATAATTAAAATAAAAGTAAAATGAAAAATTGTGATAAGAGAAGGGACAAAACCCACTGCAACTATTCCTTGGGATATATGAACATTAAAACCATGCCTATATGCCGATCTGAAGTCCTCAGGAAGTTCTGGTACACAAATTGGCTAGTACTACGACAAGTTTCAAGTACTACCAGCTGTTCATTTCCTATGTAACTATTGTTACCTTTATCTATTCATAGACTTGTCTTATTTAAAGAAATCTAATAAACTGTTGGTAGTTCTTACATTTTGTAAGGACCTTGGTGTAGCATTATAGCTGCCTAAATCCCATTGCAGTCTTTCACCTTAAAACTATCCCTTGGACTGACTGCCTTACTATCATCCATTGCCTCCACCACTCATGTGCACACTTTGCTTTTAGTCTTGCACTTTTTTGGCAATGACAAAGTCAAAAGACAAGAAGAATCCATTTAAAGGCAATTTCCATTTACAAAGGAAGATATCAGTCCCCCAGGTATTTCCATGGCTTGCATTACTAATCTAAGAACCTTAGAAATATTGATTTTGTCTTCTGGCCATACCAGGAAGTAAAAGATACCATTTCCATTTTCACAGAGGAGCAGGGGATATTTACTGCTTGTTAGAGGTTGTCTAAACAATGTATGAATGAGTTGAGAGCTTGACCATGCCCTGATCATGTTATCAAGTGGCACAGTGTAATCTAATGGCCATTCTGCCAGTGGGAAATAGACTGGGTGTTTTACCTTCGTGTTTCTCAAGAGGTTTGAGTTTGTTTGTGTCTGTTTGCAATCCGCAGTTGCTTCATCACGACTGCAGAGGTTAGACAGCTCGACAGTTCGCACATACTCATGCTGACAAGGCCTAGCAAAGAAGCCAGCACTGAATTGTTGTGAGTATTCATAAGGGGGATTATTAAAGATGTATGTAATGGTGCACTGCACCCAATGCCCTATGGCACTGCTCAATGAGAGCCACCATGGAGCTGAGGACCCAACTAGGATTCCCTGAGGAACACGTTTCATCCAGACCACAGCCTCAAGCTCAGTTCAGGAGGCGCAAAGCTCTTCTTTCCCCATCTCACATAGCAGGGTCTCTCTGCTGACAAGCCACAATCACATCCTCAGAAGATGAGACAACTCTTTTCAGACCACTCTCCTCAGATGACAGCTGACCAAGCATAGTATGTTTTGTATGTTCTCAAACTTAAAGCTAGAATTGGGAAGAGATAATTGCAATAGGTAATACTTTGAGAGCTTGAAATAGTCCCACCCTGAGCTAGCAAGAAAAGCAAACAGAAGTAAAATATACTGAAAGGGAATTATTGTCCTAGATATTTATTTTTACGCAATGAGAGCTGTGACTCAATCTAGGACATTATTTTTTACAGAGATTCTTGTATTTTTTTTCTCAAAAGTGACCAGTGGCAAAGAAAGGTGATGGATGCAAGCCTGGATCAAGGCTGGTACCAGAGCTCTAACTGCATAAATGTCTCCCCACTTAACTATTGCTATGAGTCTCACAGTTTTCCTTCAGGCAGAGCTCTATGGACAATACTGTTTAGCATACAAAATACTGTTAGCATACAGTTAACGTACTGCTCAGCATACTAAATCATCAGTCTGACAAAAAAAAAGTACTGACATGATGAGCGCTTCCATCAGTATGGCCCCATTTCATGCTGTTATCCTCTCAGGAACACAGTTGTCCTCTCCACATATTGCTTTTTTTCCAGAGAAGTATAGGGGAGATGGAAAGTGTATTTGGATACCGCGAAAACCTAACCAGGCATCAAACATCTAAGTGCTTCTTTGGCTGATTTCTAGGCAAGAGATGCCAGGATCTGTAGGAAAGGCATTGCTGCTGCTGCAATTGGCATTAAGATTTTAATAATTCTGGGCATGTTCAAAAAGCACTTAGGAACCAGCAGATTCTACCTGTAGAAAATATAGACTGCTTCATAGCTGTTCAGGAGACTGCATGACTCATTGCTTCCAATGGGCACAGAAACTTGTAGCAGTCACTTCTCCTTTCTCTTATCCTTCAGCATTATCCTATGTCCTTTGGCACTGTATATACTGTATAAACTCCCACTGTATTCAATTCATAAAAACAAATTGAAAAAAAAAAGTGTAGCGGCCCTATATAGGTATTATAAATATATATGTAAATATGTATATATTTAATGTATGTATACACAAACTGTGTATTTTCACCAAAAAGATGCTTATACACAGTTAGGCAAGGTATTTAAACTTGTTTGAAACAGTTTATGGCACCGGTGATAACAGTCTTGACAAGACTGAAGTTGTTCAGGTGCATTTCAGGTGTTCAGGTGCAAAGGCTCATATGAGGATGACTGAAACACCTACTCCTTTTAAAGAAGGAATGAGATGGTATGAACTAGCATGGTAGTGTTTC
This sequence comes from Nothoprocta perdicaria, assembly GCF_003342845.1. Classification (NCBI taxonomy): domain Eukaryota; kingdom Metazoa; phylum Chordata; class Aves; order Tinamiformes; family Tinamidae; genus Nothoprocta; species Nothoprocta perdicaria. The sequence goes on along the minus strand of NW_020455877.1, from coordinate 662,174 downwards.
TAAGTGCAATTGCAAAATGTCAGGTAGCTTAGTTATCCAGAAAGCAAAGAGACTAATTTTTCATTTGGATAGATTAAATAAAACGTAAGCCCTTCTGAGCCTCCCTCTGGGAGGCCTGGTCTTGTAACCTTGCCTAGAGCAGACCAACATCTGTGGCACTCTGGTGGCTCTGTTTACATGGGCCTGAGCCTAACTAAGTACAGAGGGGCTGGCTGGGTGAACTTGCTGCCACACACAACAGTACAAGGGAGTTTTGGGGAAGAATAGATGGGAACAGACACAGGAAGCACAGAACGAAAGCAGAGCTGCAGATGGGTTACACAGGGATGAAATTATCTGCTTTCCAGTTCCGCTGTAGGTGTTCTCTAATCAGTTATTGAAATCACAGATTCACAGATTCACAGAATATTTAAGGTTGGAAGGGACCTCTAGAGATCATCTAGTCCAACCTTCCTGCTCAAGCAGGCACGCCTACAGCATGTGGCACAGGGTGGCATCCGGGTGGGTTTTGAAGACCTCCAGAGTAGGAGACTCCACAACCCCCCTGGGCAGCCTGTTCCACTGCTCTGTCACCCTCACAGTAAAGAAGTTGCTCCTCACCTGGAGACGGAACTTCTTATGCTTCAGCTTGTGGCCATTACCCCTCGTCCTATCGCTGGCCACCAGTGAGAACAGCTTGTCCCCTTCCTCCCTGCATTCTCCCTTCCTGAACTTATACATGTTAATCATATCCCCTCTGAGCCGTCTCTTCTCCAGAGAAAACAGGCCCATCAGGGTGGGCAGAAAACATGACCTGGCACCTCCAGACAGGTATATTAACATACTTGGCCCAGTCTGAATATGTTCTCAAGGCCTAACATTTAGCATCAAGGCTGCCTGTGTCTGACCATTTGAATGTGCAGAGAAGTTGATCAGAGAGCGTGTGAGACCAGTCGGCCTGGTGCCACGGCGGCTCCCACCATCTGGAGGCAGATCCCCAGATTTGTCTAAACATTGTCTAAACATTTGCGACTCACGAAAGACAAGTCATCCCCAAAGGAGAAGATCAAGTCAGGAGAGTCTCACGGCCACGGGGAGGGAGCACCAGAACAGCTTCAATTTTCTAATAATGAAACTTCAAAGGGAATTTGGTAGAAGCAGGTATGTCCTTTATTAATGCAGGACTCCAAAGAGGATTTGTAAAGAAAAGTGGAGAAGACAACTTCCAGAAAGCTGTGCGTGATGATCTTGGAGCAGCTTGTCCACAGCAAAGAAATCATCAGGGTCATAAAGGTGTAGGCTGGCAAGTGAACACGGAGAAACACAAAATTGTTAACAGGATCTATACAACTAAAACATGCGTTTAGCCTGTGCCAAATACAGGTCTGTAGATGCAGAAAACCATAGCTCCAATGCTGAATCAAACCAAGAAATAGCTGTAAAGTGATCATACATAGGAGTTTGTTTTATCTAGGTCAGGAATCTGTACATATTAATAAAAGATATAAATCTATTAATACATTTTTGGGACTAATCTAAAATTAAACAGCAAATGACTATCTCCCTTAAAGCTTTAGTAAAACACGCAATAACTTATTCACTGCTATATTTCTGTTGGTGTCACTGCATCCTAGATCAGATGAGAATCAAAGAATCTTGCTAATTAATGTTTATTTTTTTTCCTTTAGATGTCATCTCTTTCTTCTACCTTACCTGAAGTGCACTACCACTACTTAGGAAAAAGAGCATTAAAACTCTCGTCAAGAACAGGGTAATAGGGAAGAGAACACATAAATTTTATCAAACAAAGAGCTATGATGTTCTTTTCAATTATTGATTAGTTTAAAACAATTTAAAAAAAAACTAAATTATTAAAAGAAAAACAACCTCCCCCTTTCCTCTCAGCATTTCTGTCATCAGAAATTTGGCAGTAGTGCACATCCAAAGCTTTTATCAAATGAAGCCACTCATTCTTACATCGTTACATCTGTTTTATTGTAAAATACTAGACATTTACGTATTTACTGTGTATGTATTTCTTTTAAAATGTGTAAGTCTTATGTAAATTGATATAAATATGATTTTTTAAAAATAAAATCTATGGTACATGGGGTCTCAGTGCAAACATTTGACAATACAGTGTCAATAATACTGTTTGTATCTTTCCATTCCACCATTTTTACAGTTTTTGGATTGTAAGAGTCAAATGAATATGTTTAGCAGAGTTAGAAGCTTCAACACGTTCTTACTGAAGAAATCTGTCAATATTTCAAGCTGAACGCCTGCCTCTGATGATGTACAATAGAATGACATAACCTGGAACTGGAGCCAAAATGGACCTCTACAGACAAAATGGAAATGTCAGCTCTCTATAGAGAATCACCATGATGGCTCACCTCTTTGAAAAAACAAAAAAGCAAACTAAATCCAGAACTGTTTACAAGAAAAGAAAAAATTTAGTAAAACATGATTTATACAAAACAAAAACTTTCTTCTACGTTACTTGCGGACCAAGAAGATTCTTGCTTTACCAAGAGCCACCTTTTAGTTCCAGGATCTTCAGTCACCAGCCAGCATTGGAAAATAAAAGCTACTGTTTGCATAGAATCCAGTTCTCAAGTTTCCAAGCATATTCAACACAGAAGATGAAAGAAAAAGAGAAGCCAACTCCCACCATTTCTTCATTATAACAGGGCATTAGACAGGCTCCTGTCTAACGTTATGCTTTTAGCCAAGATGGCCTTGCTGAGACTTCACAGAAGTCAGTTTTATCAGAGGAAATAACTGAAAGACAGAGCGATCAATATATAGTGTATAAAAGTTTAGAAGAGCAACTATTACCTGCTGTGGCTTTATTTGGTGGTGTTATTGTTGTTTATTCTTTGTTTAAATGGGAAGTTTCAAAGTAAGACCTATTTAATAGTCATTTACCTATTTGCGATTTTTCTGCTGCTTGATCTTAGCTCAAGACCTGTCTTTTAGTTATTTCTTTTAGCAGTTTGATCAGCAATGTTTGCACGTACATAAACATTTGTTTTGTCTCCTTTCATTTGGCAAATTTCAGTCAATCGGATGGTGAAAGATTTTTCTCCCCCAGCGTCAATAAAAAAAAGAATTCAGTGCTATTTGTGTTTATAAGTCTATTAAGCTTGGTGCGTAGTAGCATTAAGTAGTTTGGATGCCACATGCTTCTCTGAGCATAAGCACATTTTGCCACTAAGGGGTGTGAATTATGATGAATTTACTGGTCGTAACATGCCACGAGAGGGAGCACTGAACTTGCTTTTGTGTACTTGCTTCTTGTCTATATCTCATAAATACCTTCTTAAGAGAGGCAGTGAGGAGGAGGGGGCGGCCTCTTTTCAGTGGTGGACAGTGATAGGACTAGAGGAAACGGCCACAAACTGAAGCACCAAAAGTTCCACAGGAACTTAAGGAAAATTTCTTCACTGTGAGGGTGACAGAGCCCTGGAACAGGCTGCCCAGAGAGGTTGTGGAGTCTCCTTCTCTGGAGATCTTTAAAACTCGCTTGGATGTGGCCCTGTGCCCCGTGCTCTGGGTGTCCCTGCATGTGCAGGGGTTTGGACTAGACCTCTGAGGTCCCTTCCAACCTTAAGCATTCCATGATTCTACAGCACGGTGGCTTTGACAGGAACACGGCTGTTCAGACACAGCTCTTAGGCTCTTACGTAGAGCCCTCGGGCCCAACCAACCAGGTTGCTCATGTTCTCTCTTCTCCTCCTCCAACCCTCCCCCTTTTGGATGGCTTTAGCCCAGAATGTCACGAAGTAAAGCAACGCAAGCACCAGTTCCAGTGGCTGTAGTGTCATTCGAACACACGCCCTCCTCGCAAAGCCCAGTTCTACTTTTTTCCCCCCAGGATTTTTTTCTCAGCCCTTATTAGTACAGCCCACACTCACATTCAGGGGGCAAAGGGCAATGAGGTGTGTTGGGGTAAGGAAAGTGCAAAGTCTTGGGAATAAAGTGGTAGGCATACTGCCCCTGGAGTACAGAACCTCCAAATTATGTCCCCAGTGGAAAGAAACAGCTCATTAAATTAAATTTAAATTAAATTAAAAATATATTTTAAAGATAAAAATATTACTGTGACTAAGGCCAGCACCAAAATTAAAAAATCTCCATATACATCCCTCTCTCCCTCCTGTAAGATAAAGCTCTACTCTTTATATCTAGAAATTATGATTATGCTAAATCTTGGCCAGTTCGGGTTCTTTTGCACACAAGAAGTAATTATCACACCAACCTTTCCCAATCTAATCACATGCTTTATCTAAAGAACAGAATTTAAAGAAGTGTTCGCCTATCCCTTGTTATAGATGATTGCTCTCCATGGACTGAACAACCGGGTTGCTGGGCAGCAAACAGAACTGTGCACAGAAATCGCTCCTCCCTTCCCCACCAGCGATGGCAAAAATTTCCCCCTCCTTTTCCCAAGTCGGCACAAATATAAAGCTGTAAACAATTCTGCAATCATGGGGAAAAAAAAAGAATAATCATTCTGCAATTTCAGAAAAAGGCTCCCTGGAAAAACAAAAACAGTGCCCATGAAACAACTATATTTCTGTACTGCACTGCTGCTTTAAACAGCTGCTGCTTTAAACATTGCAGGGTTTTTTTGGCCTGCATTTTCTGAGTGGTGATGCATTTTGCACGTTAGCTGAGCGCACTGACCACTCTGCTTTTCTCCTTCACTCACTTTTGATCTGGAACCATCTCTACCTAAACGCGCACACACACACACACAAAAGCCATCTAACATGCGCTGGCTTCCTCTGAAAGCCCAAAAGAAGTAATAAATGTCATGGAGACACTTTTTTTTTTTTGTCATGGAAACACTTTTAAATAAAACTGCTAACTACTGAAGGTCTTCAAAAAAATCAGAGTGATATCTTGTCAATAACGGGCAACTAACCCCTCCCAAAGGCTAGTGCCTACATTGCTAGTGTTGGTTTCTGGACATTTGGGAATTATTTTGTTTAAGTCAGATACTAAGTTCTAGACTCTATCCTGTTTTCCTTTAAAAAAAAAATAGTCCTCATGTTACTGTGAGGGAAATTGAGGAGAAACATGAGATATCAGTGGGAAAACTATACAAGGCCCAGGAAACAAATTAACCTCCCTTCTATCCTATTCTAGTATTTTCCTACAGGGTTTGTATTTGCACTAATTCATTTCTCTCCTGCCCCTTCTGCATATGTTTATAGCACTGTGGGTCCAGCTGGGGTAACTGTACCAAAAACTAATGTCTATGTTTTCACTGCACCTACAAGTAATAGACATCATACCCTTCATGAATGTGCCACAACTTCTCTGTGCTGAAGATACTTGTATTTTCTCATGGAAAAAAGAAAACATTTGGTAATACTGTCTGAAGACAGGCACGGAATTCAGTACAGATATGCCTGTAAGATTTCTATCCTCTTTTAAAGGCTGCAGCCAAATTAAAAATAGCATATAGTAACAAGAATATTAATGGTATCACAATATTCCACAGGGCTTATTCTCAACTGGATTAAAAATGTAAGTCAAGCCATGCACTACCTGGTCAAGCCAGCATGTTAAAAGCATGTGCTCTTTAGCATCTGATTATGAGCCCATTGCCCCTATTTTGAACTTAAAAACTACTTTTGTCCAAAATGTCCTATAGTGACTAACTTGCTTTTAATGAGCTGCACTGAGTGACTCCTATTTCTTGTATTGCCTGAAGAGCAGCTCTGCACATCCTACCACGGCCTTCAAGACTTTGCAAAGTTTATTCTCTTCTCCTAGCCCTGCTCTCTTCCTCTCCTTAAATCAGAAAGGCTCTAGCCCTTTTATTTGCTCCTTAAAAGGCAGCTACTCCAAAACACTTTAACTCCTCTTTTCTACACATCATCTACTTCCCCTGTGTCGTCCTGGGGATGCAGTGACCAAAATGGCACACGACACTCAAAACGTGGGCACAGCCACGGTGGTTAGTTTTTTTGCTCTCAATACCCTTCCTGATGATGCCCATCATCACGCTGACTGTTTGGAGCTGTCACTTTACAGCTAACTTTAAAGAACTATCAGTGATGACACCAAGATGACTCTACTGACCTGCACGTGGCCAGCATACTTCACTAAGTTGCAGTGTTTCGTAACTGAAATTCTCTCCTCAGCTGCTGCAGGACACTCCATTATGTGTCACAGGCCTCCTGTTAAAGCTTTAGTATCTCAGTAATCCATCCAGAAGAAAATAATAATCCTGATCCATCTGCTGCAAGTTACCTAACCGTTTCACAGTTATTAGGACATTGCTGAGAAGCAAAATTACTCCTACATATAAATCACTAATCAGTTAGTATATCTACCACAAAACAACATTAGCCTTCACTTAGTCTTTAAATATTTTTGCTCCTTGTCCAGATTGTGACTTTCAGCCACATTAAATAGCTGAGCAAGATGGCTACCTTATCATGCAATTATTTGCCCAAAATCAGAGTCAAACCACGCTATTCTGTTATATGACTGTATGGCTTGATCCAACAGTTGGCTCAGCTGCACATAGTCCCAAGTAAAAACCCTGTGGTTTAGGGTAGTAAGTAAAAACCCTTATGGACTATTTGGTTCTTTTTTTTTTTTTTTTGTTATTATTGTCTACGTCACTGGTAGAAGTTACTAGCTGTATAGAAAAGGTCACAGGCTCATGGTGGAGTCTGAACCAGGTTATTTTAAATAGCTATCTATCCTTTGCCATTTGGCTGCAATATCAACCTGCTGTTGATACTACTGTGTCACTTAACAGTGCTACAGTCCTTCACTCTAACCAAAAAGTAACAGTAGTTCTAGATACCGTCTTCTGAGGATACCCTGCAACAGTAAAATATGTCCTGAGTTCATTTCTACCTTGCTTAGCCTATGTAGGGAACCTCTCCTTTATCCCGACATTTGAATTCACCTATCGCTTCCCTTTACTACCTGTAGAAAGTAATGCTGAGTTTGGATAACTTTGCAGTTGTTGTTATTTTAAAACATTTCTATAAACATGCATTTTAAAAAAGCTCCTTTCATTTATAGCTTAGTTTAAAATGCAGCTTGAGAAGTAATGTGTTTAGAGTGTGTATCCTCCACCTGCTTATATTCTGAGAACCTGCACACTATTTTGGAAAGGCCTGTGAATTCCAGAATGGTCTGCTTAGCATGTGTATTTGCTAAATTTCTTGGCTAAGTATATGTGTCTCAGCAAGTCTGAAGCATCTGCTTATGTCAACCTCCAAAAAAATCCTGGTTATCCTTTTTGTAAGAGTGATACACACAACAAGAAAATCAGCAAAAATGCGAAGAGTAAATGTGTTTTTCTTTCAATTTCACATTGATTTTTATTCACTGTTACTAGTGAAAACAGTTTTCACAGATTTTTAAAGCTATAAGACATTCTACAAAAAGGCACTTCAGAAAATCATTGAAGGAAGTTCATTTGTAACTGACAGACTTGGCAGAAATCAGTAAAACCAGAAAAATAACTTTACTCTTTTTAAAAAAGATAAAGCTCATATTTTACAAGTGAAAATAATTTATAGCTGCAACAATTTTCAAGTTAAAATTTCTACTTATTGCTGTCCTCAGACTTTGACTTATCTTTTGTAAGCTGTTTTAGCCAAATTCATGTTATTGTTCTCATTATATGATAATGGATTAAAATGTAAGGTCACAAGAGATCATATTGTAATGATGTAACGAATCCTTCTAATTTAAGGCTATAAAAATGCATGAATTCTCTTGTCAATTCTTAGCAATCTTAATATTCAGCATAAAATGATAATATGTAGATGCTTCAGTATGTTTTGTTAGCTATGACAATGTTATACACAATGCCTTTTCTGTAGTAAAAAAGTCAGTCCAAAATCATTGCTAATTTTCCAAGTACGTGTTTTTTCTTAACAGAAATCCCTTTGTATATCCCAGTACCAGCAAGTTTGTTATTAACCTCTTCTCACATTCGATTTGTCTTCAACACTTCTTCAATGTGCTTAAACACACTAGCATCTTCAATGGTTGGTGTTATCTGAAAAGGAATACAAAGAAGCACGTGATAGTTGTTTGCTACCCTTCAAAGAGTAATGAAACAGAATGCAATCCAGTGAACCTTCTAACTCTAGCTTTCAAAAGCTCAGCTGAGAACACGGTATTTGGAGATGTCCTGTACATGAAGATCTTCTGGGTAAGATACAGTATATGCAATATGCTACCTGTCGTCAAAGAGGACTTTAAGAATGGTCTAGAGTATCAAAAAGATAGTGTTGAGACTTTGTATGTGCGCTTAATTCAGACAGACAGACAGACATCTACAACTTACGCTGTAGGGCTTTCCGCTGACCAGAGCAGAAAGCGCTGAACGCGGGATCTTGCCCGAACGCGTTTTGGGCAAGTGCTTCACAAACACTCCCTTCTGGAAAGCTGCCACTGGACCAATGTTTTTTCGAACTTGCTCAACAATTTCTTCCAAAATCTTCTTCTCTTCTGTCTTTACACCTGAAGGAGAATTTCAAATGCTTTAACCTTTCCCTGATCTTATAAAAGTTTCAGTAATGCATCAGTAATAGCGGGTTCTCACCTTCCCTCAGCACACACAGTGCAAACGGGACGTGCCCTTTCAAGGCATCCTCCTTGCCTACAACAGCACAGTCAGCCACAGCATGATGGAAGAGAACACACTGAGGGAGAGAATAAAATAAAAACAACTAAATGAAACTAATAATAATTTATACATATCAGTGAAAAGCTTCTACAAATATTCACATTAAAAAAATCTTACATTTTAAGAGCAAAAATTGCTTAGTCGGTAAAGCTTAGGATTTTAGTTACATTACACCTTTTGCTTTCCATCCACAATGGTAATACCACACTGTGGTAACCCTATATCCACAATTTCATCAATACTTGCAGACCCAACTGTACCCAACATATACTTCACTGTGAATGAATTCAGTCATATTACAATGCTTACAATGACTTAAAGCAACAAAGCCAAAAGTTAAAATGGATTCTACTTTCCCTAGGAATAGTGTATTGTAGAAGCAACATCTGAGGTTTCTCCTGGTAGTGACAAAGATCCAACAATTCCAGTAATTAATGCTTCTGGTCAATATGTTGCCATTAAGCATGGTCGTTACTTAAAGTGCAATGCAAAATTGGTCTGTTAAGAGTTTAAAATTACCGTATTTTTTAAGACAAGGCCAAAAAGAACAGCAACAAATTAGCAGCAGACATTTGAAAGTGGCTTAAAAATAAGAGAAAGAAATGACATTTATGGAATTTGTGCTGTGCACAAGGATAAACTTCAAATCTTCTACTGCAGCAGCAGATGGAAACCTCAGGAGCCAAAGTGTTAATGCATCAATTTCTAATCTTTGATTTCAGATAAACATGGGATAATCTGTTGCTTTTGGTTTTTTTTTTTCCTTTTCAGCAAGAGTTGAGACAAACATGGTCACCACAGATATATGGACAAAACAGAGATGCACAGACCAGCACAGCCTGAGGTTCCCACCATGGCCAACATTCACTGATTGGAAAAGTAAACAGTAGCTCCTCCTGCACCACTGTAAAGATGGAGCCCCAGTGATACTAATGGTTCCTTAGCCAAAGAAACTAACTGGAACATAATGAGGGTGAAATTTTTAGTCCAAATGTTAAGGAAAACTTGCTAAGTTTGTAGCTATGATGCAAACGCAGATACTGCACTGCCGCAACACGGTGTCTGCCACTTCATTAAAGGCAATTCAATGAGCCTCTAATGCTGTATTTACTGATCATCCTGAAGAGCTATTTGTGTTCTTGTTAAAGCTCTCTCATTTAACTAGCAATTTGCTGTGTGCATTTTACCAACACTCCAGTTTGTTTAGCCTTTCTTTCAAAAGGAGAACAGACAAGCTTCTAGAATATTTAGTTCTTCCCAGGGGAAAGCTCTATTTTTCATCGTGATTTTTTTCTATTCTTTTTTTTTTTCAACTTTTCTAATTTAAAAAAATTCTATCAGTAAAGCACACTATTTAATATACTTATAAATATTATTAAGTAAAAATGACCAACAAAGTAGCTTGTGATTTAGGTTAAATCACACACAGGTTAAATTCAGAGTTTTAAAAGTGCATTTTTCCCTTGCTACTTGCTCATCACATATTTTCCCGGATTCGCTGAATAAGCAATTGATCTCTCATCAGGGAAATCTGAAAGTGGCAATTCCAGCAGTTTTGGAGAGACAAGCAAACAAGGATATGGAATGTAGACACTATTAAGAACTTCACTATTTTCACCTTTCAAACCAGTTGCATTAATGATTTTCAATGTAACAGTCAGATTTTTTTTCAAAGTTTTTTTTGTTGTTCCCCTACTTATACAATAAGAATGAGAGAAAAGAGCTCTTCAGAAGCTGAGAAAAAACTTTTCAAATCATGAAGAAGAGTGTATGTGAGTCTACATGAAAAAAATAATCCAAAATCAAACCCTTTCAAAAATACACCTTAAAACTATGCTTTAGAAATCAAAGTACTTCTAAGCCATTGCTGGTGCAACTTCTTGACACACTGAGCCTCGGTAGACTGCCTACCTTATCATAATGCATTCCCAAGGGCATAAGACATGAGAGCAGTGGAAACATTCCTGTAAACCTACCATGGTGCCTTTAGCTCTACCTTCCTCTGTGAAATCATGTCTGCTTGATCAGCTTGTGGTATGAATGCTCACTGCTAATTAAGTTCAAGTCCTCAAAGGACCTTGGTAGAAGGAATAATAATAAAATGCAATCAAGAAAAGCAGAACGAAGCTTTTTTGTGATTTTTCTTTTGGTCTTTGTGAATTCAGCTTTATTCATTTTTCACTCTTCTATTTTACTGTCAGGCAATGCTCACCTCTTCAATTGCACCTGCTGAAATTCTGTGTCCTGCAACATTGATCACATCGTCAGCTCGAGACAGGACATATAAATAGCCATCTTCATCCATATAACCTGCATCCATAGTATCATAGTATCCCTAAAAACAATGTAAACAAAAAAATAAATTCAGAAATACTACAAGGATCATCAATCATTCCTGGAAACCAACTGATCGTCTCAAATGAAGTTGGTTACTGGTTCCTGTAAAAGAGACCTCTTAATATTTTTCACCATTCTTATGTCATAATTTATCTTGGTCTTCCCTTTCCAGAAGGGTTTTATAGTCTTTGAAGATATAACAGAAGACAATACATGAAGCTGGATTTCTTCCACCCTATTTACCTTGATCCCTGAGACCTTGAGAAATATGTTGCCTGAAACTACATAAGAAGAATGAGAAAGTTAAAATGACAGATATTGAGTAAGGATACTTCCATTTGTTGAAGCTGGACATATACCAGCATCATCACATTAATACAAAGAAAAGAATTTCCTCATCAATTTACTCTTGTACTTTTATTTTGGATATTTACACAATACGAGAGTATCTCTTTCTGCATGGAAAGGGACAAGTTAGTCCCTGAATAGTTTATTTGAAAAGGAAGCATACTGCATTCAGTAAGGGTCCTCCTATATATTTACACATACCAGAGAAAATCATATATTTTGGTGTGACATTAAATTAGGACAAATGCATGTCAGCAGAAGTAGTGTATTTGAAGCTATGCTACTCTAAGGTCGTGGCAAGCCATGTATGTTTCATTGAACCAAATGACATAGCTATAGAAGACAAACTTAGGTTCAAAAACTTGAAGTTTACTTCAGTTTCTTATCTGAAAAAAAGCCTAGATATCTAAAAGCTGAAAGTGCGTATGAAGAAAAGAATGAAAAGCTTTTAAATCTCTAAGAAATCATGTATCAAAGAGCTCCCATTAAAATATCTCCCATTTAAATAAGATATGATAATATTTTAATCAATTTAAATCTACCATCATTCAGAGTCACAGAATACTATAATTTTATATAACGAATTCTGTAATTCTTACTGGAAATTTTTGGAAATATAACTTCTGGAATGTTTCTGGATTTTCCCAAAGACCTGAAAATGCTCCAGGAGGCAGAGGCAACCTGCAAACAAAAAAGAACAGAGGGAAATTAGAAACACATTAGAAACAGATATAACAATGCAGTTAACCATCTACATCCATATTTTATATTCAGATAAATAATCACTGACTATGCAGCCAGAAAACAGTTTGGTTCAATAATGAACAGATTAACAGATCCAAATGACCATATATTTCTTATGATCACACATAGCTCTGAAGTGCATTCAGTCGATAACTTAAATATAACATATGTTCTCCCACCTTTGACAAAATAGTATTTATAGAGAAGACATGCCATAAATATCTCACCACCATTCAGCCTTCAATATTTATAAGAACTGAGCATGTCAGAAATGTGTGCATTTCTGATATTTTCATGATTAGATAGCTCCTTCTCTAACACACCCCTATATATATGTGCAGATACACACATCTATATGTATATCTACTGACTCACCCAGGCACACAAATACTCAGTTTCTGTAAACAGACATAACTCAAATGCCTTCAGTCACAAGAATCTGCAAATCTTTAGCTGATATGTGTTAATCTGTACCCTGACAATGTTCCTATATTTACTGGATATTTGTTACTATACCCAAGGGGCAGTATCACCAGCAGGGAAAACCCCCTGTGCAGGGCAGTAACTCTGATACTCGTCACAAGGCTCCTATGATGTTCAAGTCGCAAGAACTGGTGTTACCAGTACAGTGCTATGCACTTACTAATACTGTAATCATAAAAATAAAGGGGGAAAACAAATCATATTTTTACCTAAACACAGGACCAGCAGTCTAAGTAATGCAGAAAAGCCCATGTCACCTGGTAAGGATTCAAATCCATGACCATGCTTAATCCAGCTCTAGGGGAGTACACAACTATAAACAGGGCTACTTTTTCTAAGGGGTTTAGCTCAGCACACCCTATAAATCACATCCCCTGAAACGCTTACGGGTCCCTGCAGCCCCATTGCCACCAGCTAGGCTGGCTTCATTCGGCTGCTGCCCGCCCCAAGGGACCCAACCGGTCCAGCTCAACACTTCCAAGCTGAGCAAGCACCAGGTGACACACAGATGGGGGAAGAAGATAGTGATACCTGTTTCTTTGTATATGCAGCACATAAAACAAAATCTAAAACCCCTCTCTTGCTCAGATTCCAGAGAAAATAGCAGAAAATGGTAGCTAACTACGGTTGTTGCCTGGTTGCTAATTGCACCGCAATTCCCAAGCTACAGGCATTGCAGATTTTGTACTTTCAATTTATTTAACAGTCTAAAACCACCTTATGATGAGAGTGACAGGACAATTCATATGGACAAAGTCCGTAATAATTTCTCTAAAGCTCTGCAATGGTCTGCAGTGTTTCTGGGCATTGTGCTAATAACCAGTGCAACCGGTACAATTAATAAAGGTGGAGTTCAGCTTGCCATAATATTACTAAACGTAGTGGAATTTTGCCAAAATATCAGGATTACATGGTGTACAATCAAAGGAAAAAAAAAACAAAAGAACACATCCATCCAGGCCCCCTTTCTCATTTCAAGGTTGAAAACATTTAGAAAAATAAAAAGGGAGAAAAAAAAAAGAAAAAGCTAAGTAAACTCTATAAATAATCATATAGCTTACATGGATTTATCTGACACTAGCAGGTATGTTCTAGTATCTCAGCTAACTTCAATTTATAACTTATCAGTCTTTCTAGCTACCCTTCTCTGGAGCTGGGACAGAGTCTCCCTTGCTTTTACTGACTAGAAGCACTGCCCTTGCCTGCCCTCCTCCTTTTCCTCCAGCTAAGGGGACAAGCACAAACAAAAGCTTTGCTCTCTCTTGGGTATTAAAATACCCAAATGTTGCTTCATCACATCCTACAACACCTATTTTCTTCAAAGGGATGCTAAGGTATTATGGTCTAACGAGAAAGATTACATCTTTTTCCTTCCATTTTCCTCTCTTGAAGCTATCTTGATTAACATCTATTTCTACTGAGCATCTTAATGAGTGCATATTACTCATTAAGTAGCTTCAAGCCACTATTCTCTGTAACAAGCTCTGTAGCAAACACAATACAAACTGAATTTTTTACACATATAAGCAATATTAAATGTCTTTTTATTGAACATCTAACTATTTACTCTGTAAATACTGTATAAAGATTTCAACACAATACTGCAGAGAGAGAAACTGGGAATGGGCTGCTTACTTCTGGGAATGGGCTACATCTGCCCCATTAAAGAATACCAGCTATATATTTGTGCTCAAAGGCCCTCCCAAACGGATATCTGCCAAGTTAAGATCTAAATATATTTTTAAAGGCTATAAATTTATAATGAACAATTCCTTACAAAATGATGCCAAAAATATGTTTAAATATTTTGTACTCTTACAGCATTCTCTATCAGTCATTGCATGATTCTGGTCTGCAGAAACTCTCATACAGTCAATATTCTTAAAATCAATTTAAGCAACTTAGCATTTAACAGTTTCCCCCCCGCCCTCCAACTTCCAAAGGCACTTCACAATCACAGTATGATATAACCACAGTGTCTCCCTTCCTTCTGGATATGGAACTGAGTATTTATGTGATTCTGTACAATTGAGATAAGGATTTGTCAATCCTTATCCCAGCCTACTCCATTATTAGGGCACAAAGATGACCACACAAACACTAAAGGAACTGTAACATGGGGTTATGAACAGTCTGGAGAGGCTCTAGGGAGGAATTTACTGGTAGATATTGGCCTCTGGCTAGAATGAATATATGGCAAATATATGGCAAATATACAGCACATTCTTACTGTGGTGGATGTATATTCAGAAGAGGGTCAGCTAACGAGGCAGTGCTCGCACCTGTTTCATAAAATAAACATAACAGGTTGCAACCTTTATAATGTGCATGCGCAAAACTGAGTTTCCCACTGCACCGGAATGTAAATGGGATTTAATCTCTGCTAACATTCCTTAGGAGAGCAGACAACTTTGAATGTTCTCCTCACTAACACAGACGGCGCACACACACATGTGTTTTGATTCGGGGCAGATGAATGCCAGCGTGTCACTAAATCAGACTGCTCTTGCAAGAGGAAATTGGAGGTCATTGTTGCTATCATTTTCCCTTCAGAATAAATTCTCAGCTAATTATCCTTCGTGTCAAGGATTGCAGCTCAAAAAAGAAGAAATTCAGAAACAAGTAGATTAATTCTAGGCCACTCTCACGAACTCTAGCGGCCTTCATTTTCCTTGAACCTTTCATCATAAACATTTTGACACTGTATTTTTTTTTTTACTTTATCATGAGACACTTCTGAAGTCAAACATATTATGGGACTGTGCAGGTAAATTAGCTTGTGCCATAGTTCTTGTCACTGTGAATTCATTGCAGAGGGCAGAGATGAGGGATACATGAGAAAAGCAGGGATGAAGGAGTGGGTGAATACAGAAAAGACTTTACTGCAGGGCAAGGAGCTGGAGCAGGTAAGTGTGAAAATCGCCTCTCTAAATGCTTTGCCTCCTGCAATGCAAGGATAAAAATGAAAGCTTAAACGTGCATTGCCAGCACAGGTATTTCAAATCGCATATCTGCAAGCACCACAGGCCTCCAGCAGCCCCAACTGTCTTCATCAGGAGTCAGACTGGGCTAAAAATAACCAGGAGCGACGTCACGCCACTTCTGCAGAGCCTGGATCGCAGGCAGCCTGCGGCCACTCTCCTCGCAAGGAAACGCTGCAGAACATTTTCAGCCCTCCCAAGTATCCTGCAGATAAAGCAAACACCTCTGTGGGGTTTGTTTTGCTTTTTTCTTTTTATTTTTTTCCTGAAGAGATGCATCCCATTCTGCTGCTAAATGCACAGAGAGTAACAATGAAACCTATTCTGACAACCCATTTCCTTCATCGCGCCTGGGGAGGACCCTGGGGTAAGAAATAAACTCTACTAATAACAAAGATCATCCCAGCTGCTTTTAAGGGGTCCATACATGCACAAGATGGATAAAGCACCTGCTGAAGAAACGAAGAGAGCACAGCTTTCTTTGCTCGAGGGCGTTAGGAAAACAAGTCCCCACCAACAAAAGTCTCACAGTTAAAGAGTGGCTGAGTACTGTGTACGATAGAAAATGCAACGGCTTTATCTAACAGCCACAGACTTTTATGACCAGAAAACACCTAGAAAGTGTCACAAAATCGCCCCTTACCAGAATTAAACTTGGAACCAAATGAACTGTCTGAACTAGAATAAGTCCCATAAACGTCTGTTGAGCAACCCACAGATTCAAATGATTCAAATGTTGGAAGTGTTAAAGAATTGCCCCCTAAAACTCACTGAAGTCTTTCCTTTTTTGACAACAAAGCTGTAGAAGAAATTTTCAGAGGCTTCTTGCCTCAAAAATTTAAGCTAATACCAGGAAAAAAAAGGGAGGGGAGAAGGGTTAACCTACCTAATAATTGATTCCATATTGACTATAAGGATAGTTTAATTTCTTATTCTGCCCCTACTATTTCAGAACCTATGTTATAATAAATACTGAAAAAATAAAGTAACAAGTGTGCTTGAGCTGTTACTCTTCCTATATTATCTAATGTGAAAAACTGGAAAATTCTCCCACTTTTCTCCACCAAACCTATTTGGCTGCAGCAAAAAAAAAAAAAATGAAACAAAAATTAATACATTGACACATTTGGAATCCCTTAAGAAATGTTTAAAAAAGGGACAATGTTAGGGAAGATAAATTCTGGCTTTGAGCTTGATGACAACCACCAGACAGATCTCCTGATGTGACAATATCCACTACTTGCAGACACATAAATATACAAGTAGTAAGGTACAGAAATGTAAGCACATTTCTATCAGCATTACCTGATGCTAGGTATAATTTAGCTTATCTGGCAGAGAGCTACTAAGGATGGGGTCAATCTCACTGAACTTTCATGCAGCTAATGTTAAGCATCTTGTTTTAGATACCAGCGCCTACAGATAGGAGAGAGATATAAACATCTCTGGGAGCTGGTTTATCCCATCCTAGGTGAATGACTAAGACAGTTCAGATCAATTTTCTTTCAAAACCCCTTTCTCTCCCCACTGATTACAAACCTAAGCCTCACTGTAGCAATAGCTAAGCAGCCAAGAGGCAAGAGCTTCAAAGGGTATCCCTTCATTCTGACCTAGATCACAGCAAACCTTTTTTTGTGGTCTTTAGCACAGCAATTTAAATCATTCATGCTCCACCCCGGAATTAAAGCACGATCCTACGGGTGTCACAGGAAAGCTGTGACCACAGACGGGTGCGTTGGCTCAGGGAAGGGCAGGCAACACTCCCTGTGCCTGGGCATCCTCAGGATCAGAGCAGAGGCTTCCTCTCCTGTGGACGGACACACATCTGTGTCACACAGAGCAAAAACTCGCTGTGACACTGTCTTAATCTCCACAGCAGTCCAGTTACATTAGACCAGTAACACGGGTGAGCAAACAACCTCCAGCCCTTGGCAACTCGGAGTCCCAAGCGAGCACTACGCAACTAGACAGCCCCTGTTCAAAAAGTGTGTTTCTCCAGTGCCTGTATGTCACGAGCTCCTAAGCTCCCACCTCCTCAGCTCTAACCTTAGCTAAGCTTAACTTTGCGCAACTGATCAAAATCAGTACATTTAGGCCAATGTTTTGGCTTTTAACACAATTTAATTTCACTAAAGGTTAATGTTCATCTTTCAGTACATCACCTTTCATTCCTCTACCCTAGGAATGATGTATCTGAGGTACCTCTAGTCTCTTAAATTTTATCAATTTAAGATTAATTATCATTGTTTTTGTATTTCTTTGTATTTATTTGGGGACTTTTGCATTTGATGGCAGTCAGCATGTACAATTTCTTTTGAATTATTTTATTTCTTTGGGGACTTGTATTTGCTGGCAGTCAGCATGTGTTCAGAGCTCAAGCATTTTCTGAGATTGAAAACAGAGGAGATTACAGCTAATGTATAACTCTCAATGTAGGGATCTGGTTCAAAAATTAATCACCTAATATCCGGTGAAACATCTGGAATACATGGGCATACACTGGCAGGAATACCCTGGCGTGTGCTGTGGGTAACAGCTATCTATCAACTTCTATAAGGAGAGGCTCTAAGGAAAAAGAGCCTAGAAAAAGGCTCTAAAAAAAGAGTGTAAAGTAAGACAAGAAAAAAATGCAGCTAATGTTCAGATTACAGAGGCTCCTTTATCTAAGAAAATGTGTCAAGAAATGCATGCTTTCAAGAAGAATACTGAAGCTTGTGTATCTCATCCAACAATTCTTACAGTGGTCAATTACAGGATTTACATCAGAGCATTTTTCTCTTTTCTTGGAGGGAGGTGGATGTTTTCTTCATTGCAGTTTGCCCAAGTGTTGCTACGCTTGAGCAGTGACACGCAGAGACACCCTCCTGCTTTTACAGGTGCTCTCCCTGTAAGGATGTGCATCGCTTGGGATTAGGACCCCAAGAAAGAGCAGGCAGCAGCAAGCCCCCAAGCTAAAGCATGTGAATCTTCACTGCTATACCATTTCTCTACAGTGAAAGATAAAATGACGAAGAAAATGATCTAATATCGTGCTCATCAATCACGACAGGCTTTTTTTTTTTTTTTTTTTTGTCAACAGCTGGCAATTATGAAAATGGTAAATTATGCTGTAGTTTAGGGGGGAAAACAAGTAGTCCACAGTCATTTACACACACAATGTCATCTAGATTTTTCCAACATTAATGGACATAAGTTCTGATCATTTGACACTAGTAAGAGACAGCTATGCTATTCAGTTCTCATTGCTTCCATTACCCTTATACAGATAAATTTTGGTTAAAAGGTAGTCATCTACCCATCTTTTAAACCAAGTTTTTAAACACAAGACAGTTAGTTTGCTTACTTTACCACAATATTTCCTAAAGTTTTCGCCTTCACTGGTTCCTTATTTTCATTCAGAATCATCACTGTAAAAAAGCAACAAAGGAAGAGAATCCCTGTAAGTAGCATATTTTTAGATGCAGGACCATGTTTTACCCCACGGATACACACTTATGCCATCCCTAAGAACTGGAATACACCAAGCAGCAAAATGAATTAAAAGCTTTTGGAGCACCCAACTGGATAGACTCATGATCCTATTAATATTCAGACATAAGTACAATAAGACTTAAATTTATAATACTTACGCTTTGGAAGCAGAAATAGCACAAAATCAGACTGGGAAATAAAGAACTAATACAAAAAGACATCTTCATACTGCAAAATCTAATCTTCCAAATAACAAAGGGCTTTCAAATACATGACAAATATGACAAAAAAATAACACAACTAAGAACTTACAGCTAAGATCCTTGGGAGCTGACCTAATTCATGTGAGAAATATTATTAGCAGTAAATAAATGTGCCTGTTCATCAAAAGCTCTCACTAGGCCAAGAAAGATGTTCCCCAGCTGAGCACAGTTATTCTAGTCCAGCACAAAGAGGTAATCTGGGAATTACCCAGAGCTGCAGGGCACGGTAAAGCTACAGCAGAGTGGAATCCAGACCTGACCACCACCTTCAGTGAAGTGATCATATCTTGATACGGAATATGTAATTTTTGAGGAAAAAAAACACCTGGAACAGTAAGGAAGTCATCTAGGGGATAGGGAAGGAATCACAGAATAACTACGCTACTCCTAAATAGAGTGTCACCTCACGGACTTAGACTGTTACAAATGGAATTAAGCAGAGTTAAATGACTACAGCGTGGAAAAACAGGGAGGGAACAGACCAAGCTGATATGGATTTAACAATATTTTTTAAAAAATTTGCCATAGCAAAGAAAGCAATGCTCAGCTCACCTTAAATTACTACAAATAATCTCATATATTGTTTTAAAGTTTCAAGGGCAGTGGTGAAAAGAGACAAACTTACGACAAATGCCCTACTAGAAAACTTGTGAGCAGAATCATGTCCTATTGAGCCCAAGAAATGGGCAATTCCTCTTTCGGGCTGAGGCCACTTCCTTCTGGCAGAATGGCAATTTTTAAGTAACTGAGGAACTTGCTGACGCCAATGGCTCAGCACACAGATACAGCTGAGTCCACAGAGCCATTTTAGAATTCAGCAACTTGGACAGAATAACTGGGATAGGAAATGTAAGAAGTCAAAAGGAGCTTAGAAACAATTTCATGAAAAACAGCAAGTATAGTAAGAATGAACCCAATACAATCTGTGAACACATTTTTTTTTCTTATATCTCTACAGATAACAAAAGAATATGACAAGTTAGATAAGGAGAATTTACATGGTAAATGAACAGAATGAAACAGACCCACTCACATTCAGCTTTCAACAACTTTCTACTCTCCTATTTTTTCCTATTTTTCTCATAATTCTAAACAGATTATTGGAACTATTTTTGTAACGTAGTGACTCTAGCATTTGTTCTTGTGAGTGCTGTATTTCAATGTCCACAATACACAGGATTTGCTTTAATTTGTGAATGACATAAGGTAATTAACTTGGAAAAGATATAAGTATCTCAAAGGGAAAACACAATAAAGTGTTTCACTTTAGGTAACAGAGCTAGAAATTAACACGGTATCTTGATTCTTAAAGACAATTTACCTCATTGCTAAGTACTGTTTTCATAATGTGTATTAAAAAAAATCACTAAAGAAATCAGTTTATTTCAGCAATATTATGACTGCAAATAATCTTGCTATGTTATATATGACTTTGTTTAAAATACTTTTCTTACTCACAAATGCATTTCTAAGCCTATCTGCAATCTGATAGCATATGTGATACAGTCACATTCTTCCACTTTTTCCTATTTAATACAACTCTGGACAAACATCATGGTTTCCTTTCGGTGCATTTTTAACCTATTACTCATCTTCATTCAGTAACTGTAAGTGCAGAAGTCCAGAGTTGCTGAAAATGATCATTTTCTTTAAAGTTCATTTCTACTCGTATTCATTAGAAGAAAAGCCAGTTAAGTTCTTTCTGTCAAAGGATGTGACAACTCTTCCTGAAGACGGCTTAACCTTTGAAAAATGCAATTATTTTTTGGATCTCAAGTAACTCTCTAAAACTCTGCTGAAAGCAGGATTCCCATGTATGAAAATATTTCAGAGTTCTCAGTCCTCTGACTGCACCCTCTGCATTCAAATGCCTTCCAGACAATGGGAGCTTTCACTTTTCTTGCTGGTTCATAGCCTACCATTTCTCCCAGCTAGAAATTAAAATGCTTTCCAAGGGCTGATAGATCACATGCTTAACAGCTCTTTTAAATGTAAGCCCATGTACCTGAACATAAAGGCAAAATGGCCTTGATTTTAAAAACGGAATGGAATGTGAGATGGGTTCAAACAGAAGGTTCTATCCTTGCCAGGTTGCCTTTTAGCTCTTGGCATAACTTGACATATTTCTGAAGACAAGGACTGTTTTTAGTAAGAATTCTCTTTATGCACTTCAGGATACTTCTTATATAAATATGTAGCACCAAAAGAAAATCTAATCAGAGGGTCTCTGAAACTGAGAAGTAGACAACTACATCAGAGCCAAAACCACAACTATTTTGGCTCTGAAAATACAGCTATGACAGAACACACTAAAAGTGCAATTTATTGCAATTATGTGTCTGGTTATCATTCCCTCTCCTGTTGATGATTGTTTTTAACATTTTTCTTCCTAATTTGCCAACATACAATTTTACTGCTGCTTCTCATTTAACATTACATATGTGCAATTGTAGATAAGGCCCTAAAGCATTGTGGTTTTCCATATCTGTTAAATACACTGCAGAAATAAGTGTTAGTCCTTTAACATAATAAAGATAAAAGTAGTTGATCAATCATATTGAGTGTAATTCTATTTTTCTTATGCACAGTCATACCTCACAATGCACAAAAAAGGGCAGCACTTCCTGCTACAGGAAGGAGGAAAATTGGTTAATAAGACTATAATGTATTTTTCTCATAAGGTATGTAAATTAAAGAGTGCTTACTCAAGAACATAAGTAATTTCATTTTCCAGGAGCACATTTAACAGAGCCTTACCGTTGTATCCTGGGACTGGCTTTCCTGCCTGCCCGGGGGGAGGCGATGTAGAATTCCCCAAGCCAATGCAGGAAGCAGTAATTGCAGAGCCAGTCTCTGGTTATAGAGAGAACACAAACATGCCTGTTAAGACTGTTCTTAGTGTCATTCAGTAGTTATTGGTTCTAAGTTTTGCATCAAAAGAAAATCCCCAGACAAGCAACAAGAGTCAGAATTTAGGAGCTTCGCAAGTATTACCTGAAGAATATAAGTTCATCACAGAAACCTGGGCTCTGCACAGAGCTGCTTTTGACAGTCCATTTGACAGTAAACAGACAAAAATAAAAACATTCTCCATTACAGTTGGTGCCTTACTCTGCTACAGGCGAGATGTTATCACAGGCCAGTAAGATTCCTGCCTGCATCAAACCCATGACACAAATACTGTGTGCAACAGATGTCTTTAAAGGGTATTTCATGAGGCAATATCCTTGGGACAAACAAATTTTAGAAAAAAAATCCATTATTGACTGACTACATTATAATGTAAGGTGCTGTCAAAATATTAGGTGTTCTGTTTTGCAGTTGAAAAGTTTTACCCATTCACAGTTTTGAACGATAGATACTGGCCATATCTCTACTGTAACGCTGGTCAGGAAGGACATGGCTCAAAGTCGGCTTTAAATAATACATACAAGTCAGAAATAACTTCCTTATAATTCTGGAGGCCTCAGTGAGCATAGACAGGTCAGACCTAAATTTTCAATGCTGACCAAATAAATTTAAAAGCACTACTGTAAGGAATAGGAAGCAAACTATCACAAGCATGAAACAGCTGTTTTTATCTCCCTCGCCAACCAGAAATTAATGAATAGTACTAAGCTTTATTATCCACTACAGTTTAGAGGTACTTTTTTTTTTTTCTTTTTTGGTCAAAAGACAAATGTGTCCCAACTTCTGCACCTTTGAACCTTGTGAACCTCTCTCTGGATGGGTGGAAGACATCCACTCGTCTAACAGCAGACAGCTAAAGTGGAGAGTTGCTGTAAGGAACTCGGGCTCCCTCCATGGAGCCCACGGGAAGCAAGCAGGGCTGGGAGTCCCACTGATGTCAAAGACCCACTTCGGACCTGCTGGATGACACACAGCATCACGGAACCACAGAATGGCTGAGGTTGGAAGGGACATCTAGAGATCACCTAGTCCAACCCCCTGCTAAAGCAGAGACATCCAGAGCACGTGGCAGAGGGTCCCATCGAGGCAGTTTTGGAAGGGGCTTCCTTTAACGCCTGCGCATCCAAGTCAGTGCCGAGACCCTGCCCTGCCGAGCCCGCAGGGACCCGCCTGGGCCCTCCAAGTCATTTTCAGCAGCAACAGGAACAGGCACTGCCTTTGCCAATGAAGATTTCTGCAAAACGACAATTCCGTCAGAAAAATGAGTAGGAAACAGAGCATCACGGTAACCTGGTCTACTACTAAGATTACGTATGATTTGGAGTTTAATGAAAATTCCTTATTGCAGAGGTCTCAAAATAAAAAAGCAAAATAAAGGACAACAGCAGCTGGAGGGGCGGTTTCAGGATTTGTGTCATCTCTGAAAATTATTTTGGACTCACTGGCTATTCGATACACTGCAAAAAACATTATAAATAACAGAAAAGGAAACACCTCCATACTGATTTATCTGTGCTTGTTCCTCCTTTTTTGCTAAGAGCAAATAAGACCAGACAAAAGGCCATTTACTCTAAACCACAACCACAAATCCTAAAACTTGCAATAGGGTCTTTGTAATTGCAGCTACTTATTCTGCTGTCTTATCAATGACCAGTGGATTTCTGTTATTTTTGCAATCACCCATCACTCTAATTGCTAGGTTGTAGGTACAACTCCTGAAAGTTAGTCAGACTTCTCATACATGTGAAAAAAATCTGCTTGGCAGTTCTTGGACCAGTTATTAATTAAGAGAGAGAAGCTTAATCCCAGGTATATTTTAGGTTAACAGTTCCCGAATGCTAAAGATTCCCTTGCATGGAAAGGGAAGCAAGGAGCACTGTCAAAGGGTAGCACATATCTCTGCTGTACAGTTCTTCGGCATTCACTCTCCAAACAAGATGCTGGACTGCAATATTAATTACCTGAATGTATCAGAAAAAAAGCAACCCTTTTCCATGATAACACTTTTTAATCAAGGAAGAGAAAAGCCTGACTTGGAAGTAAAACTCATTTCAAAATCTTGCTTGAAAAGAAATCATTGCTGTTCAGGAGATGACAGAAAAAATAATAGTGATGAGACTGTCCAAGTACTACACGGCCCTTTTTATCTGTCCAAGAGGCAGAGCAGATTAGGATGAGAGCATCTGGTTTCAGTCAGGAGCGGTGACTTAACAATTCAAGTCAGGATCTATGTGCTGGTTACGAGACTCCAATTTGAAAGCAAAAGCAACAAGAGCTTGGAAAAGAGTATCACTTGTCAAACGGTCGCTGCAACCCACCTACTCCCTTCATCAGGTTTCAGCAGGAACAAACAGATACCCCTTTCACTTGCATGATGGGGTCTGGACGGGTTCCCAGCACTGAAGGCTTTAAGAACTTGCATATTTTTACCATAATGTATAGAACAGTAGATTTGTTTTCTACTCAGTCCCTTCTACAGATCTTTAAGGAGCTAACCTTGCCCACACTATGCAGGGGATTGGCTCACCTTCCGGCTTTGGAAAGCTTTCTGGGACAACTGGATGAGAAAATTGCTTCTCATTAACAACTTATAATGTGACAATGAAATGGCTATTTAGAAAAGCAATGTTTCTCACTGGCAGAGCAGTGTTTCACAATTAGTCAATAATTACATTCAACATCCACTTGGATTTATAATGGAATAATATCTCTGATAAATACCTCTGAGGAAAAAAGGAGAGCACTTGTACTGAGACTAAAAACTTATGAGACTGATCTTATGAGAGACCATCTTAGGTTATGTTTTCTGCATTCTGAACAGGGGCTGATTTAAAAAAAAAAACACCCTCATATTTCAAAGGTATGATTTTTTTTGTTGGTTTATACCACTCTGCATGCAAATGAAATAAGATTTTAAGGAGATTCAGTATTATTGAGCTATACTGCACAGTTAACAAATAGTTTGAGACAGGCACCTTAATGCATTCGTACTTCTGAAAGTAATTACTGTGTTAGAGAAAGTACTGCTGATTCAGAAGCAAAGACAACACTTGCTCAGCAGTATACAAGTCTATAAAAGTTTATCTCGAATTTTATTTATCAGAATGGCTCTATCCACCAATCTGCCTGACTTTTGAAAGTGTGCTCTGCCATGTAAAGCAGAGTGATAGCACAGTAGGTTCTGTGACCGTAATCCTCAAGTTTAACCCCTTCAATATTCAAATTTAATTCTGAAATAAATAGTTCTGAAAAAAAAATCAGAACTTGATAGATGAACAATGTCCTGTACCACTTACATTCCTGGGGCATTACAACTTGATGCTCTGCCTAATGTCCCTCAACATGAGCTGTGCACTGGCATACTGCTAAAACGTCATACGTTTTCCAACAGGTGTCTGGGGGGAAAAAATCTGTATTCTTGTGATAATATTACATTTAGCTTGGGTTATTTCAAATTTATTAGGATGCAAAGGGGATAGATGACTTGTCTCCACTTGAAATACATAAAAGAGGTTGGGAGTTGCTCTGCAGCAGAAGAGGAGGAGAAGGAACAATTGTCATAAATTAACACATTATCGTATGCAGAAAAATACAAACCATGAATTCTCACTGTGGCAGTGCCATTTTGAACCATTCTCCTATCAGAGCTGCCAGTTTTGGTCAAGGGAAATGAAAGGAATTGCAGGAGAGAGCACAGAGAGAATGAGAAGGAGAGTCTCTAGGGAGGGAGGAGGCTTAGTGCCCGATAACACATCCGTCTGCGCAACAGGAATGATGCCCTGTGCAGACTCCTTGCACATGCACTGCCACACAGGGCTCATTTCAATTCTGGAGGACAGGGTGAAGTAAAGAATGCAATAAGGAAAAGGGCACACATCTTCCCAGCAAGGCAACAACTACTTGTGCACCCAGGAACAGAAAAACACAATACTAGATGAATTCTGAAATGCAAAAACTCCATCAGAGCAAGGCATGCTGCTTCCTTATAATGAAACCGAATCTATGAATCACAGAAACAGACATCACAGAAAAAAAAACATGTACTGAGGAGGTTGGGTCTGAATAATCAAGGTAAAGGAATGTGTTTGTACCTCAATTCCTTCATCCTCCCACTTACAGCTTTGCAGAGCAAAGAAGTCAGGTTGCCAAGCAGTTCTTTATCATCAGAAACTGAGCAAGTCTGCCTAGCTGTTGCAGGCTGCACACCTATCACCTCTGTCACTTTGTGCTCATCTGTCTTGGAAAAACTCCAGTGCAGCAAGGCCTCAAAAATATCCGCTGTGCAATTTTGTCACGATGTTTTCTTTACTTCTCCCCTCGAGGAGATCAACACTCTCTGCGCAGCTCCAGGCTGACGCACGAGACATGATGAAGTGCTCATATCAACATATCGACTGGAAATATCAACTACACCTGGCTTGTGCAGAGTAATTAACCACAAATAGCCTGATCCTTACTATTCATCAACATTACAACAAGGAAGTGACATCTGCAGATGATTATCTCTGAGCATTAAAGGAAACAGAAGGGAAGAGGTTGGATGATCCCAACAGAATATGATGTGTGATGCTGGGCTGACAATTGAAAGTTTGCCAAAAAAAACACTGCAGTGTTAGTGCATGTTGATATGTAGAGATTTTTGCCTTTGCAGGGCAAAGGCTAGTGAAAATTACTTTTCAAATATATAATTGCATCATGAAATTCCCATCCATTTTACTCACTACCTCTTCATTTTGCTTCGGCCTGTCATCAAATGAAATAGAATTTACTGGAAGAGCTCCCATTTACTGAAATTCCCATCTTCTTTCTACATATTTAGCACATATGTGCATTAGCACTGCAGCACAGAATAATAGAGAAATGAGAGAAACCATGAGAAGACAACAGTGACTGAAGAACCTGCAGTACTTCGACTCCTAACTTCTGATTCAGTTTTATCAACTGTCAGAAAGCAAGTGTGAAATTAAATCCAATTCACACATTAAGCACAATTAGATTAAAGACAACCTGTCACCCTAAATTCCAAAAGGCCTTGCTGGCTAACAGTGAAACCTTGAAAACTGTCATATATCATTTTGGGTTTCATTTCAGCTCGTTTTTCTGAGGAATTGGTTAGATATAGTGGCCAAATTTGTGAACAGTGATGGTAATTACCATTTCTTCCACCTGTCTCTATTCTTAATATATCCCTCTGTTATATTAAACATTAAAAACATTAAGTACTTAAGGCTCTGAAATCAGATACCACAGAAAACAGCCAAAAGGGGCAAATACTGGACAGCCATGTTGATTTTCATTATTCATCATATGAAGAAGGCTGTTATTGTAATTAAAATGCACAATTGGAAGCTCGGGCTGTTGTTTCATGGTTGACTCAGTCTGATTAGAGTGCAGATCTGTGCAGATCGCTGCCAAAAAGGGAGGGCTTCATTATCACTCCACACCTTGGCTCTGAGCTCCTAGCTTTCTTTTCCCCAGCATGAAGATGCCCATGCTTTTACATGGGATTGCATGGAATTGATTTAGCCAGAAAATTCCATTTAATTCTTTTACCAAAAGAATTTTTTAGTTTTTGTCCAAATTAATCCCCTGATCTTGCTCGCCTGGCCGTCCCATGCATTTACTAGGATGGGCCCCAGAGAGGGGGAGATGAAGGCTGAGCACTCAGCAGTGACTGCACTTAGATAAGCTCTGACAGGTCACCAAACTTCATCCAGATACACTGTCAATCTCAGTATGTTTCATTTAGAAGAGTGTCACAAGTATTTCCTCCCACACATGGGTTGGTTACTTTAATGTAACAACAGCTGCATAAAGCTACCCAGAAGCAGAATTTTTATTTTTTCTTATTAATGTACAGAATCATTGGAAAATCATAGGATAAACCATAGATATCAGAAAATACGAAGCTTGTTTCTCAAAATAAAATCCATTTTGTGTATAATGTATTTTCTTAAAGTATTTAGAAATTCTCTTTTTTTTGAAACTGTATGAGATACAAGCAATTATTTTAGTATTTTCTTATTGTTTCAAAGCACTTGCAATCATAATAGATCTGTTACCACGAATCAACCTTTCACCTGTGAAGACCACATAGTTGTTGTGTAATAGCTCCATTGCAAAATTCAGTCCATTGATTAAATGAATAAAATTTAAATCAAACACAACAAATAAAGATCGCCCCAAATCTCCCTTTCACAATCCTATCCAAACACGGAAGGTATTTGCAAACTGTGCTGTGTTTGTGGTGTTAAAGCACACATGCACTCCAGGTCTCTGAAGACTTCAAAGCACATCCAAATAAGATCTACGCAATAAACAAAAGAACTATAACTGTAATAAAGCTCTAATTGGTTTACTTAAAGGGTGGTGCACTTTCAGTAACAAGGAAGGAAATTAGTTTAGTCATTGAGTAAGGCAGGCTACTCACAGAGCAGAGGTTTACGCATTCAGGCTCCTCTGCCTCCAAGTGGTAATTTATAATGTACATTCTGTAAGTTGCTTTTAGCAAAATGACAACCAAGATAATCAGGGACGAGAAGGAATGTTTTTTGGTCATATTTTGAAGATTTCAGATGGCATATTTAAAGATGCATGAAGCTGAGCAAGGCACTGAATTATAATATATTTTCAGGCTGCAACCGCATTCCAGATTTTTATTTTCTTCCTACCGTAACATCATAACTGACATACAACGGATAGCAAGACACAAATGGAGATTATAAAAAGTAATTACACATCTCACTGGTAACCACTTACTGTTTAATCATTTGGGGGAATCGTTTTATATTGTACGCAGCCTAATACAGCCAAGATGGAAAAGACAGGTAAGATTACTGCTGAACAACTCAAATAAAATGTATCTGAATCAGGATTAAACATTTTAGCAGCTCCTGTTCCCTGCATCTACCCTCACCGGGCAGCCTTAAACCTTGCAGGAGATTACTGCTTGCATGCACTAGCCCCATACAGCTTAGCATTAGCCCTCCTGTTCTCAAGCCATCAGTAATGGTTTCCATCAGGAAAACCCATCTATTTTACACTAACGAGGACTTCATCCTGCGAGCCGCAGGGAAAGCAGTTGCCACGCAACCAGAAGGGGATGAGCCACCTGCAACATGTTCGCACACATCCCAAGAGGAGCTGCTGCCACAGCCCCTCTCCTGGGCACGGCTGAGGCTGCCCGGCGCGTGCCGGGCACGCCAGGTCGGGAAGGGCTCTCCCTGCTTCTCCGGCCCACGGATGGGCTCCAGAACAGCCCACGGATGGGCTCCAGAACTTCAGGTTGCTCTACAGTGCTTTTGTTTTCAATCATCGAAACTGCATACATGAAAATTTAAAACGGAGAAAAACACTTACAATACTTCATTCATATTAATGAGTGTCCCTTGGCTGCATGTGGAAAGAAAAATCAAAAGTGATTAAGATTAATAAGCACTGAGAAGCTGAAGCCAAATGGGAGCAGAAAAGCTTAATGCATGCTTTCTATCAACTCTAGGTTAGAAAATGATGGTATAAATGAGGCAGGATGGCTGCAGCACAGTTGGTACTGAATTGGTATCAACACAGACGAAGTGTTTACCAGTATGTGGAAAAAGGACAGAATAGCCAGGAGGCAGAGAGAATTTTCCCCACAGCTTAAGCAGCAGAAGTGTTTTCTTTCAAACTGTAATCATTTCCAAAAACAAATCCAATTCATTATTTTTTCCAAGCTACAACACTTCTTCCATCACTGAATTAGTGAGATCTTTGCAGCCTGCGGCATTTCCCCAAACGCTCTGGGGAACTGGTAGCCACGTGAAATGTGCATCTGATATCACCCTAAAGGAATAAACATTTTTGGAGGAGAAAATATATGGCATGCCTGGTG
Organism: Nothoprocta perdicaria; assembly: GCF_003342845.1. Taxonomy (NCBI): domain Eukaryota; kingdom Metazoa; phylum Chordata; class Aves; order Tinamiformes; family Tinamidae; genus Nothoprocta; species Nothoprocta perdicaria. The sequence goes on along the minus strand of NW_020455877.1, from coordinate 632,108 downwards.
GGATGGTGAAATGGGGCAGATGCTGAATAGCACCAAAGAACATAAACTTACACTTTAATGATTCATTCCAAGTAGAAAAATCTTGTGGAGTATATATATAAGCCAAGCAAACATTTTTAGATGTCTATCAAACAATCAGGCATTATATAATGATAAACAGGAAATTTCTGTAAGAAAGCATTTCTCAGCTAAGCAGATGCAGCCTGAATTTCTGGATAACAATCCCTTACGCATGGAGGCAGGCTTAAGAAATCCCACAAAAATCTGGTTTGGAAGATGACTATAGATGACTATGAACCTGAAAGACTAAGGAGGGCAAGGCCATCAAGGAAGCAAAGTGGCTCATTTTTGAATTACATATAACGGAGATGCTAAACTTGGCTAGCGAAAGCACTGATAAAGATTCCCACCATTCTGTGAAATAGCACTGCACCAAAATAAAAGGACTTGTTCTAAGTACTGATGGTCTCCAATTCTTAATTCTCTTTGCTACCTCCCTAGTAGCTGCATGCTCCAAGCTGGGCTTTCCAAAGCGTACAGTTTTATCACACTTCTGAATAAATTCTCATTTAGGAAAATTCCCTAGCTTTGATATTCACCAGCCCATAGAAACGCCCAGAGTACCCAGAGAGTGAAGTTGCTGAGAGTGCAAAACACTTCTGGGATGTATATGGATTTAGGTCCCCTGTGATGATGAGAGATGGGTTTCCCAACTCCTTCCCCACATCTGAGTGGTTAACATTACTGAAGCATTGGGAGACAGAGGCATCATTTGCTCCATTCAAGAAACTGCCTGGCTCCTCTAAAAGGCAGAAATTGCAATCTGCCAACCTAAAGAGCAAAAGTCACCAGCAGAAGGAACCAGGAAGAGCTCTCCGACTTTGACAAAGGTTGACCAGACAGATGGGCTGCACAACACAGGCGAGACTGGTTCTTCTTTTCTCTGAAGCAACTGGCATGGGACAACCACACGCCACTGAGAGGTCAATCTCTGTCTGTGGCCTCTATAAGAAAAATCTCTGTATCTGTTTCCACCTCCCTCCTCCAGTGACAAGCAAAACACTGTCTGAAGTCGTGTTCGGTCTTGAAAGTGAATGAACGTATGCAGTGCTACTGACTTGCTGTTGAGGTCCAGACCGGCCTGATCACAAAGCCTCAGACTTTGGCTACAGCCATCTCTTTGTTCACATCCTGACCCGACAGAGCGGGGTCCCCTGGGCAGGGACGTGGCAGCGACCACTTCTCTCCTTTTCCTCTACATCTCTTCCAGCTCTTCCATTCCAGTTCCCACATTCCAGAAGGGCATTTCTGGCATCTTACACGCACATACACACACACATATACATACACACACAATAATATACATATATATCTCCATGAATTGATTCTTTGATCATGACATGGCTACTCTTTGGTTAGTTTACATGCTCTGCTGTCTCTTGCTCCGCAACTTTCACCCTGTGAAGGAGCCCATGGATTAAGCACGCACAGGCTGCGGCATTTCCAAGGGGGCAAAGCAGATGTGCGGAGACTCAAACACAGAATCCAGCCGGGTGGGAGACGGAAGCCGCCACCGAGGAGGCAATTCCCGTAGGGAGCCGCCCCGCGGAGGGCGCCCCCCAGAGGATGCCGACCCAATCCCCCCGCAGTGACCGGCTCCCTGCCGCTCCCACAAGATCCCGCGCAACGTTGCCAAGACAACGCAACGGAAGCGAGGATCAGGGAGCAGATCACGCTGCTGCATGGAGACCGCGTCCGTAAACTCTTCCCATAAGGGAGCGTGGGAGGAAGGAGCTCATTGAAATATCGGGGATTTCGGCTCACTGAAAAACGGGGATTTTGCCTAACTGAGAGTCACGTTTTTTGCCCTGCATTCTCCGAGATGAGTCTTTTGTTTCTACAATCCTAATAACACACTTGTATATCCAGGGCTCCAATGGGAGATTACCATTCAGCATTATGCCAGTGACATGTACTAATAAAAATAACCCCAAAATAGCATTCGCATGTTCATGGATCAGACACAGATACGGAGAAAAAAAGAACAGTTTTAAAGTGACAGTGTAAATTAATGCTGCTGCAGAGCTGCGGGAATTCCTAGCAGGGAATTTCACCACACGGTGACAGAGTGCACAAGATCCGACTGCACTCCGCACGCTACAACCACTTTTTTAGCAGCTGTAACTTACCAAGCAGAATGTGATTCTTCATCCCAACGCCTATTGCAGACAGAGAATCTTTAACTGGAAACTAACTGGAATGAGAGCTTGTTTCCAGGAGCTCGGGAAAGGAGCACAATCTGCTTGTAGCTCTATCCCAACACTTGGAATGAAGTAACACAGTTATTAGCCCTAACTGAAATTACACCCTCACAGGCTCCAAACTTAGATTCCTACAGCTTAAAGAGGACACAGCCACAAAACTGCACAGAAAAATGTATTTTGACTAGTATTTTTTGCACTTCATATTTCATTCACTGAATTTGCAGTTTCAGATGTTTCTGAAAACTCTGTTGAATTTTCTTAAATCTTAAGAGAGCGAGTTCAAAAACATTTCTCTTTAGAAATACCAAGAGAAAAAAATTGTTTCTTATATTTAATATGAAGAAACGGAAGTGTTATTTGTTAAATTTTCAAAATTGTCAGAAAAGACGTGGGAGAGTTTCATTTTACTTCTTTGTACTACCAAATCCTGAGCAGGTAACATGATTGCAGAGGAGGATGTTTAACACAGGCTTTCACAGCCTTCTTGCTTCAATTACCCCTTTGCGCCCTCACTGCTGTAGCTAATGTTTTTTCTTCTAAAATCTAAAGCTAGATCCAAAACAGAGTAACCCCAACTCACATCTCTTGGTGGACTGGGGCCTCTTCAAAGGATCTGACACAGCAGGTCTGACCTGAGTGTCGCTCAGGTTATTTCAAATACATTTGGCAGAGTGCCCCGTAACATGTTCAGTTGGAACACTTAAACAGAACTACATTTTCATTCCTTTAAAACACACCTATGCACAAGGACATAGAACAAGGTTCAAAATGTGCTTTTCTGTTTCCCTCCAGACAAAATATCAGAAAACATATGTAAGTATGACAAGAAGGCTCATCTCTGAGCAAGAAAAGCTCTGTCTTCTAACAATGAATTTGCAATAGCTTCCTGGATGGCTTGGGGCAGACACTTCTCTTCCTCAATTTAATATCTGCAGGACTGGAATACACTTTACTTGCTTCACAGGGTTATCAAAAGAATTAAATTGATTGTATTTGCACAACCGCTTTGAAGATGAAAATTGCCATTTAAAGGCTAAGTGTCATTTTCCTATAAATATGGAAAAAGTGAACGCCTGCATAAAATCAAAACAAGATTATCCCCTGCCTGTGCATACATGTGAGCAAGACTTGAAAGTCCTTCCTTCATCTCCTGCCACATCTCTGAAGAAGACGAAGACAGCAGGTGCCTATCAGCCCTTACGTCCTCAACTCCTGCTTGACATTTACTGACCTTGTGGCCACATCCTCACATCTTGCAAGACATGCTTACTCTGTTTGCTACATAAATAAACAAAAGTGCATTACTTATGAAGGAAGATTGACAGAAATCAAAGTTGTGATCTAGGAGGTTTTCCAGGTGTAAGTTTTAATATAAGGCAAAAGGACCTAGAGCTTTGAATATACCTTATGAAACCCGAAAAAGTGCTTTACGTTCTGCTTTTCTCTTTTGCATCATCCTTTTTCATTGCAGTGTTTTATTTCCTCATACTCATTTCTGCCTGCAAACAATAACACAGTTGTTCCTCAGCTCTACAAAGCTGATCTCTTCCCTCCTCTCAGTTACATGTAAGGCCATAGAAATCATCCCAGCAAATACTAATTACCCAGATACTAGATTTCCCTCCTCCATCTATTGTTTTAGCCTCAGCTGAAAGAAGTAATGACTAAGACATAATTATACAAGACCTACAGCATTCAGGTAAATTTAAATGTCATCGTTCCTCAGTTTTACAGGGCTCCTGCTTTGGAAGAATACATACCAGTAGGAAATCTGGGAACAGGAACAGCTTTCCAGATTAACTAAAGGTCAAAAACATTTATATATAGAAGTAAATCAGTATCTTTGAATCTTGGGCACAACAAAACACCAGTTTAGAGCCTCAGATAAAATTTAATTACAATAAAAGACACTTCCTAAAATACACTATTTTTATTTTGAATTAGAACTGGCTATAAAAAATCATTTAAAAACTTATTAGCTCTACATGACATGTCACAAAATAACTGTCTCAGACTGTCTTGTTAGATGTGACTAGCGGTCTTGTTTGTGCTTTCAGCTGTGACTTTTTATTTTGGAAACAGTTGAAACCCTTTTTCTTTCTGAGCCTCAGGCTCCTCTACTCTGCCATCACTCACTAACCATGAATATCTCTAATATGAAGTGATAAATGCAGTTATCTATTTTGTAAGATATTCTACACTTAACACTTTACAGTTTTGACCTAATACATGCTCTTTCTTATCTCCATCTCCCATTTTATCTCCAAAAAGCTTCCTAAAGGACCAAACAGCATATTAGCAAATCCTACCTTCTCCATATTTATTCCTAACAAAGGAAAGAGGGGCTGTCTCCAGCAGTGAAAAGGGCATCTCTATTTGTCACTTCCTTCTAACAACGAACCATTACAAAGAGGGCCAGACTCTCCTTGGTGGTGGTATGTGACCAACAAGAGACAACATCCAAAACCTGCAACTTGGGAGGTTCAGATGGAACTTCAGGAGAAACTCTCGTACTAGCACAGTTACTAGGACAGGTTACTCAGTGGAGTTGTGGATTTGGTAGAGGATTTCCACACTCACTCACATAAAGATTTCACTGTTGACAACAGCCCTGCTTTCAGAGAGAGGTAGACTACAACATGTTTTTATGATTCAATAGCATCATTTCTGTAGTTCAACACCATCTACCTAACAGCTGCTAACACCAAAACGGAGCCAGCAGCTCCAGTGGTTGTTTGAAGGGGTAGGAGCCTCCTCACTAGTAAATTTTTGTAGAAAACCAAGGGAGCCTAAGAGCGATTTACAATTAGCAGTGTCTGACTTCTGTCTTTTAGGATGGTGCTTTCTTTATTTCAGCTGTGTTATTTTCGCTTTCCACATTCTCTATTTCTGACTGAAGTTTTTTCCTCTGCAGCTTTTTAAAAAGTTTTAAAACTCTAAATGTGGATTAGCTTGTATTGTACTAAAACAATCACTTCTTCCTTCCCTTGTCCTCTTCATCACCTAAAATTCAGTCTCCCTGGTAGGGACTTTGATTCCAGTACTTTTAATTTTTTATTTTTTTTTTAACTCAAGACCGAACACCTTGCTTATGCTGCATAATAGGCGTTTCTAGAATAAAGGCTCAAAAATAAAAATGGGTCATTCTTCTCATCAAATCATCACCTCCCTTAACACTGCCTGTGAAATAGCCCTAGCTCATTAAGTCCTGCTATAGTCTAGCCGAAGAGTATGCCACGAATATAAAATCAAGAATATAAAACACACTGCCCCCAGAGCTGGGCTCCTCATCTGCTCTCAGAGGTCTCTCAAGGCACAGACTGAATCCAGCTGCACACAGGTGCTTCTTTAGTCCTGCCTGACACTTCAGACTGGTCTGAATAAACACATTAACTTTGCATTAACAACGCATTTCTGTACATATCACTGAGACCTGTTCTTGCCTTCTGACTTTGGGATCATAGGGAAGTGGACATGATGAAGGTATGGTCTCTACCTGTCAACTAATTAGCAGATATACGGAGACACATTTGCTCAAGCCTTATTACCAAATTCAGATAGGATGTTTGACACAATTACACATAAATTGGTACTTTGCTTTCTCCATTGCAATCTAAGTAAAGTCCTGTCTAATTAAATGAACTTCACGTTAAACTACCACTACTACCCACATATTCAGGATAGAGGTCTGAAAAACATTTCCCATTAACCCCATTTCACAAACATATTTTCAAATACTCACCAGTCTGCCACCAGTGGTCTAAGACAGGGACCTTGAAGATTTTTTTTGACCATTCTAGTGTGTCCACGTCACAGTGCTCACCAGCTACAAATAATGTTCTGAACCTTTAAATGACAACAAAAAAGTATACATCTTGATCCGAATCAGAAAAGGAAAACATCATGAAAAAAACAAACTCAGTGAACTTTTGTGCTCTGTGTCCCAGATGAGACGGAGAGAAAAGAGACGGAAGGACTCTTGCTCCTTGTACTTACCCATCCTACTGAGGAGCAGTTAAAGTCTTAGCAATCCTGATTGAGGTTTCTTAAATCATCATGTAATAGAAGTTTTCTCTTGCCAGCAGAAGCAAAGAATAGTTAAATAGCTTGTACAAAAGAACAGGAACATCAGTTAAGCGGAGTATTAGTATCAAATATCAAAGAAGGCATCAGAAAGAGATATCACAGGAAAAAAAAAGATCAATAAAGAAATAAACAAATAAGAAAACTTTTTTATGGAAATGCCTGCAGTATAACTAGCTAAGAAGCTGCCAATAACACTCCCTTAAACTTACGTTAGTATTTTTTCTAATCGTTAGTTATCTTTTTTACAGACAATTGGAAATTTGTGAACAAGTAACAAAGACTGAAGTTTTTTCCTACGTAGAACCTATATGAAAAAATACATACACAAATATATTCATGCATATATATATACACACATACACACACTTGCATGCATACACATACACACATTTGTCTATACATATATATATATAGCAAAACACAATGTACAATCTACAGAGAAAGCCAAGCAAAAGCATACACACAGTAGCTGAAATTCTTCAGAATATTTCATATTCTGAGAGATTTCTTGTAAACCTATTAGATACCATTGATAACAGAACAACATTAAGCAACTACAGGTCCCTGACGACACCGCCTGGATAATCTGCAGTCAATTTTGGCAGAAAAAGATGCACCTTCTGGCAGTACTGACAGATGCGATCTGGATTTTTGTGCCATTAAATTACATAGTGCTCTTATAACTGGGTATTAAACCCACACACAGTCTTTAATATCATCAACATATATCAGATGTTTGTCATGCTTTATCATCCTTCATTAAACACTGAAAATTCACTTTACACCCTGTTTAGGATTTTTGGTCTTTTATGTAAACTGCAGCATTCTTGTGTATTATCTATATTATTTATTATCTAAATAGTATTTAGAAACCAGACTTACTTTATGTTACTGCTAAGGTTCTGATCTTCTCACACTCATACTCTACCTTAGCTCATATCTGCAGTAGATCTTTTTGCACTTCTAATTTTCTAAGGAGTAACTTAAACCCTGTTTTATTGTATATAAATTCATGGATACTCATGACACAGGTCAGACATCCTCACCAAACAAGAAGGTATTCAGGGAAGGAATCATTTACCATCTTGCCCACATATCTCCAATAAAGAAATAAAAAATTCTTTTCAAGTAGAATCTGAGAACTTTAAACTCTGATTCACTAAGAACAGATAAAAATAAATGACCAGCTGTGTGCAGATGCACCACTGGATTGATATTCAATACTCTGCCACTACCTTCAGGATCTGTGTTATGATTGCATCGTTCCTACAGGCAGCAAAACACGGTATTCATCTCCCTACTACCAGAAAAAATATCTGCTCTGAATGAGTTCCCTAGGCTTCTATGGTGCTCAAAGACCAAGAGGTAACTTGAGAGTATTTTACCTTTAAGAGTCCAAATAGGCTCATTTCGATAGTATGGAAAGGCAGGAAAACAACACAAAACTCAAGATCTTACAGCAACAACAAATACCAAGACTACTACAATACTTCGAATTCGTGAAGTTACTTTTGAAAAGATAGTTATAGACACAGTGATGAACTTACTGTGAAACAACTTGAAAGGGACAATCCTGCATGTCAGAAAAAGGAAATCAGGAATAAAAGTTTGAGACTTTCTTATTTTCTGAACATATACATGTGTTTCTATTTAAGCAAGATTTTAAAGCATAAAATCATCATTGGGAAAATTAAATTTAATTATAAGGGCAAATTAAGACATAAAATCTATTTTTGATTGTCAACGATACGAACCTCTACATTTAATAAAATCAGAGTGGAAAATTGCACCTTCTTCCTAGAAAGACTGGCACAGAAATCTGAAACACATCACAACAAGTGGCACCAATGCCTATTTTTAACCAACGGGGGCTACCCTGTCACCAAGAATAATCTGAACTGTAACTGCATAGCTCACATGCACACATGCCCCATCACTGCGGAGCGCAGAACCCGCTTCCCTCGGCAGCACCCCCAGGATGTGCTCAAGCCCTCCTCTGCCAGGCCCTCCCTGCTCAGCACATGACACCCTGCAGACAGCACTGCCCTTCCACCCAGGCAGGCAATTTAAAACCTCAAAAGGGCCGAGAGTAAAGGGAAGGTGATAACGAAACCCATAGCCAGGTTCCATATCTGAAAGACTGTTCACCAGGAAATAATCTTTCTTCTTTGAGTGACAAGCCACAGAGAAACACTCAACCAACACAGCACTGTGTCAACCCTAAAGGCTTCCTTGATGACAGAATGTCCAGTTAAGGAATAAAGCTCAAAGTCACCCAGCAACAGGCCCTGGGATTAAAAATATTTCTCCAAAATTCCTTGTTACGATCACCATTATGTGCTCTGCCATGCTCTACCACAGCCAGATCCATCTCAGCAAATATAAAACTATTTTAAAAAAAAATTGAATTCTAGAATGCACATGCCAGCTTTTCCTGACCAAGAAAAGCTGTGTCTGCCTCACGCTAGTTTCTGAAAGAACAAAGAGGAAAGTTCACTTGTACTTCTTAGTATAAATTGAAGGTAAGGAATTCTTATTAATTCTTAATGCAGCTAGAGACTGTGGATATTAAAACTTGAAAAATAGCCTTAAAAAAATCTTAAATGTTTTAAGTAATTTTCTTTCTTTGGTTTCTTTGCTTGTTCTCCTGCCTGAATTAATTTTGCCTTAGTCAAGAGGATCCAAGCATTGGAGGGCTGTGTGACAGAGTCAAGAGGGGGAGAACACACCAGCAGTGACAGACCACTCACATCCTGTGGGTGAAGGGGGCTCCAGACAGGATCTCTGCTCAGGAGTCCAGCAGGAATGGCCAGAAACAACCTACAGCAGCATAGAGCACAAGGTAACTGCAAAAAATGTACTTCAGTTTTCCCATATCTTGACTCTCAGTCCCATTCTCCAGCAGTGTGTGCAAGACAGATTACAAATTACGTGACAAAGTATTTCTTTCTGTCGGTTTCGAATTTGCTACTTTGATTTTATGTCCTCCTGTTCCTGGGCGATAGGGTAGAAAACAGAAGTATCTAATCTATTTCATACTCATTATTTCTGCACATCTTTAATGTAGTCTCATATTTCTTTCTGGAATAAGCACACTGATATGTGTTACACGTGTGCACTATTCAATGTTTCCCGTGCAGTACAGGGACTGTGCTGCAGTCCTAAATTTCAATTCTCAGCTACTGGATAGCTCTTAAGACTGTGCAAAGCACAGTATCTTTACACAGATACATAAACTGCTGTATTTTAAAACTGCACTTCAAATCAATTACTCTATGGCTGCATAACCCTCAACATAATTTGCAACAGCATCTTCCAATCAATGTGAAAGAGCTATAACAAGAACTGCAGCACTCTATCAACAACAGGGAGCCAGTGTCTGCACCAGGTCAGTGTGATTTTCACCTTCTAATTGAGATTGTGGTGGGTTTTTCTGGAACCTTCACTCCTGAAGGCACTGCACCTGAGAGGCTGCAGAAACACCTGATCAGGTGCAGCAGCTTTGTGACTAAGCTGCGAACTAAAAGTTGGCAACTGATCTATAGAGCCAACTCTGTTACGGTAGAGGAACTAGTAACTATTACTTATGGTCCAATTTAACCTGTTGTGGCCCAATTTCATTCCCAACTGTCAGCTGTCAGTCATTTGGAAATGCAGACCCTAACCAGATCATAAAAAAAAAAGTCAATCAAACGATGAATGAGGATTCCAAACATGAGCATATTATTGAGGAATTCCTTCCTTACAGAACTGTAACAGTCAGTTACAACCAGTACACAGGGAACAGTCAGTGGCCTATGTTTTTTTTTTTAACCCATAGATGAAAAAAGATTATGTATTTTATCTAAAACCCACTCAAGCCCATCCAAGAATTGCTGGAGACTGAATTTTGCACTAGATGTAGTCAGGAGATGTCAGATACCAAGGAATGACTCAGCCCAAAGCTGAATGATTTAAGAGGCAAACATATTTATACATGGAGGAGCTGTTTAATTAGGCACTAAATAGAGAATGATTAAATATTTTTTGATGTCTGGAGAACCTTCAGTTAGAGGATTCTTATGTATCTGAAATCATATTTTTGCCAGAAAATGGGGCAACTTACAGAACAGGTACTGTTTGTTAGCAAAGTCTCCAGTTAATGAATACTCCTCACAATGGACTAAGTCATTTTTGTAATTGCCCACAAAATGCTCAGCAAAAACCATCACGTTTTCTAGCATCTGATACACCAAAGAATCACTTCCTTGTCACCAAACATCACAGAAAAGTAGTGCTTTGCAGTCTCAAAAGGGCTAGCCTCACATTTCAAAGAGGAGAAAGGACTGACAATAACACTCAAAACAGAAGAAAGAGAATAATGAAGAACTTGCAGAGAACACCCCAGGAATATATTGTACTTATGGATGAATAAAACTTTCCCGAGCAAATAAGAAAGTTGTGACCTACTTAAGCTACACAGCTTTGCATCTTCCCTGTCTTTTAACAACTGTGATCAAAAAACAGTCTTATGACTGAATTCTGCCTACAGTCTGACACAGTCCTTGCTTGTTGTTGAGCAAATTATTCAAGCCCAAAATTCCAGAGATGGTTCAAAACTATGGATTTTTTTTTCATTTTCTGAGTGCCTGCCATGAGATTCTGAAGACTGATTGGTAGAAATACAAAACACTCACAGATGCAGCTGAAGTCAGCAGGGGAATCATTTTGACCACATAAAGTGCTATATAACTCCCAAGAACTCTGAAATACTGGTGCTTAAGTGGCTCAGACTGGGTGTTCAAAATTAATAGAAGACTTTGACCTTAATCTCTCTGTGCCTTGGCTTTCCAGCTGTAAAATACGGATAATACCAGTCTCTCATCTCTCAGAGGATTTGTGAGGATGAACTCAGTGATGTTTTTGAAGCATGCAGATAGTATAGTGATAAAGTCCTTAAAAACGGTATGAGATAGTAAACGGTTCTGTCTTCAGAGCACGATTTGAATAAACTGTGAGTAGTAAGTTATGGGGTCAGAAACTGAACAGAACAGAACAGAGATGAAGAAAACATTGACTAGCTGCTGATTAAACAAGCGCTGAAGATCCCGTACACTCAGTGAAATGGGAGGTCATGTGGAAAAGCGGTTTCAAATCTTGTAATCCAAACTACACGATAGGGTATATGCTCCGTGGAGTAAAATTAAGGTTGAGCAAGCAATCCTAACCCACTAAGAATTCCTAACTTTAGAGTTATAATCTTCTTACGCTTGCATCTCCTCCATACTATCAATGTTAGGCTCACAAACACACACAAATGCACCTCAATAGTCAAGAATTTGCCTGTGTTCCGCTCCGCAGCGGTGGGCTTAGCCCCACGCACTCGGCTATTCTTAGCTCATCCCGCCTGTTTCTGTAAGGAGCTGCTTCCCGGGTGTCCTCAGTTCACCTTGTCAGAGAGTACTGCTTTCCCAAAGCTGCCTCCGGGTCCTGCTGACGGATTGCTCTAATTGCGGTCGGAGAAGTAAAGGCGGCAGCTACTCCATGCTCCGCTAGCACTCGGAAATAGGCACCAGCATCTGGCGTTCCCACAGGCTTCCCCTACGGAGAGAGTAATTTAAAATGTCACAGGATAAAAATACTTCATAATTCCTTGACAGTTCAAGGCACGAACACTAACAGTAGCAGCAGCACAGCAACAGAAGTAATTTCAAGTAAGACTTAAGAGAAGCTTTTGTTACCTTGAGTGTATTCACTTGTTACAGAAATAAATTCACAGGCTTTGGGCACAAACTCTCACATGAACACACCACAGACTAACTGCTACTGAAAAGAATAGGATAAATGGAGAGATATATGGAAAGTGAGCCCCAAGGAGCTGCTGCTGCACTGGCAGCAAAGAAGGCTATGTGTGCTTTTACCTTGAAACACTGCAAAGCATTTAGAGTCCTACTGAACTGGGATCTTCGTGACGCAGTGGCGCTTCAGCTACCTACCTTATGCACAGGCCTAGGGTAGTGCCAGCTCTTTGTAAGCTATGGATTTCACAGAACCACAGAATCCCAGAACGGTTGAGGTTGGAAGGGACCTCTAGAGATCACCCAGGCCAACCCCCTGCTCCAGCAGGGACACCCCAGAGCACGGGGCACAGGGCGGCATCCAGGCGGGTTGGGAAGATCTCCAGAGAAGGAGACTCCACAGCCTCCCTGGGCAGCCTGTGCCAGGGCTCTGTCACCCTCACAGGGAAGAAGTTCTTCCTCACATGGAGATGGAACTGCCTGTGTTTCCACTTATACCCATTTCTCCTTGTCCTGTCACTGGGAAGAGCTTGGCCCCTTCCTCCCTACATTCTCCCCTCAGGTATTTGTACCTATTGATCAGACTCCCTCTCAGTCTTCTCCAGGGTAAACAGGCCCAGCTCACTCAGTCCTTCCTTCCCAGTTCTGGAATAATTCCCAGCTAGCTGCTTACAACAGGCTTTGTGGCTCCCCTGTGGCACTACAGCACATAAAGACTGGAGAAAAGCCAAAACCCTCTTCTGTTTTAGTGTGCTACCACACCACTATTTCTTTAAAAACTAAACACTGCCTTGAGCTACAGGGAATAGTCAGGGAGACTGCAAACAGAAGTAATTAGATGTGACACACCATCCAAAGGTAAGTAATAATAATCAAAAATAATCAAAAATAATCTTCTGCTGTGCTGCAAATGTGAAAAGCAGGTAGCACAAGGTTATATAATCACACTCTTTATTGTATGTAATTACTTCAGTGAACAAACTGCTCCACATACGCTTATTTTTAAGTGATGCAGAGATGTTAAAGTTCTTCTGCTTTAACATCTGCCTTAACATCTCTGCATCAGAGATGTTAAAGCAGAAGAGCTTTAACATCTCTGCAGGTATTTCATAACCTTTTCGTCAGAAAGGCCCCACTAGGAAGATGAACTTTGACAGAGCCTGCAGCTAAATGAGGAGAGACATACGCTCTTCAAAGCACTGACACAACTTGCTAGTGCTTTATGCAAGAAGCCACAGATACACGGAAAGTTTCACTCTTGTGAATGTCAACATCTTTATAGCACTACGCTGGTCACAAAACTCTTCTGTATCTCTGTCATCCTTTTGCAAATGCAAAGTTGGAGCACGGCTTTCCTAACAAACCTCATTCGCATTCATGTCTTCCATCACATTCAAAAGAGTTGTAGGCACAACTTATAATTCATAACTGGCAATTTTTATGTGTGCTGATAATTTTCAATAAACAAAAAATACTTTTTCCTCTAACACAGGGCAAGAATTGCAATAAAACAAACAATACAATAGACAGATCAGTTCAGTGGAAAAAAATATACATAAATCTGTGTAATTCTTTTCCATTGCCAAGATGCAAAAGGAAGAGGAACATGAGAATAACTTGACAAATTTGCTAAATGCAATATTTTCATACCAGTAACAAGGCACTAGCGAAACAGTAAATGTTATGAAAACACATACTAATCAAGTTTGTTTCCCATCTTCAGCAACTAGCAAATAGTTTTTGTCCTCAGGCAAGAAGGATTATATATATAACAGATTCACATAATAGATGATAAATTACACTGCAAATTCATACCAGCCAAGTGTGCTGGACAGGTGCTGTTTCATTGCTCTTCTGCTACTGGATCCACTACACTCCGCTGGCGACCTGAAGGCCAGAACGTCGCTTTAAAGCAAACAAGGTATTTTTTTGCAACGAGGTCGCTCAGCCGACCACCAGCACCAGCCTAACTCCCCTCCACCCACACAACCCTGGATGTCCACGTGTGCCCATGCAGGTGCACATATAGACGCCAACAGACCAGCATGTGTACAACACCCCTCCTCCTATATCACTGCCCAAGCACTATGCACATCCTCTGCTGCATATGGAAGTAGGGACTACTTTCCTTCCAGAGGGGACTTGGGAGTCAAAAGCAACCATTTGCTGCAGCCAAGCAGGAGGAGGAATGTCTTTCACGTGGAGATTAACAAAAAGAGTGGAAAATCAGCTGCTGCCTGGGAACTAAACATCACAGTCCCTAAAGAGCAGTCATCTGAGCCCTGCCAAGGGATTCCCAAAACCTTAAAGCTGCCTCCAGCATTCCCTGCAGGAAGTGCAGGATCAGGGCTCCTGCCACAACCCTGAGCCCGCCGGGGGGAAACCACCTGTACACAGGGAAGGAAAAGGTGTCTGAGGTTTCCATATGCGACTGAGGCACCTTATTCCACTCAGGATCCCCTCATGGAATGCAGTTTCCAAAGGAAGCTCTTTCATCAGCCTCTGGCTGTAAACTCTTTTGCACAGAGTCATTCATGGCAGCGTTTGTGAATTCACCCAAGCATTCCAATCTCAGCCCTTCCTGGCCCTTGGAAAAGCTGCTCTTTCAACTTTATGTCATCTCTATTAGCTGCTCACTGCACCTGCAGATCTGCAACCATCTGGCTGGTAGCTCAGCATCGCATCGCTAGCTTAAAACAAATAGTCTCAGAATGCGAGAATCTCCAAATTCTCCTAAAATTCTCATTAACCAATTACATAGCCAAATGGAACCATTTGCAATCATTTTGGAGGGGAAACAAAAAAAAAAAGAAAAAAAGAAGAAAAAAAAAAAACGGACTGTGGAGTAATCTGAAAATAGTTATCTGCCAATAAGGACATGGCCCATGGCTTTTAATCACCTGCGAATTTCCGGAGTTGGCATTCGCTGCCCATGCGCAAGGCCAGGTGTGGGAGGCACAGCCCTACCTGCCCCCTACATACACCAATAAACCCCCTCCCTACTGCACAAATAGAGCAAATGGTTTAAGGAAAAGAGCAGCAAATCCCACTGACAGCAAATCCCACCGACAATTCTTTGGAGATAAATCCCCCAAAGGATAAGCTTTTCACATAGGAAAAAACAAACAATCAGGCCTATCTATAAAATATTGTCACTGACCCTGCACAAAACCTCTCCCATGCTTGGCAAGTGTTTGCATTTTATCAAATGCATAAACAAAACCTGAGATAAACAAATATGAGACAAGGCAGGCTCATTTCAGAGCCCCCTCAAAATTATAAATGAAAATGCCAAAGAGAGCTCTCGTTCATCATGTGGAAATTTTAAGTAGCACTGCAAAAAGCCATATGAGATTTATTACCGCCTGCAATTCTGATTTTTACAAAGTTAGCATGATAAAAAATAAAGCACACGGTAATTGGATTCAGAATAGGCTGGCAGACTGCTGAGTCTATTGAGGAATATTAGCAAATGGGATGCTTCCCTGGATTTCTGCCGGGATCAGTTCAAGACCTGATACTACTCAACATCTGCATTAATAATGTAGATGGAAATATATCAAAAAAAGATTACTGGCAGTGTCTGTTGTTGGCATGAACTTGGAGTATGTAAACAAGGGTAAGGAAGTTGGAAAGAGAGAGACTTTTCTCTCCCAACTAAGAAAAAAAATGTAGGAACAGCCACTTTTCATATGAGCTAGCAGAATTCAAGTAGAAGAGTGTCTTCCTTTTAAAAACTTCCCAGAGACTCTCAGAAAGACAGACTGACAGGAACAGCTTTCTGGAAGTAGCCAGGTTGATTGAACACGACGTTTTTCGAACACCTACTAACTACAAACACACCCTACACCAGGCAAGGTGTACTGAGGGATGATGCACAATCATGAAAGAAGATTCACAGTCAGGCAGCAAGGATGACCAACAGTATGAAAAATCCTCTTATGGGGAAAGTCAAAAGCCAGAGGGACGGATTACAGGTGAAAAAGACATGTAAGAGGAGCTATGATAAAATAAGCAATTAGGCATCAATAACAGCTCAGTAATTTCCTTTTTATCTGCCTCCTGACAACAAGAAGCCATTTGATTAGAGATCTCAAGTGAAAAATTAAGAGGTAATTCTCTGCACATTGAATATTATAAGCAGAACTCACCGCACCAAAAATGCCTGGCACCGCAACAGATACCAGGATTCAAGAGGAAATATCCTTTAGGGGTTAATTCTGCGGCTGCTGGCCCTGCTGCCAAAGCTCTGCTAAGAACCAAGATGACACAGAGCTACTCGGGCATCCTCTTCTCCACCTACACTAGCACAGGCAGCTCCTTCCTCACCTGAGCTCCCATCCAAAATCCCAAGTACTGCAGCAACTACAATCATGCCTTTTTTTTTTTTTTTTCTTTCCTGTCACCAGAGCTGGAAACTAAATTTTCTCTTCATGATGTCCTGTTGTTTACAGTTTGGGACGCCATCAGCAGAAACATCCCGGAGCTCCTGAAGTCCTGGAGTTGGACTTCAAGACGCTTACTTATTTCTGAAGTTGGTCCTTGAAGAAAAACAATCTAGGACAAATTGGTGGAAAAAAATGCTGTATTTAAAGAAATTTATTACTGTTTTCACATTCACAACAAGAGTGTTATAGCAGGAGCAAACTGAAAGCACGTTGTTTCCATAGCAATTGTTAAAATGACATGTTATCACCTACTAAGTAATTTAAAAATAAACAGACCACTTTAAGGAAAGTGGGAAGAAATCAGTCCCATTCATACTCAGTAGTGGGCACAGGGGATGTGTTTTTTCCCTACACATCTTAGCTCAAAACCTTACAGCTGTTGCTATTATGGCTGCCTTAAGGGGAAACTCTGACTACAATTTATGAAGTCACTATTAAGACAGTTTTCTGAACACAGAAATAATTATATGCTATCCTTCATAAACATTATTGTTCTCCCTTTGCGTATAGATCCCTTCCTTCATTTCCTATTTTTAATCTTCAAAAGAAGTCCCTGATGTCATAAGCACTGTCTGAAGGCTCAACAGAGAAAAATGGGAAATGTACTGCTATGGATGAGTAACGGCCCCACAGAGAGCAAAACGACAAGCCAAACATGAAAGACAACCAGATAATAACTCCGCTTTTTCTTTAATATGTGTTGTTAAAGATTTTTTTTTACCCTTTTTATTTTCCAGAAAAACACATTCTCAATTCAAAGTTACTTTTACATAATGGCAACATCCATACTGATCCCCAAATATCCACATAAACATAAAACTCTGCTGTAAGATGACTATGCAACAGAGACTGATGGATCCGTTCACCTTCTCTGTTTTTTCTGTCTTACTCTGTACCTGCTAGAATGAAACCTGCTTCAAGGCAGTACTAATTTAAGCAATTTATTTACTTCTGGCAAAATACCAATTTATTTACTTCTGGCAAAATACAAACAACTACTATGTGACCGCTTTACTAGTAGTCAAGAATAGCTACTATAAAACTATCAATTTCTTTTCCTTCATTTATCTCTGGGAAAGTGCAGTTTTTCCCACAGTATTCTCCTCTTCTACTGAACTAGAGTGGAGGTGAAGAGACTGAATCCCTTTGGAATGAAGAATCTAATTAACATCTATTAGGTGTTTAAACATTAATTAGACTACAATAATTTAATATCTAGGCTAATGTGATATTTGATTCTATAAATGTATATTTCTGCTACAGGGAGAAGGTTTTCCTCTGTATTATGCAGCATGTCATAAGGGTCAACCGCAATGGTCCCTGCCGGCCTTAAAATTCTGTGAATCCAGTGGGAAATCACTGCTTTATTCCAGGCAAAATAAGAAATGGAATTCTTTTACAACAGAATTAAACCTGAAAAGGAATATGAGCTAGTCATTTCTATATTTCTTTCTATTTTCTTTTTCATTTTCCTAATGAAAGTCACTTGTAACTGGCGTTCTCTAATTATCTGCAGAAACGCTGAAGCCGCTGAAGCACTAAAAATAGCACAGCAGAATTACATGAGCATGTGGAAATTAAATTGAGATGAAGATGGGGTTTGAAATGTACCCAACATTAAATTAATTGTGCAAGCTATAAAATCAGCCTAAAAAAAAAAAAATTAAATTATTTCTTCTTCAAATTTCATCTGGACTCACAAACTTAGTATCAGCACATTCAGAATATATATATTTTCACTGCCCCTAACATCTCTTTAATAATAATGCCTAAAAAAGAGATGCTGTTATTCATAGGGTAGGAATCTAAAGTCCCCCACAAAAATCAAAACAATACTTCTCACCTAGTGGATGTAATTGTTGAATAAATCATTCAAAAACTGCAAACAATTAAATAAATAGAGAAATGCAAGGAACTTTCTTAAATATATGAGGGGAAAAAAAGACAAATTTCTATACTAATAGGTATACATACATACATACAGCATTTCGACTTCTTTTATGAAGGTGCACTTGCATATGCCGATATAACTCACACTCATATAAACCACAGCAGATAAATTAGAATTTAGTCTACAAAATTCCTAGTCAAAACAGTCAATAATTTACTACTTTGTATGTACTGTACTTAAAAAGAATGGAAGTGAGAGCAGAGAGATCCTATCCTATCGCACATCGAGGAGTTTGTGATCCTTGGCTTGGATAAATTTAGCAGCCTAATCACAACGAAGGAGCCTGTAGGCAGCTCCCATTTGTCGCTAGAGATTTTGCCACCTGCCTGTCCTTGTCTTCATCTTGAAGTAAAGCTGCATTTTCTCATGTGAACATCATTTTCCTTGACAACAGAAAAGATTAATACAACTGTTTACTTCTAACAAGATCCTCCAGGAGCCATTAAGACCATAATGACAGCAAACCTCTCCAGATGAACCTGTGCAGC
This sequence comes from Nothoprocta perdicaria, assembly GCF_003342845.1. Classification (NCBI taxonomy): domain Eukaryota; kingdom Metazoa; phylum Chordata; class Aves; order Tinamiformes; family Tinamidae; genus Nothoprocta; species Nothoprocta perdicaria. The sequence continues at coordinate 613,094 of NW_020455877.1, read as the reverse complement.
ACGTCGTGCCCTGACTGGCGGCACCAATGCTGCACAAATTGGGATTCCCAACACCTGAATGGACCTAGGACTACGTATCCTCTTTTTCCCTCCAGTGTTTAACCACAATTACTCATATTGACCATTTATGTTCCTAGGAATGTAGATTCAAGATGGATGGAAAGCATGGCAGCACTTAAATACAGATCCACAAATCCCGTTAAGCCTTTACTTCCAGACAGTGGGACAAGCTCAAATGAGTTTGTTTGTCTTCTGTTTCTTTTTGCTTAAGGATATTGCACTTCCAAAATTTTCACAAGATTTTCAGATGATGTAGCCTTTAACAGTATGGCAGGACAGAGAGCTTTGTGGGACCTGTATTTAACAGACTATTCTTCATCACTCTTTCTACTTTACAGCCAAAAACACAAATAATCTAGTTAATTTTCCAGAGCCAAGGCTTTCTTCAGAGTGTTCTGTCGCCACAATGGTGTTAAAAAAGATATTTTTCCCAGTAAAGAAAGAAACAATTAGGTCACTTTTTTTTATATATTACTTATTAGCAACAGAAGAGTGTTGGAGTAATCTCCTCCTTTTCAGAAGCAGTGAACTGAGCCTAAGCGCCTCATCTCAAAATGTTAAAAATCAGTCCTAGAGTCATTCAGCGAACTTTTAGGAGTTCTCACAGATGTGTCCATGTTTGTGTTGTGTAAATGAACCACACACAGAAAGGATCTGATACACATGAGCTCTGAGATGAGCATAAGGGCAAAAAAAGACGGTTGAACAAAATTTACTACAAAGAATCATGAATCTGTCACTGTACCTCAAGCATATACACAGTCTGACAGTGGTAGCTTCTCTGGATATTTTTGTGTATACAAATCTAGGTGTACATATTCATACATGTACATATGAATCAAACTACTGTAGCTCCATTTCCATGTGAAGATATACTTACTAATATATAGCACAAGAAAAGCTACCTCATGCACTTAACACGTTCATTCACTTATCTGTTCCTCTTGAATTCTGCCTTTTCTTTTCTTGCCCTTTCTGCTGCTGACGTCCTTCCTCCATTTAAAAAAAAAATAGTTCTTGTTACTTTTAATTCGCTGTGTCCTCAGGTTACCTTCTAATGTTCAACAGAAGCACTTTGCCATGTGCTCTAGCACAGTTGTGTCGTGTGTTTGAAACCCTGGGCATCTCCTGCTACCAGCTGACACTCGTCATTGGCTCAGAAGCTCTCAGTTCCACACTGGTGAGCTGTACTCACAACTCACAGAGGCAAACACATTAACACATCACAGGCTCTTCAGGAAAGAGCTAAGCATACACCCAGACACTCTCAATGAATGGCTAATTTTTATTGCCATAGTTACACTGTAGATATTCATGGCACTGGAGATCTTGATAGCGCATTCCCTGCAAGCTACCAAACTGGGTACTGATACTGTAAGCAGGGAATCTTGGTCTGGGCAAAAGATAAATTGTGCTTCAAGTTAATAATAACCATTTGCTTAAGTTTTTTTCCCCAGGAAAGAGAATATCAAGGTATCCAAGCTTCCTTAGTTCTTACATTCTTAGGAAAAACACTTATATATGATTGTTATAATTTTGTGTACTTCAATACCTAATAAAAACTTGTTATGAAAACCTGCTTTCTTGAGAGATTACTGAAAAGCAAACCTATGTTTAACAACTCAAAAACAAAGTTATTTGACTCAGACCTTATCACAAAGGGATGTGAAAGAGAAAAATCCTGGCCACATCTCATTCTGTTTCATAGAACTGCTTGATACACCACCCACAGCACTTCAATGAACAGAAGAAGAACACTAAAACCACAAAGACTAAATTCAAAGCACATTTTTAAGACTTCAAAATTTGATTTGCTTTTAAATATCTCAGTGTGTTTATTTAATATTTGCCTTAAATGCATTATGAAAATGATAAACACAATCGTACATAAAGCAACATGCACACGATCCAGACAGGAATTATCTGCTGCTCTATTAGACATTACTAGATTTCTTCTTAATATATGTGCTGGTAAAAATAAAGTTAGTACCAAGTCAAGTAGCACCATGAAACATGAATGAGCACATATGGTGCCCCAGACTTTGTGTATATAGCAAGCAGTGAGGTGAACTGGAGCAGATCTGTAAACGAAATGACTTCACACTGACACTCTTTACATCTCCATTAGAAGTGATTTGTGCTTTGCTTTAGACTAGACTTAGCTGGGATCACCAAACCAAAACCAAGTGCACTGGATACACTCAGTGCTATAACAGAGGCTGCTGTCTGAGGGAAAGTTTACAGACTCTTCCCTGGACTGAAGGCTCTCCGGTAAGTCCATGCTGTCCCTCTCCCCTGTTCCAAGCAGGGCACAGCAGCCTGACACCACTGGCACCACCAGGAAGCTGCCCCAGAAGCTTTCAGCATTCTCTGTTTGCAAAAGCATGTCAAGAAAACTTCTTGCCCAGAAGGCAAGGTCTTATTTCAAAACTGCCCAACTGTTTCGATTCCAAGTATCACATATATGTGCCCTTAATTACTGTTGCTTTCCTTGACTTGCAGACTCTTGCCCTGCTTCAAAAAGTGCTGCTGCTTGCAAAAATCTTGCTAAGTAGTTTACTACTCACACAGTGAAAGGACCCTCATTAACATCAAAAAGAGGATGCTGCAAGGCCGTGAGGTATTTGATGCAATGGCACCCAAATACTTGTGGAGGCACCGCCACCTTAATTTAAGCTGTCCGCGCTTCTCCAGCAGTTCCAGGGCTCAGAAATACATTTTCTGAAAACTCGGGCACAATTCTGGCCAGCTACTTCTGAGCAGCAAGTGGTGCATGAGTTCATAACAGCAGGGCACGTCTCAAGCAACACCATCCTAACTGGATGGGCAAACACCAAAGGAATTTTCTGTCAACACTTGTTCCCAAAAACACGAACAATTCGTTTCTGTTCCAGTGCGGTCACTCTTGCCCGTATGCTGTGGCAGCAGAAAGATGGAGCAATTTCAACCAAATAACTACTTTCTGCACCTATGATCTTCTGCAAAACAGTATGTTTCCACCATGGCATGCCGACTCTCCTGCTCAGAAGCACAGATGGTGCTTTAACAATTGCTGTATTCAAAATGCTATCAAAGGCTGCTTCACAGGCTCTTTTATGCTCCCAGCATCCAATATACTCACTATACATTTGTATTTTTTGTATATTCTCCTATGAATCACCATAGGATTTCCCTTAATGAGCCATGTTTCTAATTACTGCTACTGCTGCTTACCCAGCGAGGGCAGAGCTAGAACAACTTCCACCTTTAGGAACATTAAAGAAGTCATGACGATTGCTATGTGGGCTTCACTCTGCACAGGGTTTAAGAATTCGGAATACACACAGAACTCCTAAAGCCAGGTTGAATGCAAGCAACCAAGCCTCAGCATGCCTAAGAGCTAACATGGGTGCTTTTACATAAAGGGTATCTTTCACTGTCACGACAGATACTGGATTCACTCCTTGAAGGATAAAGATGGTTCAGACAATGCTGTACAAGTGGTAACAAAATGAACATAAACTTCTGAAGGAATAACCATGTAAGGCAGCGTGACTGCTTTTCTGAGCATCAAAATCAGGAGGCAGCAGGCCACTCAGGCTGGATCAATCTCCTCTCCACCCCATGTGAAAGAGCTAAGCCCCTGCTTGTCCTCTGAGTCCTGGCTTCAGGTACCTTGTGTAGCTTGAGGGAAGAGGAGATCCCCAGAGTTCTGCCTCCAGCCACATTGTCCTGACTACCTCCAGCACAGATGCAGTAAGAACTTGTCAGCTCGAGGCCTGTGACACAGACCACCACGCCAGACCCATTCAGGAGCTGCTGCCTAATGACATCTTCCCCTCACACAGGCTTAGAGCTACAGTCCCCTCTCCCCCAACACCAACAGTGAAACAAACCAGTAGGCCTGGAGAGCTACACCCCACACACCAGGCACAGCTACACCCAACAAACCATCTGCCTCTTGATCAAGGAGGATGTTTTATCATCCAGGACAGAAAGCTTTTGCTCCCCTTTGCAGTCCTCAGAGCAGAGGGAAGCTACAGAGTGGCCTCGCTGCACTCGCCAACTCCCTCACACACCAGTCTGGCTGCTCATGGAGCAGTAGCTTAGAAGACAGATTTGGACCATGAACAAAGAACAGAAGAGGCCACATGTAACGTATCACCCTAAGTAAATTTATTTTGAAATAACGTGAAAACAAAACACAAAAACAGCAGTGCCCTAATTCCACACCACACTTAGTGCAAAAAATGTCAAAGCCGATAGGAAACATTTACCTCATACAAAACTGTAGTGTTCCCATGAAGAAGAGGCCCATAGCAAATGTAGGAATGACCAACGACCCAGCCTAAATCAGATGCTGCCCACCACACCTAAAACCAAACAAGAACACGAGAATAGTGTTATGTTTGTTTTGTTTTTTTTTTTAAAGAAGATCCAAAAAGTTTAATGATCTTTAAACGGGATTACCTCACCAGGTTTGAGTCCATATACAGCTGACATTGTCCAGTGCAGCATAACTGCATAGCCGCCTGTTGGTCTGACAACACCCTAAAAGAGGAAATTGAATATTTCAGATCTTCTAAAGGAGGCAACAAAACTCCTTCTTCAAGGAACTCCTGGATTTTTAACAGAAAAAAAACTTAAAATTGTGTAATTCCAATGCTTCTCATTTAAGACAAGGATTCATTCCTGCAGGTACATGCCTGTGCTAATATTCCCACTGAAGAAATTGCAAAAAAGGAGAAAAAAATTCTAGACGACAATAGTTTTCAGAACATAGCTACCAAACTCTAGAATTCTCTCATTAAAACTGAATATACAAATACTAAGTGAAATAAATAAATAAATATTTACATCACTGAAACTTCAGCCATCTAAACACCAGGCATCTCTCTTAAACTCACTGTTTTCTCTCAATGTATTTAAAATGGGGAAAGAGAAGCACCTGGGGAAGTTGTCAATGCCTCAAATAAGTAGGATAAATTACTCCCTCTTTCTGCAGTGACTAAAACGTCAGACCACCATCTTAGACCAGGTGTCTCTATTTGAAAGGTTTAGTATCTGGTCTGAAGTACATATCTGAGAGCAAACTGAAGCACAGCAATTCTAGAAGAGGGATTTGAAAACTAAAAAAGAAAATATCACATTAATAAACACATTTTCAGCAGCAGCATCTTGCAGACTGGCAAGCCCAAAACTGGTTCTAGAACATCACCACTGTAAAAGTTTTACAAAAAAAAATCTGTAATTTGTAAATTTGTAAAAAATATTTGTAATTTATAAAAAAGGTAAAAAATATTATTTTGTAATATCTTCATGTTCCTTATATACGTCACCACCTTCTAGAACAGTTTTGCAAAGAAGAAACACAGAAAGTCATGTCCTGAACTGAAAGTCAAATGAGATTCATCAGACCAAACTCCTGTCTAGAGCGCAGACATCTATAAAACAGACTCTGTGTCTGAGCTAGCCAGGCTCCCCTCTCCTTGCGTCATTAAACAGAGTCGACCACAGCAGAGAACAGTTAACTGGCGCTCCATGAATTTCAGAAAGCAGACGGCCTTTGTTAGTCTCAGTTTCTAAACAAACTTAGTCTCTGCTCAAGTTCCTTTTGAAAGGGAAAAAAAAAAAAGTTTTATTCATTAACTCACTCAGAATCTAGGTCTAAGACAGTTGTAGAGTAAAAGAGAAAGACATTTGATATTTTCACTCCTAAGGAATCAAGAAAGCTAGATAAGATGGTAACTTTTCATCACTTTCTTACGTATTTTAACTTCTTTCCTTTTTTCCGGGATAAATTTCCTGACATAAGAGAGCAAAGCAGAGGCCAATGAACACCAGAAAAAGGTACAAGATCAGCTGTACACCACCACCACAAAGGCCTTGGGGGACGGGAACGTATGCAGCCTACTGAGATTCTTTGAAAATGAGATTATGAAGACTAAGTGGCATTTGAAAGCAATCATTTCCAAAGCATGCCCCATGCTAGTGTTCTAGCCTTACTCAGTCTGAACGTTCATTTTCATGTGAATTACATTGTCAAAACTGTTCAACAACCCAAGCCTTTAAAGCATATGAAATTCCATTCAATCTGTAATTTCAATCATAGCATCTCATCTAGGGAAAGATTAGCTAATAGGTAAATAACAAGGAAAGACTGCTTAGCAATAAATGCTATCACAGCAGTGATACATTGACCAATCTTGCCACTGAATGATCGAATTGCGCGCATCTCAAGTGGTGAAAATACACAGATATGTAGCTGTACATGGATGAAAGATGCTCCACTGACCTTCAACATGTATATTGTATAAGCATTTCAAAGTATATGGAGTTTATTTTTATGTCCCTACACTTCAAACAAACAAATATCATTTACTCTCAGACAATGAAGTAAACAGTGAAATGTGAGCATATGAGGTTACAGTATTTCTGACTCGGATTATCACTTACAGCAGTGACCTCTGGCAAACATTTTCCATCTTTTAAAGCAAATATTTTCTCAAGTAGTATTGCAAATGGGTTGTTCAAAGACACTTAGACCACAGAGAGTCCTTTACCTTGGGCAATCCTGTTGTTCCGGATGTATACAGAATATAAAGTGGATGGTCTGAAGGAACAGAGACACATTCATAAGGTTGTGCTTTTGCAAGCTCTTCCTCCCAGTCGAGATCACGACCTGGGACAAGAGGAACATGGCCCTGCCCATTGGAAAACATAGAAGTGTTCAGATAAAGCATGTGGAAGAAAACAGAAGTGGTTCAAAAGACATGCACTTTTCTGTAATCTCTTGGTTGCATTAGTTCTATTTACTATTTAAATCTTATGAATATAAAATTCATATAGGTAACAAGCTACAACACATACACCAAAATCTATTTTCCTTGTAAAAGAGAAAATTGAAAGTACATGAACCATGTACATGAAAGTTAATATAAGGCACAATCCTCGTACACTCACCAGGTTAGGCCTCCTGTAGATGAGAACTTTCTCAGGTTTGTTCTGTACTCTTGCCAGTGCTCCTTCCATAAGGGATATATATTCCACCTTCCTTTTTGGTTCTACTCCAAAACTTGCTGTTACAATAAGTTTAGGCTAAAATAAATGAGTTAGGTTGTTAACATACGTAAGTAACATTTACATATATTGTAAAAACCTTATAATCTATTTTTTCCATGAAATTATTCAATTAACGTAGCACAATGTATAAAATCTATTTCCAGCTAAGTAGAAAACTGATATGAACCAATTTCTAAGGAAACAAATCTTCTGTGATCTTGCTGCTCATAGGTCTGGTTGCTGTTCAGCAGCACACTTGCACCTTTTGATGCCCTCAGTCATTTTCAACTACTTTGAGTAACAATTCAATAATATAAAGTTTCTGAAAAACACCGAACAGACAGAAAAATGCATCTTCATATTAGTACAACAAAGGAAAAGCTGTACTCAGAATTCAGTATTCTGTACTCAGAAAGTGCAAGAATTAGCTGCTCTGTTTGGTCTTCTTCCTGTCTCCTGTGCCTGGTGGCATCTTGCAGAACTCTCTGTAGCACTTCTGTTTTTTTTCTCAGCTTGTAACTAAACACAGCAAGTTAGGTAAAAGGTAAAAATAAAGAGGAATAAGATAGCAAACAGAGAGAGAAGAAACTTGAAATATCAGAAAGGAATAAGCTGAGGTCATAACATCCATGAAGAAAGTAAAACTACAGTCTTCCCAATGAAGGCTGCACAATCAGGATGCAAATCCAAACTTCCGTAGTTCCATTTCTTATTGAATAACTTATAATAATAGAATAATATCCAAATGTAGATTCAGCAGATGCATTTTTTTCATAAAATAAAGCTTTATATAAAACTCCCTAATCTAAGGCAGGAAACCTTTCTTTGTTGCATATAAAATGTTTTAACTGAAGTCCCAAGATCACAAACTGAAATCTGGTAGTATTTATTTGTTTGCAATACTTCAGGAAATAAATGGTAGGAACAAATAAACTGTTAGGAGACATTCCTATTGAAGAACAAGGCCTAAATCTCTTGCTTTTTGAGTTTTGGAAAGAATGCATTTATCTTGTGCACCTCACAGTCTAATCAAGTTAGTTTACTAATTGTATACATTAGCATAAATCTCATTAGGGAGGCACAAACCACAGTGCCACAGTTAAGGCTGCATTAAACTTTGTACAGAAAGCACATTAAATTGTTTTCTTGCAGTCTAAATCTCCCATTCAGGGAAGTTTGCTAATTATTTTGCATACAAAATAAAGATCAGCTTTTCAGATGAGCTTCAAAACTTCAGCATTTGTTATCTTTTTTTTTTTTTTTTGCTACAGTGATTTTAATGAAAGAATATACAATACAGCACCTTTAACTGAAAATGCATCTGGAGGCTATCTTGAAATTACACTGTAATTAATGTAAGACATTAACACTGTTGTATTTAATTGTTACAATGAAAGACTGCTGTCAATGCCAAGTTTACAGTCATTTGCAAGTGGTGCCACTTCTGCTCACCAAATCCTTCACACGCAGTAAGGAAGACTGAAAACACCGATTCTGAGGTGGCCAAGATGAAATCTTTCCTGAATGGCAGTTACTGTCTGGAAGCATCATGGACTACTCCGTGCAACCCACTGGATCATTTTTAGTTTTAACTGCTGTTTTCCAGTGTTTTTCCTCTCTGCCTCCTAACATTGCTTCCATCTCTGCTCCCACATTCCTTTGTGCAGTTCTGTGACCATGTCCTATTACCACATGTGTTTATTTGTGAGGTAGACCACAGTGCTCTGAACAAATGGACCTGAATTGTACCATACAAACAAAAAAGAACACTATTGTCTTCTAATCTTCAAAATATAAGCTAAACATGTATTACGAAAAAAAAAGACTAGTGTTTAGAGACGATGCAAGAGAGGGCTGCCTCGCTGTGGTGAGGATGTGCTTCCCTTCCCTCACGTTGAGATCCTCCTCCAGCCCCTCCAAGCTGACCTCCCTCTAACCAGCACATAGGCAGGGACTAACTAAGCATGTGCCCACCCAAATACAGCCAGAATGCAAAAATGACTGCAAATCAGCCAACTTACGCCGCAAAAAGGGGTTAGCCCGAGCCCCTGAGCTCTCAGCTGCAGGTGCAACCCGCCTTGAGCAGCGATGCCTTTGAGGCGCCCAGAGGAGGCCAAGATCAAGAGATTCCCAACCCATCACAGGTCCTTGGCCAGTGCCTAATGAAACACCAGAGCTCTGCACACTTTGATGAGTTGCATCACGCATCAACTGTGCACATGATCCATCAGACAGCAAGCACTAACCAAGCCAGGGCTACGGCTGCATCCGGCTGCTCCCAGATTCCTCCGAGGAGGAGTCTGCTAAGCAAGGCTGCCCGCTCTGAACAGGAGCGTCCTTGACAGTTTGACAATTTTGTCTGACCCCTTCCTCCACGTGGTAACTGTCTGAGCACATCTTGCCATCGAACCTCCTTAAATCTCTGTGCTATCTGACACTGAATATTAAACCACTGCCTTTTTCTCAAGGAAACAGGTAGCTGCTGCTCCCTCACAAGCAAAGGGCACCTCGTCCACGCCAACGAGGTGACCGCCCTGCTGCAGCTGCTGGCCTTGCTGCCTCATCACGCAGAGGGCTCCTCACCTTGGGATGGGAAGCAGAGTTAACCTTTTGTAGCCCTGTCTGCATGCAGGAGCCATGTCTGATTCAGAATAAACTATCACAGAATATTAGCTCTTTTTTTTTTTTTTCCCCCAGGGATGCCTTGCTGAAACCTCAAAATCTGTCAACTGTGAAGGAGAGGAGAATACAGCATTTCTGTCCTCCATGGAAGATAATCACAGATGGCTTTGAAAAACTGTGGTGTTTCATGCATTTTCCATTTCAAAGAACGGCTGTTCACTTGCAAATCATAATACTGCTTTAATCCAAAGTGTTTCCAAAAGTCAGCCCTCTGAAGAACTCCATTACTTTTATTTCTCAATATCTAGACTTTTTAGAATCTAAAAAACCCTCCAGAATTGCCATATAATGCTCAAAGGAGACAAGATAGGTTGGCTGTTGTAAGCATAGCATCTATTAAACATGCATATAACCATATTGTTTTTGAAGGATCCTTTTCAGTATTCTCAATGTGGTGAGAAAAAGTGTTTGAACAGGTGTCGTTCATTTCTCAAAAGGCAGTTAATGCTTTGCAGAATTACCTGTTGTTTTGCTATTGCAAACTATATATTCTCAAATTGGTGCAAAAGGAGAGATGCCAGGAAATGCCTTGCATCTTGTATCACTTCATCGCAATTCACCTTATAGCGTCTATAGCACTGCCAATACCTGACAAGACTAACAATTATCAACTGCAGGACTTTGCAGCATTCCCAGAGCTATTTAAAATTCAAGATAAATTAAGGCAAGCTGGTGCAGTACATATACCTTGCTATACTCACAAAAAAAGGTGCTCCTTATTTCCTTCACTTAGATATTCCAATGAAATTTAAAGTCTGACCTTTCTTCTAGAGTGCGTCTCAGAGCCAGCTCCCCATTCCAAAGTCTTTAACTCTTTCTAGCTAATCTTATCAGCATTAGGTCCTGTACTGCAGCATCTAAATCAACTCCCATAAAAGCCTAATAAAAGGCTGTTTCTTTTCAAGAGCTTCAATTACATTTTGAGTTCAGCAGAATGTCATTCATCACAGGCACTTATACTTGTGTCTTTAAAATAACCTCAGTAAGGTTAATTCACTCATCAAGAAAGTTTTACAATGCTACAAAATTAAGGCAAGTCTTGAAATTTACATTGAGAATGTACCTGTCCTCTTTTCCAACACCTTCATCATACATCAAATTAATCAAAAATCATCCAGAAAAAAAAATAAAACAAAAATGGCGATGTAAATTAGAACTTAATTCTTGGCTTGTAGGTAGTATTCTATAGCTAACAGTGCAAAACACCTGCCAGGTGACCTTGGGTAAAATCACTTTATCTGTTTTCATGGGTGAAGCAAAGATTATGATTACTTTGCTGTTTCCCTTTGTCCCTATGAGAAAAGTCCACTGTAATTAATTAGTTAATATGTGGAAAGTGTTCTAAAAATACAGTAGATTATTTGTACCACAACAATTTTCCTTTTTTAAAGTTTAGCAGCTTTTTTTCCACATTATTTTTCCCTATTCAAAACATTTTGAGAGTTAAAAGTGATTTCTATATTTTGTTTAGAAAATGAGGGAAAGGGTAAGAGGCAAAAAGCTTGGAGGCTGTTGCTAGTGTTCCCCCACACAATGTCACAATTCCACAAACCATCTGAGACATTTTGTTGGCTTCTCTCCTGTTAAAATATATATTGAGGGAGGAATGGGAGTGAAGGAACACCATTCAAACTGACAGCTTTTTAAAAGGACTGTTTTTTTACAGCTATTCAGAAAATTCAAGTGTTAGGAACATAAAGAGTGCTTCCACATGCAAAAATCTTAGTGAGATTTTCTCAAATCTTGCAGACTTCATTCCGTGTCCCGCTTTTAGCTTACATGTCTAACCAAGGCCATGCAATGAGATCTGCTGCTACAGATGGCCTGAATGATCCAGGTGACTGAGCAACATGACAAGAACTTCTGCTCTGCTTGTAAACATGGTCTTAATGGGAAACAAGGAAACAAGGACAGAAACTTCTGGTAGGAGCACGGTTAGCTGATCTGCACACACAGATTACACATAGCACAGTTAAACTATTAAGTGTATTATTTAAGCAACATTATTTCAAAGACTTAAATAATGTTTCACAAACACACTTGGAAACTTTTAACTATCACCAGTGTTCTCTACAGTGCTAGTTATTTTACACGATTGGTTCACTAGCTGCCTTGATTGATGTATGAATTAGCTGAAGTAGATCTCTAGCTGAACAACTTACTACTTAATTTGCAAAAACATAAAGCAAACATAAAGACTTAAAGTAGACCATGTAGATTTTTGTATTCTTGAGGAAAATGCTGAGTGAAAAGCTAATTTTAAGGTAAGGTTTGAGAGCAAAGGGTTGACAAACGGGAAAATAAACTATGTTCTAAGCAAAAGGCAGCATGATAAAGTCAAGCTTCTTTAAAAAGCTCGAAGTTGTATCTCAATGGCTGCTATAAAATACTACCTGTCAGCATAAAAACAGCACTTTGTTCACACTTCAACAGTGGACACTGTTGTCAAATTGGGACTGCTTCCCACATAAAGAGAAGTATTATCCTCACTGGAAAAAAATCCTAAAAGAAACTTGGACAAGCTCCGCAAGTTTGGGATAGATGAGTGGACTGTGAGCGGATTGAGGACTGGCTGGACGGCAGAGCTCACAGGGTGGTGGTCAGTGGCACTGAGTCCAGTTGGAGACCTGTAGTTAGCGGTGTCCCCCAGGGGTCAGTTCTCGGTCCGGTCCTGTTCAACTTATTCATTAATGACCTGGATGAAGGGCTGGAGTGCTTCCTCAGCAAGTTTGCCGATGATGCCAAACTGGGAGGAGTAGCTGATAGCCCTGAGGGCTGTGCTGCCATCCAGAGGGACCTGGACAGACTGGACAACTGAGCAGTTAGAAATCTCATGAAGTTCAACAAGGGCAAGTGCAGGGCCCTGCATTTGGGGAGGAATAACCCCAGACAGCAGCACAGGCTGGGGACTGACCTTCTGGAGAGCAGCCCCGCAGAGAGGGACATCGGGGTCATGGTGGATGACAAGATGACCATGAGGCAGCAGTGTGCCCTGGTGGCCAAGAAGGCCAGCGGGATCCTGGGGTGCATTAAGAAAAGCGTCTCCAGCAGGTCGAGGGAGGTGATCGTCCCCCTATACACAGCCCTGGTAAGGCCACATCTGGAGTACTGTGTACAGTTTTGGGCCCCCCAGGACAAGAGGGATGTGGAGCTGCTGGAGAGAGTCCAGCGCAGGGCTACCAGGATGATCAGAGGCCTGGAACATCTGCCTGGAACATCAGCAAAGGCTGAGAGAGCTGGGCCTGTTCAGCCTGGAGAAGAGGAGGCTGAGGGGGGACCTGATCAGTGTGTATAAATACCTCAAGGGAGGCAGTGGGGAGGAGGGGGGCAGCCTCTTTTCAGTGGTGGGCAGGGATAGGACTAGAGGAAACGGCCACAAACTGAAGCACCAAAAGTTCCACAAGAACTTAAGGAAAAATTTCTTGACAGTGAGGGTGACAGAGCCCTGGAACAGGCTGCCCAGAGAGGCTGTGGAGTCTCCTTGTTCAGAGATCTTCAAAACCTGCTTGGACACAATCCTGTGCCACGTGCTCTAGGTGTCCCTGCCAGAGCAGGGCAGGTTGCACTATGTGATCTCTATAAGTCCCTTCCAACCTTAACAATTCTATGATAAACAAAAAATAAAATAAAACAAAAAAAAATTAAAAAATCCTTTGACATTAGTTCACACGAATGAACACTGGAATGATTTTCATTGTTCAGGATATTTGTTACCTTTGCATGATCAATGCGAACAGAAAGCTCTTTAGATGCAAATCCACCAAAAATAAGGCTATGGATGGCTCCGATTCTTGCACAAGCCAGCATACAGTACACTGTCTGTGGAATCATGGGCATGTAGATGACCACACGGTCTCCTTTCTTCACCCCATGTTTCACCATGACATCAGCTAACTTGGAGACCTGTACTGACAAAATGGTCAGAACATATTAAAAGTCTTTCCCCACAAAAATAGTTTTTACACAATTAACAGAACCAATTCATTGAAGAGACAAGTCAGTAAGGTGCAGAAAGGTGATGAATGAGGCAATCCAAATTCCATACATTTAGGACCATTTCCTTTTTATAAAAACAAAACAAAGCCAAAAAAAGAAAAAAAAAACAAACACAGCAAAGCAAACAAAGCAAACACAAACAAAAATTTGAAACATACCTCTTTTTGTAAAGTGAAAATACATTATAGTTGTTTTACATATTATAACAAAAAGGTGTTATAATTTATTTTTCAAAATAGATTGAAAATTGAAAATTTAACCATTCACACTTTTCACTCTTTTAACCAGATGATGATATTTCTCCGTTTTAACTTTTCAAAAATTTACATAAAGAGAGTATTTCATAGCATAATTCTGTCCTAATTAACTAAATTTGAAACACAAAGCCATGCACAAGGTAAGTTTTCAAAATTCCTGTCCTGCAAGGTTGTAGACCTCTTGGTATCTAACAAGAAATCTCGCACCCTAACCAAATGCTAATACAAATTCACAGGAGTACATTTACTTAAGGCGTACATATATTTAAGGAAACTTTTTGTCCTCTAGCTTCCCCTCACCCGTTTTCTTGATCCATAGAGGCCTTAAGACAGACATGGCAGCAAAGGACTGGCATTCCAGAAATTGGACAGGTAAGAGCAGAGTCAGTAATTCATGCAGTGCTTTCTTGTATGCTCATATTGAAGAAAAGTTGGAGTAATTCTAATTCAAAACCTTAAAATTCTATCAAATACATATACACAAGAAGAAAAAACAGCATTACCTCACTGCTGCTCTCTTGAGTGGGACCACACGTCCAGACTTAACTGCAACCTGACCCAGCAACATCCACAAGCTCCAAATGCATCTGACCCGTGTTTCCATTAAATACACAGCTCATCCACAATCAAACTAAGTGTATTTCTTTACTTCTGCCCAGGGATTTAATAGTACAGAAATACAGGCCCCAAGCAGGAATGCTTGCATCAGAGGTTAATGACAGAGCTGCAAGACAGACAGCACGTTAATAAGGCAGAGTCATGACCACCCCGAGCTCCCAGCTCAACAGAAATCAAGGTACACAGCTGAATTGTTTGCTACATCTCCTGTATCAAACCTCAAGGCTAAACAGTAGAAAATACTGTTAAATGTAAACCTGTTAATGTCTACCACTAGTCTCGGAAAGTCTGACAGGCATCAAGACTATCACAAATAAGCGGGACTTGTACATGCACACAACTAGAATTCATAGCTGTATCAGAGGCATCTACAGCCATTTCTGGATAGGATTGATGCAAATAACTGTAAATAAAGACAGTTACACAGCTTTCAAAAGCCCTGCATGTACTTGCTATTATGAAAGCATTCAAACTCTGCAAACTGATTTGGACACCGAGATGGCACCGCCTCGCCCTCAAGGGGACCCAGGGGACTAAACTTCGTCTTTGATGCTTGTGAGACTTTCGAGCAGCCTGTTGACAGGAGAGCAGAGGAAGCCAGAACAGCATCTAATGAGCATCACTATCCAGTAGCACTGTGGGTAGCAAGCAATTAAAAGTTAACCACAACGAAGGACCACGGATTGTTATTGAAGATAAAAAAGGCAGCATTTGTCTGGTGAAGGAAAAGGGATTGTTTAAAGATGAAAATTAGAAATTCGGTAATAGAAGCTTTTCCCCAGTGCTTGTGTGTAATCAACAAACTTGAGTGCTTGGCTGCACAACATTAACATTAAGTAGACGAGAGACAGTGAAGAGAATAGTGTGTCCTGAAGTGATTTTTATTGAAACCTATCAAGGACAGGGATTTGCATCAGAATACACGCTGCAGGCAGGAACCACATGTCTTCCATGCATGCACACCGATTACTTGTCTGCACTTAACCTCCTCAGTCAGAAGAGTCTAATGTTACCAAAGGCAATAACCCAATCAAAGGGTATCTGTAATTTTCCTCATGTCCCTCCCCTCTTCCTCCTGACAGCCAGGGAGTGCATGCACCACACGATACACAATAAAACACCCTCTCCAGGTGGAGCCCTTTGAAAGACTGTGGAACATCAGGAAGCAGGTTTACTTTGCCCAAGCAATCATCCTTTCTGGAAGGAGAAAAAGGGACATTCCATTAAACTATTAAAAGTCATGAACACTTCCAGTTTGGTGAAGGTTATTGTCATTTATGGCTTACATTAAGACAGCATTCTTTATCACTCCATCTTTCACAGTTGCCTTGCTCCCTGCAGCATGATATTTGTGATGCTTTTTTGCATTTCTTTTTTCTTCTTGAAAATTTAGGATTCCTTTATTGCTTTAATACATTTACCACTTAATTAAATTACTTTGCCAATAATTACATCACCTTGGACCAAGCATATTAGAGGAAACTGAGGTATGCTTTCATTTTGAAGTTCTGGTCTTAAGTTACAAGTCCCTTGTAAGCGAAGCTGCATTTCAGCCTGCCACCAAACACAAGCTTTGCATTAGCAGTTCAGGTTTGGAGAAGTGGGGGAGTTTCAAAACAAATCACACAGTTACCCCAATGGTTTACTAAGAAGTTTTGGTCCACACCAGAATAACTTTAGAGGACACTAAAGCAGAAATTCCACTAGATGCTCAAAAGAGGTATTTTGAACCCTACCAGGTTGAATGATTAACAGTTTTCACATACAAACAAGTTCTGTGGATTCAGGAAGAGCTAGAGATTTAGTGGAAGGGAACAGGGGCTGGGCCTTTCCCTTCCTAGCTTGGGGACAGCCACCCCAGGGCTTGGGACGTGACAGCAGTTCCATCACACCTATGAGCCTGGCCCCGTTTCAGTCCAACATGAAGTTAAAGCCACTGCACCCACTGCCCGGACGAGGCGGGTGCAGACAAACCTTCCCCTTGGCAGCACCTGGGGCAGGTGCGAGGGGCAGCAGAAGCGCGAGAAGCTTCAGCAGTGATTTCAGCGCTGTGTCGTTCACTCCTCTGCTTCTACTGCTCCACGTTACGTGCTACAGTAACCACTGCTGCTGCTGCCATAATGCAGTGCAACCATCTCCAGCCAGGGAAGATCAAATTCCAGCTGCTTTTGCAACTTTTAAGGCATGATGTAGAAGTCTTTTGCATGGAATCTGAAAACCCAAGACATCATTCTGTATAAAGTCCTGATTAGCCTCATCCTTTATACAACACTAAATATAAAGTGTTGACAGCATTAAATATAAAGTCTAGTATATGGTTTTATTAAAATAAAATTGCTTGATCAGACAAGTCGTTGGGTTGTCAGTCTCAGTAGGATTTTCCATCTGCAATCGAGTTTTGATTCTAAGGTAATTCTGAGAAAGAATGAAAAACAGTATCAAAAGAAAATGACTGTCTCTAGCTACAAAGCAACTGGTCATTTTTCAAGGCAGAAGGAAAAGAAACGAGGTGGAGTAGAGCACAGAGAATCAGGGAGACAGCCAGAAACAGAAGAGTCTGGATGAATCCTCAGTCACACACGTGAGGTAAGAGCAAGAGGGACAGGCACATAAATACAAGCTGACAGTGGCCAATACAGAAGAAGATGCTTTTAAGCATGGAAAAAAAACATTTCTACATAAAAAGTTACATCTTAGTCCATCCTTTATAACGTGAAGCACGTCCTTACCCAAGAGTGTGTTGAGGCTGTTTTTAAATAATCCTCTCTAGTTACTGCACACGTAAGTTATTTATTATGGCACTGAATTCGACACGTTAGCTGTGCACTGATATTGAGAAGAACCACAGAAAAGAATCCTTCTTTTTTATATAAAAACTATCAAGAGGTAACAACCGCTGGCAACACTCTAATTCTTTAGATATTTTTAGTAAGTGAAGCAAACTAGAGAAACTGATGTTTGTTTGCCTATCTAACAACCTTTGTGCTAAAATGGAAAATGCTGCTCGTTTTCAATACACCCAGAAATCTGTTTTTAATGAACAGAAGTCACAGATCCCTATTTCTTCTGAGTATCTTTGTATTTAGCTAATGTCACACAAATTGAATAGTATCTGTAATAGAATTGCACCTTCTTTATCTTATCCTGCCTTCTCACTAATAGAATTAAAGAGTATTTCCTGAGGCACACACAAAGCTTACACCTACACATTCCCATTTCAGTGGCAACAATTCAATACCATAATTCTCACTTACATACTCATAAAAAGCATCAGTAAAGGGAAAAAAAAATACCCAATTAATACATTTTGGAAGACTATCCTGTTTTAAAATTGTCAAAGTCCTACTTTTTGCATTTGCAGGCCTCCATCTGTAACAGCATTTAATTAAGGAATTTATAATGCAATTTTATGCACTACATAAAACTTCATTACGAGCAACTGGAACAGTCTCGAGACTTTCCAATTGTGAAGAGACTGCTGTTGCACAAAGACCCAAACGAACTGACCTTCCCGCTCTGTACATCACTAGGGCGCTGCTGAAAATCTCAGTTTGCTCTGCTAACTTCCAGACCTGCTTTTTAGCTTCTCTTTCAACTAGTGGCACTCGTGCTCAGCACAAACCTAGCAGAAAACTTCAAAAATATTTGCATCATTCCAAGGCCATCCAACTAGTGCCTTCGTTTCATTGGGCACCTTTTAAAGCCACTGATTTTCAACACTATTAGATTAGTTACCATATTTAATCCATATTTCTATAATGTATATTTTATCTAGCTTAATTTTAGACTTAAATTTTAAGCTAAGGAACAAGTTGACTGCCTTGCAATCCCTCTACTCCAGTTCCACCAAAACAACAACAAAAAGTCTCCTACAGGTTGAACAGTGACCATCCAAAAGCTTTCACTCTTTCTCTCAATTGCTTACAGAGTTTAGTGATGCTTAACTTTAAAATTGCAGCATCATTCTAGCTCTTGGACCTGAAAACCTGTGCAATGCTTAAAAAATACTAAAAGTAAAATACTTTTCTTAGTGTTTATTTTCCTACTGCTTAGTTTACTTTAGGCTGCTGACAAGAGAATCAAATATTCAGTCACAATGGATGAGATTTCCAGAAGAAAGCAAGAGAGAACAGAGGGAAAAGAGCTTTGGGGAAGAATTTGACAGTTTTAGAGAACCCGGCACATGCCAAAACAAAAGTACAGAGCCTACAGTGTAAACATCATTATGTACATTGCCTTGGCCGTACTGGTCAAGGCCTGCTTTCACTGGTGCTTATGTAACTCCTTCTCTTGAAGGATAAAATTTTACAAATAATTTTGTATTTCACTATAACACACGGGTTATATTAGTATTAAAATATTAGTTCTTGCACTAATGGGGTTTATTGAACAGTCAGATATGAGCACAGGAAGAGAGGGCCTGCCCCGAGCCACAGGGCTCACCTTGTACCCGCACTGGCAGCACAGCCAGGAGCTTGGGGTTTCTTTTCCAAGGGATTTGTCCCAGATCAAAGCAGCCCTGGCAACCAGCAGTGGCAGCAGCTGTCACAGCACCTCTCGTAACCGAGGAGTTTCTTACACGGGTTAAAAACACGAGTTAAAAGCAAATAAAGTGGGAGAAGGGGGGATAGACTTTGAATAACTTAGAAGGGTAACGGTGCTGCTTCTGCAGAGCTCTCCCTCTAAGCTGCATGCGTGTGAGGAGCTGCTTTCCAAAGCAAACACGCAATTCCTCGCTGAGACAAATAACACAACTGCCCTTTGAATTTAAAAGCCAAACGAGAGCGTAGCAACCACAAATTACCAAAGATATTTTATGCAGAGAGACTCATTTTCAGATGCAAAACGAAGCCATAAATGCTAATGTTATTATGATTTCATGTATCCAGTCTCCATAATAAGCCTGTTAAAAGAGATATCGCTAATTACTTGCAAATCCTTCTTTTTCTTTCCCAGACCTACAGCTTGGATGCAATTTGTTAACTCCCCTATTCCTCCTAAGCTCAGTGTCTTCATCTTATGTTTAGTCTAAATGTTCCTTGGCTCAGATCTAATATTATTCAAAATCTTTTGCTTTTCATTACTGCCAATCTTACATCTCATTCTTTTTCAACCTTTGGCTACCCCAAATAAATCTACTCCATTTTTCCTCAGTTCTCTTTTTTTTTTTTTTTTTTGAAATAACCAGACTCTAACTCTTCCAAAGATACTTTTTTCATTTTCACCAAACTAAAAAAAAAAAAACCCTAATAATTTCATATCCTCCTAGACTCCTACACAGAACACATCTGTAGATGACATCTTATGTCTCTTTATTTTGCCTCATTTTTTCCGACTAATTCATTCTTAACTAGGCAAAATTCAGGGTTCTAACCAGTGACGTATATTAGGGTAGTTTAACTTAATGCCTCTTCCTTCTTACCTTTTTTCAGATGTTTATCAACTCCAAATCCTCTTTAGCTTACCACATCTTTCTTAATTTCAGAAAAGCTGATTCTACCTACAGTTCACCCTCCTCTCTCACTATCCTATCGGTTGCTGTCCTGCATCTGATCTTTATGTGCTCATTAACTAAGAAAACATCTCCCTGACATGTTTGTAAGAGTGAATGTTTTCCTCTACAAATGCAATAACAGAAAATTGGAAAAAAAAACAAGAAAATAAAACAAAGGAACAAAGTGATAAAGTACTGCTCATCCAGCCATGGGAAACTTCCTTCTTGTTTTAAATTGGTTCATTGTTTTTTCCATCACAGATCAAAGTGCAGGGGTGATTTGATTTCTACAACAGATGTGTCTTCAAAGTATAATCCACCACTGCAAATCTTATCAGTATAATTCACAGCATAAAATTACATACTGAAAAAGGGATATAAATAGAAAGCATGGTATTTTCAGGRAACCCAGACCTTAACGCAGTGACTCAACATCTGAGGGACTAAAGAACGATTTCCAGTCTCGTTAAAATTTCTGTATGTTAAAATCTAATCAAGTAACACTCACTAGTCAACTTCCCAACACAACAAAACCTGAGAATCCAAACCCTATTGTCATCTCAGAGCCTCCTGACGTGTTACTAGAAATACATTTATTACTTTAGCACCCACTCCTCAAACTTCCACTTGCTTCTTTTTGTCTGTGGTTTATTTTCTTCCAGAYTATCAATGAAAATGAAAGACTGCTTGTTTTTTGGTTTGCTTGTTTTAACTTCAGTTRCAGGAGCCCTTAATTGTGTTTCTTTATGTCTTCTTAATGTACACAGATGAGCTTTCCATATGTGTATATTCTGAAATATCCTGCAAATGTACTAGCTTCTTTTCAGCCAGGGAAGGAGTGCAGGACAAGATAAAAAGGATAGAGATAACTTAAAAATTACAGACTGCTGAGTACACAGTTCAAGCCACCCTACGCCCCTAAGGGGTCATATTATGTTCAGCCCAGGACTTGCATCTTCTTGCCTCACCCCAACCTCCTCGATCCTGGAGCAGATGAGACACAAAATTCCATATGTTCCCATGTGGCGCCCCACAGTTATCCCACCCAGCTACTACTGATTCCAGCTACAAATTCCTCTTGTATTGCCAAAAGCCCAAAAGGATTTCACCACTTGAAATGCTTCTCTCTTGCTTGTATAGATATTTTGAAGGGACAGCCTCTCTGACCAGATATCCTCATCCAAATATTGTTTTTTTGACCAGACAGACTATGAAACCTTCATTAGACGTGTGGAGTCCAAGCTAGATCCTGCACACAAATGTCAGATCATGTCAAAACACGAAGCCAATGCTGGAAAGACAGCCAGAAGCTTCCTGAACCTCCAGAGTACCACTGAAGCTATTCATCATCAGCATCAGGTCATGTCTGATCTACATTTACCAACCCAAGGAACATGCAAAGCATGGAAAGGATCTTACAGAACTATTATCCTGAGCAAGCTGGCAGGGACAAGCAACGACTTGCTCACCTACATCCTAGCAGCTTGGTGGACCTTTTCCAGGATCTCCCCCAGTCCCTACAAGCTCCAGGACACAAAATATATCGCCCACATCCTTCCCATTGTCAGCAAATCTCTTTGTGAAGACACTTGTTATCTGGTCTCTAAGAGTGAAAAGATAAACTAAATTAAATATATCCCACACGAGTAAACTAGGAAACCTCCACAGACCAAAACTAATCTCAGCTCCCGCCTTTCACAATCATGTTTYGAATATAAAGAAAATAACAAACTTAAAATATTGTTTAAAAACAATACTTAGATAGAACTCAGCTATCAGCAAAGTTATAATGATTTCCAAATGAATTTTGCTAAATATCCACAGACAAATTCAATGAATTCTCTCACTGGGTCTGATTTGCTAGAGTAAGAAAGATGGGGAAAAGAATGTACAAGTCAACTAGTACAAACTTCTTCATTATATATAAATCTTCCATTCCCCAAAGTATTTAATACATTTGATGATAACAACAGCCACAAACTAAGGAAGATTTTATAGGAATAAGAAATTTAAACAGCAAAATGGGGGATGCATTTCAAATAATCTTTAGAGAAAATTTCTGCAGAGCACAAAGTACTGCAGCACTGAAGATAATTTAACATAAAATGATGTTTTCTTTAAAATAAAATAAATATTTCATACATGTGCTTGTGTGTATGCATGCATACATGTACACAAATATAATTACATGATTATTTGGGTACTTTTGGTGTTTATTAATTTCTTACAGCCCTTACTAAAGTTGTTCTGGCTCCAGCACACCACATTGTAGTCAACCTTTTCAGCTCTCTTTTGGAGTTGTTAAGTTCACAAAAAAAGAGAGGTAATTTTTTGTTTTATCCTTTTCCTCTATTTCTTATAAAAGAGCAGAGTAGAAATGTGGCAGGTTTTGTAGCTGTTGATTTCTCTTTTCCTACCACAGTGAAAGAAAACCTCACACACTGAGCCTCTGCATTGTAAACCCCTTTGCAAATTTTAAGCATTTCCACGTAACCCCAGGCACTACGTGTATATTTGCATCAGTGTGTTTCATGAACTGCAATGCATCTTGCGCACTGAAATACATTAAAGCAGAATATGAGTCTGAGTCCAATATTTATTTGTACACAGCATATGGAGGGTTATTTYCAAACCTACCTGTTCAAGAAGTTCCTTATATGTTATTTTCTCTTTGGTATTTGTTACAGGGCTGTCATAAATGATGGCAGTGTGTTCCCCTTGTCCATTCTCAACATGACGGTCYACAGCATTGTAACAAATATTCAGCTCACCATCTACAAACCTAAAAAAGAATTAGGATGGGATATATAACAGAAAGCTTTCCAAACTAGGAAAACTAGTTTTCATAAAGAGTGAGAGCATTCATTTGAAGTATATAGTCCATAAAATAGTGTAGTCAGTTCAGAAAGTCATTTTTCATTCCATAACCCAGCAATAASACTATTAGCAAAACTAGTAAAATCCTGCAGCTTAGTCGACTTGACTAAAAACCTGCTAAACTTGGTCTTGATTTAACTTATTTTGCATCAACTATTCTAATTTTAAGATTAAGATTTCAGTGAATAAAATACATATTCACATAAAATAATCTCACATGAAGAAAATACATTATCAGAATACTTTGTATCGACATGCACACATATTTTAGGAAGAAAAAGGTCAGAGCTTAGAACATTCTTATTCATTTCTCGGCAGCAACAGTCAAACAATCATCTGTAGCTAAGTGAAACCAACCCAAATCGCTATAAAACCTTATAAATTTGTCTGACTTTCATCAMACATTTGACATTACCACGGTTCATATCCATGTTTCAAAATTCCTGTGTACTGTGAGTCATAGTTTCCTCACCAGCCAGATATTTACGGAAAACGCTCATCTTTCAATTAAAAAGGATTTCACACACTTGGTTTTCATTTTTATTGTAGCTTTTTTTTTTTTTTTTGTGGAAAAAGTACTTATATAACATAATCCTCAAGAAAACACAAAAGCACCAGATACAACGAAGATTGAAGATTCTGTCAACTCAGAGATGACACAATCTAAACATTCAAGTTCACTCCTCGAACCGGCAGCCTCCTTTGCCTCTGTTTTTCTCTTCTACCTGAGCAAAATACAGCAACGTTCACGAAAAAATACAGCTGAGATTTTTCCAGCACTCTGTGGGGTGCTCACAATGATAATGTAGTGTTTTAATGTAACTGGAAACAAGGGCAGACAGCTTTAAAGTGACGCATTCCTAGCTAGTGGGAAGATTTCTTTCTTCCTCTTTCCTGTCTAGTAAAAAACAACTCCAAATTGTGAAATTTGAGATATTACTCATATGCCCTTACACAAAGATATAATAGCATAGGCTCTGTGGTCAAAGAATGGCCAAAACAGCTAGGAGGATCAGGGTGCAYCAGGCTTTTATTGTAAATCTTCTATATTGCCACTCTTAAGGAGAGGTGGAGACAGGGAAAGCAACAAGCACACTTGGCATTACAAACCCTTCCCTGTAGAGGAAAACCATGTGAATAATAAAGGACCGTGAGTTGTTTCACCCACTCATGTGAAATTCTGCATTACTGTTGTAAAAGCTGTGCAGGATTAAAAGCATCCATTGATTTTTGCATCAGAACATAACGGAGTAGTACAAACAAAGCCATAGGGGACGGTCATAGCTAGGTTACTAGGCATGAATTCCTAAGGACCTTCAAAATACCACACATTGGCTTCTCCCAATGACCTATATAAGATCGATATTACCCAATCAATTTTTAAYGATTGCATGCCAAAAAGTACATGAAAAATGTGTGACTGCAGCTGGCAGAGAAAGTAGAAGACACCTACTGGGCCTACAACTGCAAGACATTCACTTGCTCATTGTTACACAAGGAGAGCCTAAAATAGCGCATTCCAACTGGGAAACAAAAGCTCTCTGGCTTTGCAGAGCTCTCACATGATTCGACAAATTTCAGTTCATCTGGCAACTCCTAAAGAGATAAAAACCTGTAAGGAACCACCACTTGCTTGAATGAGCCCTAGTTTGGGGAGCAGGAAAAAAAAAAAAAAAAAAAAAGGAAAAATAATACATCAAACCACCGAAACCAGGAGCCAGCTGGAATAAGGACACTAAGAACACAGTCCTGTTTAAAACAGAGGCCTTCAATCTAGAGCTGAGAGAGAAATACTCAGGCAGACTGCAGAAAGATCACAGGTGGATCAGCAGGATGTTTATAAGAGCCGCCAGTAAATCTTGCCATAATAAGCAGGGCTTTAAAATGCTAATCTGTTGCTAACCAAATATTTATCTCAATGAGGCTTATGAACTCAATCCAAGTCTAAGGATTGCTGCTTCGGGCTATGTCATTAACGCTGAGAAATCAAAMGGCAAGAACACTCAACAAACAGAGCACATGGAAAAAATAAAAAGAAAAAACAATAGCATTTAAATACAAAAGAAAACCTGGATTCAGTTCAGTAGCACTGTGCAAAGAGCTCTATCACTGTTCACTAATGCTGTTGTGGAAGAAAATAGCACAGGTCCTCCTGCCATAATCACAGTAGAACTTAAAAATCGATATAATATCAAAGTAACTATCTCCAGAGCAGAGTTTTAAACCAATATTCTGCTGAACTCTATCTATCCTTCTGGTGTGTTTTTTTTTTTCCCCCCTGGAGGAATAAACATTTGCCACCTACAACTTGGATTTTTTTTTTATTTACTACACCCAGAATTTGGGGGATGGGACAACAGCCCACTTGCTAGTAATGAAGCAAGCAAAGCAGTAAAATAAAGTATTCCATCTTAACTGCAAGGCGTTTGAGACCCTTGCCATGTCAGGCAGGCCAGGTACAAATCTCCCTGAAATCATCTCATTATTCAGCCTGTCTTGTTGCAGCAAAAACACAGCCAAACAGTGCTAGACAAAGCCACTGCAATATTACCTATTTAAATCTAACTGATCCAGCCACATGTTTCTAAGTTTGGGTACCACCTGTATAGCAGCCAGTGCAACATTCCTAGAAGTTCAAAGGTGATTTTGTATCATGCTAGGTCTTAGAATCCCAGAAAAACAGCTCTTGCACAACTGCCCTCTCCTGCATCAGTCAGGAGGGAAGGTATTTCTCCCATCTCCTAACCTTTCTAATGGGAATTCTGCAAGATCCCCAAACAATCTGTTCAAACTGTAGCACTACTTTTAATATTAAAAGGAGTTTTCTTCCTGATGTCTAAAAGCTACCTGCCCCTTTCTAGGCATCTTCAACTGAAGTAAATTGGATCAAAAAAATGCATGRAAAGTTTATGTTCCCAGGTTTGGCAACCAGGACCAGAGATAGATAAAATCAATGACTGCTCAATTAACAAAACACCTCTGAAAGATTGAGGAGACTTACACTACCTCTAGCAGCACATACTTGAATTTATTAGCARTATTTTTAAATGTCTCCAGAAATGGCTTCCAAGGGAAAGTTTTGGAAGCAGACCCAGAGCCCCATCTACACCTGGTCACACCAGTGAACTCTGCTTTATTTGTCAGCCTGGGCTTGTCTGCAGTTCTGTGCTCAGGCCCTGCCGTTTTGTGTCATCTGAAAGACCCTCTCATACCCTCAGTCTCGTACTTAGGCTTTTCCTCAAAGGGTTTATCTATAGGTTTGGCCTGCCTAGCACATGCTTGCTTTCAGCTCTGATTTCAACGGCATTCAATACTGGTACATTGGTACCATCATCACTAGGAATTTAAAATTAAATTTAGACTTAAAAAAAAGTTATTCATTACAACCTTAAAGAGGATTAATTGAATTTGAGCTACTTAATGCTCTGTTATCTACAACTGAGCAACAGATACTTGAAACAGAAACAATAATTAGGACCTAATGATGAGACTTTAGAGACTTACATCTTTGTATACTTTCAGGCCAGAAAACACTAGGTGCTCTAGATTAGTGTTCTATTAACGAAACAACATTGTTTATTAACATTACAACATTGTTTGACAAGCTCTGTTTAGCCAAAAAAAAAAAAAAAAAGAAAAAAAAAAAAAGAAAGATACCTTTGTATCTAGATACCTAGATACCTTTGTATTGCTCTGGCTTAGCTGTTTAAGGTAACATCCTAGGAGTCCTCCTTAAATAGCGCCATGAGGTTGGAAGTCAAGGTCCGTGGACCACGGGTGGTCTCAGTGATCCCCACAGAGATGCCTGACAGTGCCGCTGGCTTAGACAGGTTTATGATCTTTAAGGTTCGGCTTAAGGCGACGGAGCTGCTGGAGCCGCTGGGCAGTCATCTCCGGCCACCACCAACAAAGGCACCTCCTCCATCCCGGCTCTGTAGCTCTTCATTCCAGCACGTGTGAGAACAACTCAGATTTTGCACTGTATTTTGAGACTGGTATTCTTAAATTTTAAAAAATACATATGAAAACCACTCGGGCTCTCAATGCAGCAAAGATGAACCCTGTCTACCTGGAGTTTTCCTCCTATTGGCTTGCTCTTGGTAATACACTGAAATCTTGGCGTGCAGGTGACAAAAGGAGGGTGCCAGGGTTCAGCACAAAACCTTGGCAGCCAAGTCGCCTTCRGGAAGGTCCGACCCAAGGTTTACATGGAAACAGCTCCCCTTGGCACCRGCCTCCCAGGAATGCGCTGCCTTGGCCTTGGTCACCTCAACTGGCGTCTTAAACGGAGCCCCGCTTAATTCACAAGCGGTTCCCGGGACTTCCCAGCCCCGGGCAGTTCTGCTTCCCGACACTTCCCTCTCCTCCCGCTCCCACCGCGGCACTTGGGGACACTCCCCCGACCCTGTCACCCCCTCGGGGCCGTTTCCCTCTGCCCCCTCATCCCGCTTTAATTATTGACGTGGCGCAGGTTTAATGATTAATGATTAACCCCCCCCGTATCGGAGCTCCCCAAGGGGCGAGAGTGGCTGCTCTGCCCCCCAAAGGGCCGCGGAGCCGGGGGGCCGCGGGGCCGGGGCACTCACCAGGCGGCGCCGCCCGCGCCGCGCGGC